>NW_027529173.1:7828508-8224322 GCF_008692635.1 Crocuta crocuta
GGTTAGACAAAATTTGATATCTTTTAAAAAAATTTTTTTTACTATTTTTCTTTTTTTTATAAGTTTCTTTTTTTTTATTTTTTTGTTTGCCTTTATTACTCAGATCACACATTTGGGATAATGTCTCTTAACACATACAATTTTTTCTTGGACATTGTCATTGTGGTAAAATATACGTAACATAGAATTATCCGTTTTAACTATTTTAAGTATACAATTCAGTGGCATTAAATATATTCACAGTGTTGTACAGCCGTTATTACTATTCATTTCTAGAATTTTTCATCATCCCAAACAATTAAAACAATTAATTCCTTATTATCCCTCCCACCATCTTTTTAAAAATTTTTTAATGTTAATTTATTTTTAGAGAGAGACAAAGTGTGAGAGGAGGGAGGGGCAGAGAGAGACAGACAGAGACATCAAAGCAGGCTCCAGGCCCTGAGCTGTCAGCACAGAGCCTGATGCGGGGCTTGAACCGATGAACCATAAAATCATGACCTGAAACAAAGTCTGGAACTTAATTGACTGAGTCACACAGGCATCTCTAAAATTTGATATCTTTTTGAGATTTGGCCATAGTGTTACAGAAAATGCAGTGGTAACTATTTTTGTTGTTGTTTTCCCACAATCATTTACAGATAAACTAATATTGGAAAAGGGCATCATTTCACCATAACATTTAATATCTTTAATAATTATCTAAAGAGAAAATTATATTAAAACTCATCAAAATGGTATAGTGCTGTGAAAATTATCTGCAAGTTTACCTCACTCTTGACTCTCCCAAGATGCTTCTATTAAATTGATTACCTTTGTTTTTTCAATGTTTGTTTATTTATTTTGAGAGATGGAGCATGAGTGGGAGAGGGACAGAGAGAGAAGGAGAGAGAAAATTCCAAGTAGGTTTTGCACTGTCACCGCAGAACCCTACAAACCAAGAGACCATGACCTGCGCCAAAATCAAGCATTGGATGCTTTACCACCTGAGCCACTCAGATGTCCCTAAATTGATTAAATAGTATTAAGTAATATTTAATACACCAGGTACTTTTTAGAAATTATTCTTGTTTTGAAAATTTAATAAAATATTATTTTCTCGCTAAAAGTTATGCACCCGTTTTAACAACACTTGCTGACTTTGTAGGCACATTATTTTTGAGGAATCTTAACTTGCTCTAATGGCTTACTTTAGAAAGGCCTGGGCAAAGCATGTGTATTTTTAGTGATGGGAGAAAAAGAGTAACACAAATTATCAGTAGGAAAATGCTTAACAGGTTACATAGATAATACATATTTTCTTGATGTGCCTGGAAATTGCATTTTGCCTAATATTTAAATAGAGAAGAGGGATAGAGGTTAAAGAAGGAAATACCACCATTCCATTTTTTATTTAATGAGTCTAAATGTGGATACTTGAAGACTAGAAAATTAATTAACATTATTCTGCCATCTTGAAATATATTTCAATAAGCATACTGCTGTTTAGTAGGTATTTTTTTTTAAGGTGTGAGTAGTAGTGAGACTCCAAATGCAGTTAAATAAAACATAAACTAAGAGCATCTTTTACTCTTAGAGTTCATTGGTAAATATTCTTGCATAAATTTGCATTTTTAAGCCTTTATTTTTTTCCAAAGACTCGCATGCTAATGTTTAGTTGGGCGTTATTTTGTGTGTTCCCCTGTTACTTATGCATTAATTAGTTTTGTTTACCTGTGCATAATTTTTCCTAATTTCACAACAGTTGTTGTTTTTGTAATTGACAATGCAATTTACTGCATGTGTGCATTCTGGCCCCCAAACAAGAATGTTAAGGTGTAAAGCACCAATCTCTTCATTTCAGATTGTTAAAAAAAAAGGATTGGTTGTGACTAATTTCCAATTAATTTGCAGTGGTTACAGGGAACAAAACAATTGCACCTACTAATTAAATTTTAAAATATTCCAAAGTGTCATCTTTAGGTGTCTGTGGAATATATAATTTCCATTTTGGTTCATTGCTGGATCTGTAACACCCATGAGCTTGACAGCTCTATTAATTTAAAGGCTCAGTAATACCTATTAGTACAAAACATGAAAAGAAATACCATTAATCATTTATTTTAATTTTGCAGTTCTGTCATTTTCTCAGTATGTTTTAAAATTATGATGACACCATAATGTGCACAAATCGACCTGGAAGAAGGGGAAACGGATCACACTACTTAGGAGAGAAACTGAAGTACTTTATTAGAGCTTAATTAATGCCAAACTGATTAGATTTGATTGCATTTTGCACTGAAATATTTTAAAGAATTTTTCTTACCATATTATATTTTAAAAGTTATCCCAAATATTATGTTTACATTAGACCTACCTTTTTTGTACTTTTTCTCTTGAGTACATTCAACCTAAATACTATGAAATAAACCTAAATCGCTGTTATCCTTCATGTTGAAATCTGAATTAATAGGGTTAATTGGTTTAAATTTAGACAAGTTTATTTCATTTCAGTTGACAGTGTCTCTCATATTCATATTCTTTGGTAGTAACTACTAACCCAAATTGGACACAATGTCCAAAAACATAAAAGATCAAAAATTGACATGAGAAATCTAGCAAGTATGTAATACCTTTTGCATTATTATTGATGTGATCCAGGATTGTTAAACATGTTAAAAATGATCAAACTATATGCACTTAGGCTGTTGTTGTTAGGTTTCAAGAGGACCATAGTTATTTTATTTATACTTATGTCTGGTTCAAAATTAAAGATACTCTTTTAGAATGGGTAGTAATTAGTATCTCCTAGTTGATGTACATCAGCAAATTAATACATAAATTTGATTTCCTTTCTACCATAACAGTTAGAGGTCACCCTTCTGGTAAATCCAAACTATAGAATTACATGGTCTAACTTTTCTCCCACATTTTCCTCATGATCCTATCTTATCTAGCTATTCATTTCCTCTGACATTATGTATTAAAATTAGAAAATATTCTAAGTTTTTCCTCAAAAGGCAATATACTGCAGTGTTGAAAATCTTAAGAGTAAGCCTTCTTATCCACTAAAAAAGAACTGGGTCCAGTGTTTCCGAGAGATATTCCCTGGATGGCTTACCAATTTCAAACAAAAATTTGAATTAAAAAAACTCATAATAAAAGTACACTAAGAAGAATTTAATAATATTTGTTTTTATTTTCTTGAATATTAAGAACAGAGTTGCACATCTTAAATTTGAAAAGATTTTGAAAAAAAACTTTTTTTGAACTTTAGAGATCATTTTTTTAAATATAATTTACTGTCAGATTGACTAACATACAGCGTGTAAAGTATGCTCTTGGTTTTTGGGGTAGATTCCTGTGGCTCATCACTTACACATAGTACCCAGTGCTCATCCCAACAAGTGCCCTCCTTAATGACCATCACCCATTTTTCCCTCTTCCCCAACCCCCATCCACCTTCAGTTTGTTCTCTGTATTTAAGAGTTTCTTTTGGTTTGCATCCCTCCCTCTCTGTTTATAAGTTATTTTTTCCCCTTCCTTTCCTTCATGGTTTTCTGTTAAGTTTCTCAAGATCTGTATATGAATGAAAATGTATGATATCTGTCCTCCTCTGACTGACTTATTTCACTCAACATAATACCCTCCATTTCCATCCATGTAGCTGCAAATGGCATGATTTCATTCCTTCTCAATGCCAAGTAGTATTCCATTATATATATAAACCACATCTTCTTTATCCATTCATCAGTTGATGGACGTTTAGGCTCTTTCCATAACTTAGCTATTGTTGAAAGTGCTGCTATAAACATTGAGGTACATGTACCCCTATGAGTCAGCACTCCTGTATCCCTTGGATAAATTCCTACCTATTGGTGCTATTGCTGGGTCATAGGGTAGTTCTACTTTTAATTTTTTGAGGAACCTCCATACTATTTTCCAGAGTGGGTGCACCAGTTTGCATTCCCACCAACAGTGGGAGAGGGTTCCCATTTCTCCACATCCTCGCCAGCAACTGTAGTTTCCTGATTTGTTCATTTTAGCTACCCTGACCTGTGTGAGATGGTATCTGAGTGTGGTTTTGATTTGTATTTCCCTGATAATGAATGATATTGAGCATCTTTTCTTGTGTCTATTAGCCATCTAGATGTCTTATTTGGAAAAGAGTTTATTCATGTCTTCTTCCCATTTCTTCACTGGATTTTTTGTTTTTCGAGTGTTGAGTTTGGTAAATTTGTTGTAGATTTTGGATACTCACCCTTTATCCAGTATGTCATTTGCAAATATCTTTTCCCATTTCGTTGGTTGCCTTTTGGTTTTGCTGATTCTGGTTTCCTTTGCTGTGCTGAAGCTTTTTATCTTGATGAGGTCCCAATAATTCATTTTTGCTCTTAATTTCTTACATTTGGAGATGTGTCAAGCAAGAAATTACTGCAGCTGAGGTCAAAGAGGTTGTGACTTGCTTTCTCCTCTAGGATTTTAATGACTTTTTGTCTCACATTTAGGTCTTTTATCCAGAAAATTTTTCAAATTTTAACACATTACATTGTTTTCTACACATGACAATTTCATGGGAAGAATTAAATAGATATTATTATTTTTTAATGTTTTATTTATTTTGAAAGTATGTATGTAGTGTGTGTGTGTGTGTGTGTGTGTGTGTGTGTGTGTGTGTGTGTGTCAGCAAAGGAAGGGTAGAGAGAGTGGGAGACACAGGATCTGAAGCAGGCTCCAGGCTCTGAGCTCTCAGCACAGAGCCTGACATGGGCTTGAACTCATGAGCCGTGAGATCATGACCTGAGATGAAGTCAGACGTTGAACACACTGAGCCACCCAGATGCCCTATTAAATAGATATTATTAAAGATGATTTTCAAATCAGAAAGTAAAATTAAGGAAAGAATACAACTATTTCATCTAAGCCAAGTCAAGAATATCAGTAACTTATTTTTTCATTTCTTCAAATGTTTATTGAATTCCTTCTCTATGAAGGTATTGATATTTTGCCCTAGAATGTTACAATGGAAAGAAAACAAAATAAAAGAATTAAGAGCATGGTTTCTGAATTCAGTTATAGTATACATTCCTCAAAGAATCACACAAATACAGGAGTTCGGTAATGATGCATGGTCTCTGAGTGTAAGGCTCATGGTGTTTTGAGCTGTGATAACATGGTATTATGAGAGGGTATAATAGACAGATTTGACCTCATTAAAGAAAGTCTAAGAAGACTTTCAAAGAAACTCAATATAGGCCTGAGAACTAAAGGATGGAGAGCATAACTAAGCATATAAGGAGGGAAGAGTGTTCTTTACACAGGGAACTGCTTGTTCATCTGAAAGATGACATGATGAATGTGGAACAGAAGGAAAGGAGGTGTGAGGCGAGGCAGGAGATTCAATGCTAATCAGAACTGCCAGGACCTTGACACCCACAGGAAGGATGGTTAGCTTTCGCTTAGGAGTCAAGTGGAACTATAAATAGAGTTTAAGCAGGAGAGTGATGTGATCAAATTTTTATGGTGATGAGATCATTCAGGGTGGGAAATGAACTGGAAGGGAAGGCAATAACCAGTTGGGAGACTTCTTTAGTTGTTCAGGCCTTAGAGTGGTGGAAGTAGAAAGGCAATAGTCAAGAGATACAGAAAATATTTGAGGGATAAAATTAATAATCAGATCAGAAAAGATGCCAAAGATGATCCAGATTTCTTGCTTGAACAATTTTCTTGTTTTCTCCATATGAATAAATGATTGAACAATTTGGTATAATAGGAGAATCTGGAAAATAGTCAGGTTATTTCCTCTCTATTCCAATTTAACTCAATTAAATGATGGTCTCTAATCAATGTCCTGGGCACATGGTTAGGAATGTCAATTATCATTATACCTGCAATGACAATTTTTTATGGATGTCAAAATGTTTTTTGGATTACTATGAAATACTTTAACATTGATGAGAAACTCTCTCAGTTCAGTGCCATGATAGTCCCAATAGTCAAGGGTATAGTTGAGTCTAGGAATTGGATCATTAAAGAAGTTTGTTTTCACATATTTTTAGTATGAGCTTATTGGTCCCTTAGTTTAAGGAAAAAAAAGAGCTTTCTGTGGATTAGTAAATGTCTCACATGGATTTTTATTCTGGTATTTTCTTTGGGTGCTAGTGGAGCCTGGATTGTGGCTGGAATCCTCTCAAGTGCTCTGGTCTCTTCAGAGAGAAGGCAAATGTCCGTAATATGCCATCTCATAATATCACCCAAGGAATCCCAAAAGCATTGTTCCAGATAGAAGAGGGGTGAACAAAATATGTTTTCCATTGGGCTAAACTAGGTAATGTTTATTAAGCACATAATATGACACACACAGCCTCATTTGGCACTTATAATGCTCTTATAAAGTAGATACACTGTTATTCTCCTTTAGAAAATAGAGACTGAGGCTCAGAATGTGATATCTTTTGTCAGAAGTTAAGTTGGCACTCAAACCCTTGCCTTTTTTCCCAAGTCCATGATTTTAACTCCTAAGCTATGTAAAAAGGCCACATAAGAAAGGACGTGTAAAATAGTACTCATTAAGAAAAGTATAGTCACAAGTTGTGAATATTATGAATATTTTCTGGCTGTAATCAAAAAGAGAAATTTTTTTGTGTTGTTTTAGCTTTGTTCTGTTTTTACTTTTATCTGTTTTTTATTTGCTTGTTTTTTTCCTCCATATGACCAAAGATTTAGAGAGGCCATGGGGAAAGAAAACCAGTTACTAGGTGCATGTTGTGGGTATAATTTCTCTATAGAGACGTGGAAATATTATAAAAAGGTTTTTTAAATGTTGACCTTCCCTGGCAACAAACTTATACCCATAAAATATTTTGGAAAGGAGAGCCAAATTTATATCTTAAAAGAGATTTCAAATACACATATAAGTATTTCCTTCCCAGTGTAGCCAAAGAGCCTGTCACTTTCAAGAAAAAGTTTCTCTTTCCTCATTACCATACATATTTAAAATTTCTGTGAATTTCATAAGTGAGTAAACCTCTTAAACCAGTTTTTGAGGATTTTATTGTAAATCTATCTAAATTTATCTGAATTTGATGTCAGATCAAAGGCTTTAACATTAAACTTAGAAATTACTACCATTCCAGAAAATAATGACTGGAATCATAAAGAAGCTGGCACAGGGATTTTAGAAAATTGTTATGTTCCCATTGCTTTGCTTTTTGGCAGTTATGGACCTGAAAAATTTAGCATGCTCTTTATTCCCGCTGTCATATGTCTCAGCTACATGCATGAATTCAAAATGGTTTCCATTATTGGAAGGAGACCATCTTATTCCAGAACCAAGCTAGGTAACTTTTAATGTTCCAGATAATTGCTGAATTAAGCTCTCCCACAAATATTTTATGGCATTTACTTTGCTCTAAGCACTCCATTCATTTCTAAGTTAGCTGAATAAATCCAGTGATAACAAACTCTTAAAGAAAAGAAGCAGGAAAAGATGTTTTGACTAGATACAGGGAGAAAATTTTTAAAGGAAAACACTACCTGCTGAGGTATTTTCTAAGAACCACAATATCGTTAAGGCCACCCTAGTACGAAGCACTAAAGAGATTGCACATTTGAGCCAAACATGATCAGTTGATATTTTTTGAAAATTGGGAAAGTTCATACATATTCTAATTCAGAACTTATCATAGAATGATTTCTGAGTGGTGGCACTTACCATATCAAAGATATTCCATATGAAATTATGTCCACTTTTACCATCTCCTAGGTATGGATCCATTAAATCATAATTTTAAATTAAAATACCTTCTACTTTGTGCCTCATAATTCTAAATGTAATTATATTTGACTGTAATTACCCCAGGGATCAGCAAGTTATAGCCTTTAGGCCAAATCTGGACAGATGCCAATTTTTGTATAGTAAAAGAGTTCAGTTTTTCTTTTACATTTTTAAAGGTTGAAAAAATGAAAAGAATAATATTTCATAATATTAAAATTATTATATAAAATTCCAATTTTAATTTTCAGACATAAGGTTTTCTTGGAACACAATCACAGCTGTTTATTCACATATAGTCAATGGATACTTAAGTGCAACAGTGGCAGAGATGAGTAGCTACAGAGACCCCACAGCCCACAAAACCTAAAATATTTACCATTGAGCAGAAGATGCTTTACAGGAAATACTGCCAACCCCCAAGTTAAATAAGCAGCTACTTAAGTAAAACTCTATAATATAATTATTTCTAGATTTAGAATTAGTGTAACAATTTAAGAGCTTACATTACTTCTGTGCAAACCGTTGTGGTAATCTGGGCTATGCCTAGTCTAGATATATGCAATTAATTGGAAGGCCTTGCCCTCATTAATACAAGAGGATTCAGGCACATTGAAGATTGACTAGTGGGAATGTTTATATCATGGTGCTGCCTCCTAGTTTCTCTCCCACCCCTCAGGCTGCAAGTACTCATATTCCTTCATAGGATATCCTTCTCCTGCTTCACCTTTCGGTGTTAGCATTCCACACTTCCATGGTCAAATATCTGATTTTTATATTTGCCACACATCCTTCAGTAATCTCTTCTTAATGGATGACATTATTATAGGTTCATCACACTCAAATTTGTCTCAAGACCTGTTCTCGCTTCTGAGCACAGGCCTTCATATTTGAAAGACAATGAACCTCACCTGCAGAATGTCACACTCAACACAGAGTTCATCAACTGCTTGGTTCCACCCTTACCAAAAATGCATCTCTTTCTATTAAAAAAGCATCACCATATACGAAGCAAACAAAGCTAAAAGCAAAGACGTCATTCTAGAACCTTACCCTTTTCCAGTACCCCACACATTCAGTCGTGTCCTGTAGATTGTGGCTCCTTGATATCTCTCGAATCTGCCCCTACTCCTTTCCCATTGCCACTGCCACAATTAAAATCCAATTCCGTTCTTTTCCAGATTGTTGTATTATCCTCCTATTTCATCTCTCTGCCCCTGGTATGCCATCCAGAATCCAATCTCTGCTTCCAGAGTGATATTGCTAAGACTTGGGTTTAATTATATCCTGTTATTATACCATGATCCAAATGGCATTGTTTTGTGTCCCCTTTGTACCCTGAGAGTATTTCGGTAGCACAATGCATGCCATATTCTTCCACTGCATATGCTGTCATCAGTAGAAATAAGCACCTTAATTATGTTTTAAAAAAATGTCTATTCAACTTGGAAGCCCAAGCATTAAACTGAAATAAGCTGGTACCTAGTAGATTAACAACAGAGCTAATTAAAGTTGGATAAATTAGGTTATTTCTTAATAGGTTTGGGGGGTTAATACAAGAAGGTGAAGGCCAGTCCACCAGCCAGTCAACAGATTCTTCTTGGTTTTACCCCTTCAGAAGAGAAGTTAAGTGACAGCAGTAAATAGACAGGGCTTCTCAAAGTCTGATTCTTAACGGTGCATGAGAATCACATGGGAGAATCTTATTACAAAGTAGAAGCTGATTCAGAAAGTCCAAGGGGCACCTGGATGGCTCTGTCGGTTAAATGGCTGACTTTGGCTCAGGTCATGATCTCACAGCTCCTAAGTTCAAGCCCTATTTTGGGCTCTGTGCTGACAGCTCAGAGCCTGGAGCCTGCTTCAGATTCTGTGTCTCCCTCTCTCTACCCCTCCCCAACTCCTGCTCCGTCTCTCTCTTTCTCAAAAAAAAAAAAAAAATAAGTAAACATTAAAAATTTTTTAATAAAAAAGAAAGTCTGGGCCAGGACTGAGGAGTCTGCATTTTCAACAATGATGTCAGTTCTCCTGGTTAGTAGACCGCATTTGAGAACCAGAACACTAGAATGAAAAACAACTACCTGCAGAGGGATTTTTGTTGTTATTTTTTAAATATTTGTACCAAAATAATATATGCACATTGGAAAAAAAGCAGAATGTAAACTCACCAAAAAAAAAAAAAAAGACAAAGAAACAAGCATCTGTCCCATCATTTCTGTCACCAGGTCTGTTCTTTGAATTATTTTTTTTCTTATCATTTACTCTACATCTATAAAAAAATATGCTTTGCTCTTTTCTTCACCTATTAGTTTTAGGTGTATTCTATTTACTTTATGCATAGAAAAGTGGTTTTTAACACTCTAACATCACTCCATTTAAGTCTCTTACTACTAGTGAGTATGTACTGAGTGATTTTTATGTATCAGGTAACATTCTGAGCTTTTTGGGTGCATTGATTCATTTAGTCCTAACAAGAAACCAACAAAACAGACACTATTTTAAACTCTCTATGGTATTCATGAGAGAAATGAATCAGTCACTTGCCCAAAGTCTCCAGATAGGCAGTAGTGAGCCCAGACAGTCTGATCTTTAGCTGTTACGCTGTTCTGCTTAAGGAAAACAAAATGATTTTATTTAAACCAAAACAAATATATCATCACTGAGATTATGAAAATGTAGTCAATTTCAGAACCAAATCCTGATACAATTATATTTCCTTTCCTACAAGGTCTTTAGAATCTCTTTTTTTCTCTCTTTGCAACATCTTCATTATAATATTCTCATTTTTTAAAAAAGTTATTAATTGATCTATTATCCCCACTATTTTTCTTTATATGGCAAAAGCCCTTCTCTGGGTGTTTCTTTCTAGGTTGTTTGTTTTGTTTGTAAATCTGTCATCCTAGGTGTCAGTTGAATCCTGTTATTTTGTTGTTGTTGTTGTTTTTAATAGACTTAATTTTTTAGAGGACTTTTAGGTTCACAGCTGCCTACACATGTGCATAACCTCCTTTACCAAAATGTTACATTTGTTCCAATGACTGAACCTATACTGACACATAGTCACCCAAGATTTGGTAGTTTATATTAGGGTTCCCTCTTACTGTTGCAGTTTATGGGTTTGGACACATGTATCTATCAATATTATATCATACAGAATATTTTCACTGCCCTAAAAATTCTGTGTATTCCATCTTTTCATTCCTCTTCCCCATAATGCCTGGTAACCACTAATTATTTTCTACTTCTCCATAGTTTGACCTTTTCCATAATGCAATAGGTTGGAATCATACAGTATATAGTCTTTCCAGATTGACTTCTTTAACTTATATCTGAGGTCCCTCTATATCTTTTCATGGCTTGATAGCTCATTTCTTTCTTAGCATTGAATACTATTCCATTGTCTGGAACTACCATAATTCATGTATCCGTTCATCTACTGAAGGACATCTTGGTTGCTTCCAAGTTTTGGCAATTATGTATGAAGCTGCTATAAACATCCATGCGCAAGTTTTTGTGCAGACATGTTTTCAAATCATTTAATATCAAGGAGTCTGAACTCTGGACCCTATAATAAGAGTATGTTGAGTTTTATAAGAACTCATAATAGAATTCATAATAATAGATATATACATAATCTAACATTAAGTATAGAATTCTACAGTAAAATTAACTTTTTTCTCTGGGGTTTGGAGGTAATTCTCCATTTTCTTCTGGCACTAATGTTTTTGAGAAACCTGATGCCATGCTGTTTTTCCTCTGAAAGGGCATTTAGAATATTTTTATCCCTGTGCTTTGAAATTTCATAATAATGTTTTGAGCTGGGCAGGACAGGAATCTAAGTTTCATTAGCAGGAAAATGAGGCAAGGTTCTCCAGGGCAATGGAGAACAAAGGCACAGAGGCAGGAGTTAAGGAGGAATGCTTGGGAGGTTGGAGAGCCCGCTCCCAAACCCAGTTCTTGGACTCACCAACACAAGTTGTGTAACACCAGTCACAGAACAAAAACTTTTGTCATCTATTGAAAACTAAGGATCTTGGTACAGATGCCCAAGATTGTTGGATGATAAAATTAGATAATATAAAAATTATGAAAAAAATTATGCATTTCATAGCAGATCTGAGAACTCCTTGAAGAGAGAATAAATTCACCTCTGTTTTAATTATATTAGAATGCTTTTCTGCTCTTTGTGTTTTTTTATTTATTGAGGTATAATTGACATACATTATATTAGTTTCAGGTGTGCAACATAATGATTTGACATTTGTATATATTACAAAATGATCACCATGATATCTAGTTAGTATCTGTCTCCTTACAAAGTCAATACAGTGTTATTGACTGTATTCCCCATGCTGCACATTACATCCTTATGAGTTATTTATTTTATAACTGGAGCCCTTGTACTTTTTAAACCCCTTCACACATTTTCCTGTCCATCCAAGCCCTCTCCAATCTGACAATCACCAGTCTATTCTCTGTATATATGAGTCCTGGATTTGTTTTGTTTTGTTTGTTTTTTATATTCCATATATAAGTGAAATCATACGGTATTAGTCTTTAACTTATTTCATTTGGCATAACATCCTCAAGGTACATCTGTGTTATCACAAAAGGCAAGATTTCATTCTTTCTTTAAGCTGAATAGTATCCTATTGTGTGTATTCCTATATCTATCTACATCTGTATCTATATCTATGTTTATACAGATATAGATATGTATCTCACATATTTTTTATCAATCAGTTTATCAGTGGACACTTAAGTTGCTTCCCTATCTTGGCTATTGTTAATGAATAAAGGGCTGCAATTAACATAGGGCTGCATATATCTTTTCAATTTAGTGTTTTTAGTTTCCTCGGATAGATATCCAGTAATGGAATTTCCAGATCATATGGATGGTCATTCTAGTTTTAATTTTTTGAGGAAACTCCATCCTGTTTTTCAGAGTGACCACATCGATTTCCCTTATCACCAACAATATACAAGGGTTCCCTTTCTCCACATCCTCACCAACGTTTGTTATTTTTTTGTCTTTTAATACTAGTCATTCTTACAGGTATAAGGTGATATCTCATTGTGGTTTTGATCTCCATTTCCCTGATAATATCTGAGCATTGTTTTATCAGCCTATTGATCATCTGTATGTTTTCTTTGTAAGAATGTCTACTCACATCCTCTGCTCATTTTTTAAAAATGTTTATTGTTTAGTTTTGAGAGAGAGAGAGACAGAGTAAGAATGGGGGAGGAACAGAGAGAGAGGGAGACTCAGAATTTGAAGCAGGCTCCAGACTCTGAGCTGTCAAACTCATGAACTGCGAGATCATGACCTAAGCTGAAGGCAGATGCTTAACTGACTGAGCTGCCCAGGCACCCCATTCTCTGCTCATTTTTTAATCAGACTGTTGGTTTCCTTTTTGTTAGTACTAAGTTTTATAAGTGCTTTATATATTTTGAATATTAGCTCCTTATCAGGTATAGGATTTCCAAATGTCTTCTCCATTCAGTGGGTTGCCTTTTTGTTTTATTAATAGTTTCCTTTGCTTGCAGAAGCTTTTTAGTTTGATGCTATACGTGTGTGTGTGTGTGTGTCTGTGTGTGTGTGTGTTTGCTTTTCTTTCCCTTGCTTTTGGAGTCTGATCCAAAAAGGCATTGCTACAACTAATGTCAAGGAGCTTAATGCCTATGTTTTCTTCTAGGCATTTTATAGTTTCAGATTCTACTTTCAAGTCCTTAATCCATTTTGAGTTTATTTTTGTATATAGTATAAGATAGATAAAGAAATTTATCTCTTTCCTTGTGGATTAGTGACTTTAGTGTTCTGTTTAGATTCCTTTCTCATTTATTTTTGTGTACTAGTATACTGTAAGTCTTTGCTTTGTGGTTACCATGAGATTCACATATATATCATAGTATATATGTAACAGTTTATTTTTAAGTTGATAGCAACTTAAATTTGAACACATTCAAAAACTCTATATTTGTACCCTGTCCCCCATATTTTATGTTCTTTCTGTCACTTCTTGCATCTTTTTATTTTATATAACTAATTACTGTAGTTTTAGTTAATTTTGCTACTTTTGTCTTTTAACTTTCTGAGTAGCTTTATAACTGATTCATCCACTACCTTTACTATGTATTTACTTTTTACAGTGAGAATTTTACTTTTGTCTGTTTTCCTGTTACTAGTACCCTTTTTTAAGCCTAAATAGGTCCCCCTAATATTTCTTGTAAGGACAACTTAATAGTGATAAACTCTTTTAGCTTTGTCTTTTCTGGAAAACTCTTTATCTCTTCTGAAAATCTGAATGATAACTTTGCTGAGTAAAGTATTCTTGATTGGAAGGTTTCTCCTTTTTGCATTTTGAATATGTCATGCCGCCTCCTTCTGACTTGCAATGTTTCTGCTGAGAAATCTCCTGATGGTTTTATGGTATCTCCTTTGTATATAACAAGGTTATTAATTTTGTTTGTTTTTCTTTCCTTGCTGCTTTTAAGATTGTCTCTTTAACTTTTGATATTCTACTTATAGTGTGTCTTAGGTTGGCTCTTTGAGGATACATCTTATTTGGAACTTTTTGTCCTTTTTGGACCTGATATCTGTTTCCTCTCTAAGTTAGGGAAGTTTTCAGCCATTGTTTCTTCACATAAGTTTTCTGTCCCTTTCTCCTGGGATCCTTATAAATGGAAATATTATCACTTGGTGTGGTTCCATAGGTTCCTTAAGCTATCGTCAATTTTTTAAATTCTTTTTGTTGTTGTGAGTGAGGTGCATTGCTTTATCTTCCCACTTGCTGATCTGTTCTAGTTTACTCAGTTACTGTTGAACACCTCTAATGTATTTTTCAGTTCAGTTATTGTATTCTTCAGCTCTGTAACTTCTGTTGTTATTTTTTTTCCATGTGATTTTATCTCTTTATTGAAGTTTTTATATGGTCATCCTTTCTTCTCTCAAGTTCCATCAGAGTCTTTGTGATCATTCTCTTGAATTCTTTATCAGGTAAATTACTTATCTTTGTGTCATGAAGGGTTGTTTTTTTTTCCCTTGAGATTTTATCTTGTTCTTTCATTTTAAAACATGTTTCTCTCTGTTTTCTCATTTTGTTCAACTCTGTGTTTGTTTCTGTATTTTAGTTGAAACAGCTAACTCTCCCAGTCTTGAAGGAGTGGCCTTGTGTAGGTGATTATTCTTCTTATTGAACCTTGCCCTAACTTTTAGTTGTCTCTTGAACCTTTGTGATCTTCTAAACCACATAATTTGGTCTTGATATGTCTCCATTGTTGAATGTGTGCCAAGACCTGTTAGCAGTCCAAGAGAAGGAATCTAATTTAGCATCTACTTTCAGGAAACAGCTTTTAAAGGATGCAAATGTTTACAGTCTATGGGGCCACGTATGTAATCCTTGCTGCTCTGCAGACCAGGAGATCTGGATGTATCCCCTGGATATCACTTGTATAACTGGAGTTTCAGATAAGTGTAGAAGCTCCTTCCTGGGAAGTTTTATGGAGCTGTAGCAAGGCCAAGGTGGTGCTCAAAGATGGTGTCTCTCTACTTACATTCCCTGGGAGTGCTTCTGAGCCTGTAGATTAGGCCTTTTTCACCAGAAGACTAGGGTTTTGTTTTAGTCTGCTGTCCATGCAGTGCCCTGAGGATAGTGGACTGCCAAGAACTGCCTTTCTAGTTGTCACAGTGCTATGGAGCTCTGGAATACCAGGTCTTCTTGCCACCAGGGCCAAGTATTCAAGGGGTGTCCAAATGCTTGAATTGTGTGTGCCCACTTGGTTTTACAAGCTAGAGAGTGCCACGTCTGTGCATTCATACCAGTTTTAGGCTGGGAATGGGAGAATGCTGGGATCACTCATACTCAGCAGCCCTGGCCCAAGAGTAGGGGAATGTTGCACTGCCCACTGCTCCCAGACATCAGCTAGTGAGCAGGAGGACTCCGTGACCAGTGGTGTTGCCCACAGGGAGCACTATAACCACCAATGCCCTCCTGCCTCACCAAGTGCCATGACCGCTTGCCCCTGTCCATCTCAGCAAGGCAGCAGAAGGGTGCCACATCCAAGCCCATCCACCTGTACTAGTAGGCTATATATGAAAGTGCAACGGTGACATCTATTTTCCAATGCCTCTGTCCCGGAGAGCCTTTCAACTGTCCCCTGCCCCTCCAGCCAGTGTCCCTAGATCAGCAGATGAATTCCTCACATATAATGTAGGTGCTTTTTAGTGCTGTTGTTTTGCTGGGTCTCAAGGCAAGGAAGACAGCATGTAAGCCCTTAAAGAGGGTAATATCAGTTTCCTTTACCTTCGGGAACCTCAAATGTTAGTCCCAGTGGGTTTTCCAAGCCACACATTCTGGGGTTCATCTCTCTGGTTTAGATCCCAGGAGTTAGGGTAACCGATGTGGGGAACCAATCCCTGCCTCCTGCTTCTCTAGGAGAAGTGCTCATCTGATGACATCCCTCCCTTCTGTGTGTTGCTGTGTCAGGGGTGGGGCTTTTTCTACCCATCTCAATGTGGTTCTTTTATCCTTTGTGGTGGAGAGTGGTTTATTTCATTTTCAGGTATTTTTCAGAGGGAAATGATCCTTATGTGGTGGGATATCTAGTATCCACCTCGGAGAAGGTAAGCTCAGGATCTTCCTACACTGCAATCCTGGGTGCCCTCTTATCAGAAAGCTTGATAAGCACTTAGATGGGTACCCAGGACCTCCAGGGACTCGATGTTGAACAAAGTGTTCAGATAACCGGAGCAAAAGAAACATTACTCTTTATTTTTTTTAAACCTTTTTTTAAATGTTTTATTTATTTCTAGAAGAGAGAGAGAGAGAGAGACAGCGTGAGCAGGGGAGGGTCAGAGAGAGAGGGAGTCACAGACTCTGAAACAGGGTCCAGGCTCTGAGCTGGCAGTCAGCACAGAGCCCGACACGGGGCTCGAACCCACGAACCGCGAGATCATGACCTAAGCGAAAGTCGGACGCTTAACCGACTAAGCCACCCAGGCGCCCCGAAACATTACTCTTTATAATAAAGGGTAGTAAGGATATTCAGTGCTAGAGAACAGTGAACTAGGAAAGAAAATACCAATGAGTCACACTAAATTTGCCTGGAGAATGAGTCAGGAAAAGACTGCCCTCTTCCCTCAGTTTTACTTGGGATAAGTAAAGTCCTTTATGAAGAACATTAATGTCTAGTAGTACTAGACACCATTACTGCTATGAGATATAAACCCCTTATTCTATTATATCATTTTTATGAAATGATACTTCAATTCTATACTCTTCAACAATAATACTTTTTGGGAATAGACTTTTGTTTAGGACATCTGAATAACTTGTGTGAAACCTTGAGCATAATGGTCAGCACACAGTAAAAGCTAAATCTTACAATTTTTTAATCTTGTTATCAGTCTCATACTATGCAACACTAATAATACAGTAGAAACAAACAAACAAAAAAAAAACCTGCCTTGTAATCCTTAATCTGGTTTGAATGTGTGCATCTTTATTTTGTGTTGAATACTTCTGAAACTAAAACTGCAATCAAATTTTCTCATGTTTATGTTTTTAGAGGTGCCCAATCTCAATATGTAATAGGAAGATAGAAGTAGAAAGAGTCACAGAACAGTAAAAGTTCCTCTCTTGTGCCACCGTTGTTTTGCAAAAGAATAGATAATATGTAGAAGTGAAGAGTTTGTATAGGAGGGTGCTATTCTATTACTGACAGTAGTTATCTTGCATTTTGGAAGCAGTGTTCTTCTACCTTTGTGGAGCCATCCTGGCTGCTAGAAGCCCTATCGCCGTTGCTTATGAGTGCCCACAATTGTCACTCAATTTTAAGTTTCAGAGTCTCGTCCTAACTAATCAAAATCAAATTGAAGAGTACCTTGCTTATAGCTGGTGCTCATTAAATGTTTGATGTATTGAGAAACAGCTAAGAAGTAACTGCCTGATTGCTGAAAGATGGAAGCAGTCAAAGATTGCCAAATATTTGGCTCATGTCTTCAGACTGCTGGAACTTAACATATTCTAAAGTCTTTAGGGGTAAAATCTGCTCCTTACTCAGTATTATTTTCCTAGTAGATATCAGGCTCTCAAAAAATAAAAATAATAATACAAGAGTGTGGAATATATACAAAACAGTCATCTGAGTCTTTCTTCCAGTCCCGCAGAGGCCCTTTGTTTTATTTTATTTTTATTTTTTCAAGTAGACTCAATATCCACCATGAGGCCCAACATGGGACTTGAATTCACAACCCTGAGGTCAAGACCTGAGCTGAGATCAAAAGTTGGATGTTTACTGACTGAGCCACCCAGTTGCCCTGCAGAGGCCCTCTTAACCAGGTTCTCTGTCATGGTCAATCTCAAACTAACTGTTCATTCTCTACAACTTTCTGGAGACTACATTTGGACTCTCTGTGACCACACAAAGAACTCACCTGAACTGGAATTATTCTCATCCTTAATAGAGTACTTTTTGCTTCTGTTCAAATACACAAAGACATTTAATTATCCAATGAGATAACCTATTAAAGAGCTTAGATACATAATAGACATTTCATGAATGCTAGTTTCATTTGTGTTACCTCCCCTAAGAGGAAAAATAGTGAATTGTGTTTTTCATTTCCATAAACAATAGACAATACATAATATAGATTTATTTTTATGGAAATAATGTTAGATTAGTTGGGTACTTAGACCATAGGAATGATCAAACAACCAAAAGGATGGGTTTTAGATAATTTTAAAAATAAGACTGGCCAATATCCTGCTTGTTAAATTTCTTTTTCCCACTTGCCTAGAATTTCTTGGGAGCAGAGATCGTGCATTGTTCATTAAAAGTTCCTGGTATAGAGTCTGAAGCATAGTAAGGACACAATTAAGCTTGTGAAATGAATAAATGAATGAATGATGTTGTATTAGATACTGTGTAAAGGTAACATTCGGGGAGATATATAAAATCATTGGCATAATCTAAAACTGAATTGTTAAGAGAGAAAACCTGGTAGAGATCCTTTTTCAATCTACATAGATGTGTGCAGTCTGGGATCTTAACTATCTGGCTATCAATTCCACAGTTCAGAAGATAACAAAAATAAAATAAAATCATATATCCAGAGAGTTTGGGGCTGACTTAGCCTACTGGCCTTTTACAGGTACAATTTATTTTTACAGTAAAGAGAAGAACACTGAATCTTCCCAGAATAACCTGATTCCAACAGACTTAAATAAAGTTGTTCATTTTTCCAGGTTTTTGACATACTTCTGTCTTTCTAGACTATGAAGTGAATCTCCATTTCCCAAAAGCCCCAGTGCCAATTTTAATGATCCTGTCCATGTGACGTACATTTTTTTGTTTTGTTTTATTGCTATTAGTGAATGACAAGTGAAGGATATTCTTTTTAACTTGAAAATGTCAGGGATGCACTTTAAGAGATATATTTTTGCAGCTTTTAATGAGGTGGTGTTTCTTTTTGAAAGAAATACTCATCTCTGATGCCGGTGCTGTGCAGGTGACAACTGATATTTAATAAGCGATGGTTCTTGTATTAGTCACAGTTCTCTAAAGAAAATGTCTCCGATTGCTTTTGAAAAACTCTTAGCGTCACTAGCCCAAAGGCAAGATGTGACCTTTTTATTACATAATGAGAATCATTTATTATCTTACAATGTATCTTAAAGTCACAGACAAAATGCCACTTTGATAATTGCTTTCAATTAGCTTTGAGCATAGCATATATTCATAAAATGTCTTCTCTAATTTAGACTTGAATTAGAGAAAATTGCAGACATAATCTACTTTAAGGTTGTCTCATTTAAGGTGATTCGTAGTTTTATATCAAAGAAATCAAAACGAGTAGCTTCAGAACGGTCTCTCAAAGTGTTTGAAGCAGGCTTTTCAATATTTGATTCTATTCTATTACCAATTAATTAACAAATTAGAAAGCTAGTTCATCATTTCTGACCTTTTATGCACGTTAACTTTTGACTTTCATTCCTAATGATTGTTTTGAAATTAAACCTTGCAGTTCGTGTTGAAAGAGAGAAACAATCTGATTAGCAAGATAAATAAGGCTTGTCTTGATACCCTGTGCATCTTGATATTGGGCTGTAACTGGGCTTCTGAATGCTGTCATGGTACATCCCATCCCACTTTAAATGGTCACTGAATGATACTGGATAATCCTGTCGCTGAAACAAAGAGTTTTGCGGAGTTACTACAAGTGAGGGTGGAGGTAACATGATATTTACAATGTGATTTCAGTTTATTTTTATTTTTTTGTTTATACCCTGAGCATTGGAATCTGTCTTAAATGCACATTTTTATCTGCCTTAAAATTATTTTTGAAATAATAAAAACTCTGAATCTACATTTTACACTTGTGGTGTTCTAGTAACTCATGGAATATTATTGACCTTAACAGAGACTCTCTGAAAAATGGAGATTACTCTCTTTCTCTTTCTTTCCCTAGATAAAAATCACACACAAGAACCAAGCCCCAATGCTGATGGGTCCTCCTCCAAAAACCGGGCTCTTCTGCTCCCTCGTCAAAAGAACAAGAAACCGAAGCAAGGAATAAACCTGTCTCATTTTATTCTTAGAGATCTAATTAGCATAATTGGGCCATGGAAACTTATGCTGGAAATCTTTCAACCATTTCAGTTCTCTTGCTCATGCAAAACCATGGAATTGGTTAACAGTGTTTGTTACCGAGCTAATGTAAAATTCAGCTATTAGAAAATTTGTCTACGTTTTTATAGGCATCTTTGCATGAAGAAGGCAGAAGTTTACATGAAGTGATACTGCATATTTTTGTTGCATGCATTCCCATAGATTTTTATGTCTCCCGTCCACCCCTCCCCCAATTTCCATTTACTAACCTGTGAGAGAAATCTGTGAAACATAAAAGGAAATATCATGGGAAATGTGATTCTCCGTGTGATTCCAATTATTGATAAGCACTAATCAGTAATGCTACAATGATCATAACTGCAGATTGCTGTATTTTTCCCTTTTAGAATCAGTGCATCAATGATCTTTGAACCATGACTTGAAAAGAAACTTTTAATTGGAAGATTTTATTAAATAGTTGTCTATGATAACCTTGCTGTACCTAAATAGTTTTTCTTCAACATCTTAATGCTTCTGAGTAGAATTTAAAATATCAGGTATATAAAGTTTCCTAGTGCTAAAAAAAAAATAGAAAGTTATTTTTATTTTGTTTCATTTTGCTTTCAATTCCAAAAATAAGTGAAAACAGAAATAAGTTACTTGGAAGTAAAGTGTGATAATAGGACAAGCCTTCTTCTTTTCTGCATGTGAATCTAGAAGAAAATTCATAACCACACCAGTAACCAAATAGATGTTTTAAACTATGTGCCTAATATATATACTATTTCCCACCAAAGATTCAGAAAAAGATGCTTGAGAGAAATGGATTAATACATAATTAATTGGCCTTGTGGAGAAAATTTATGGTTCTTATGATTAATTTTTTGATGACTTAAACTCTGGAAGAGAGTGAATTACCCATTAATTATAATTAAAATTCTCACCTTACATAGACACTGGGCCACACAACACAATCAAAGCTCAATTGCTGATCTTGCTTTTTTGGTCATTTATAAATATAGGTATCTGTAATTTTTAATGGATCAGTTAAGTACACCTGAGAAAGTAAATGATCGTATCAGTTTTGCTCTGGAATAAACTGATACCTGCAATGCTATTAAGCTCATTGAAGCAAATCATGCATGCAGTTAGCCTTCTTCCATCAGCCTACACCACCCCATCTCTATGACATTTCAAATGTTTATTTGGAAATAATGACCCAGATCATTGTTTACAGTGTTCATGGGATGGCTAGAGTCTCTGTTTAAAGAAATTTCGGCATAGTTCTTTTCTTGCTGTTTCATGAAATCTATGCTATAAAATGAAATGCTTTTCTGAGCAGTTTGGATATTGTTCATTCATATTGACCTGCATCCCATCATTGCATGTTTTCTGTTTTTAAACATGCCATGAGGAAAACAAGTGCTTGAAATGCATGATTTATTAGTTTTTCTCTCCACTCTGCATTAAAGTACTAATGATTTATCAGTTCTGTTCTTCTATTGATTCATTCATCTTTGAATAACAAACAGCATTTAGTGATTCTGTTGAACACAATCCTGTGCATGGATTTATGGATTTCAAGTGAAATTGCTATAATTTTTGTTCTTCGGTTTGAAAACTCAACTGAATGCCGTTATATGAAATAGCTACTCTCAAGCAGTGTACTATAATGGAAGATTATGTATAAAGCATATTATTTTAGTGTTCCAGGAACATTAGATGGTAAATATCAATCAACAATAAGTTTAATTGCTTTGAAAATAAAAGCTTTTGAATAAAATTAAGACATAATTTAGCATTCCCAGGAAAATGATCATTACAATTGCAAATGTAGCACAGCAATCACTTGCCCTAGTATAATAATAAAAAAAAAAAGTTATTTGGCAGAGCGTAATCTGGAGCAAAAGAAATCTCTCAAAACAGTAACACATGCATTACCAACATGATGTTACATAACACACATTGATTTTGTGTATCTATAGTTACAGGTAATAAATATTTTTTAAATACATTGACAAAGTTTTGTACAATAGGCAGGCAGGCTTTGTATCAAAACATATTCTGAATCCACACGTGATTTTATGTGCAGTACACATACAGTTGTGTCTTGGCTACCTTTTATAGTATGTAGTTTGAAGGCAGCAACAGTCTGTGAATCCTTCTTAACCATCTGTGTGGTGGCGAGCTGCTGAGGAGATGGGGGCACCAGACAGTTCAAACAGCCTGCCTGTCAGACTCCCAGAGTTGTAGGAAGGGGATGCAGCTTTACTTCCGGGGTAGCTATGTAACTCTCATTAGTGCTAATAGTAGTTGTATTTTCAGTTAGGATCCATTGGTACAAATAATACATGTTCAAGCAGGAATCAAATGTTACTGTCTTCGACTCATTTTTGAAAGATCCTGATGTGCTTGCCCTCCGAGTACACTACTCCGGGGGTTTGGAAAGTAGTTTTAAAAGACCTACTTTGATCGTTTTGAAATCAGAGAAGATAGTCTTTCCATTTTTATGACCGCTTCAGGTGAAGAATATATATTTTCAGGAAAATTCTAAACTGAAAGTTCTATGGTTTATTAAAATACTGAATAATGAATCTTAGCTTTTCAAGATAGAATTTGTTCTTCTATGCGTATGGGTGAGTGCCTGAGTGGTTGAGTCAACCTCTTTTTAATAGAAGAGATCTAGTAGTATCTAGTAGTTTTAAGTAGATGAAACTCTTAAGTAAAAATTAATATTGGGCTGTCAAGGATCAGAGGAACAGGAGAAAAGAGATAGACATTTTGCTAAACAGTGCTGTACACCGAGGTGATAAACAGACATTCCCGAAGAAACCTAGATATCCATGCTTCCCGTAGGAATGGAGATGTCTATATGGACCCAGAAATTTTAAAGGACATAAATGTATTTTTTCCACATGCATCTGTATACCATGTGTACTCAATGAGAAAGTGCTGGTCAGTTTATTGTGGATGAAGATGATAACTTGTAGAAAGTAAAGAAAATGAACTTTTAAAACAGTTTTTTATGTTTAGACGATTTATGTGATTATAGCCATAACAAAGCAGAAGGCTCAGATGTTTAGTGTAGTCTACTGCAGGTAGAAATGTACATTTGATTAAGAACTAATGAATCGCCTATATGTTTCCACATTTTCTTTTTTTTCTTTTTTATGGGGATGGGAAATAATTGCAATTTTCAAGGAAGAATCTGTTTTGAATCCCAGGCTGTATTCTACTTGAATGAGACAAAACTTTTAAATGGTTCCATACCTTTTTGTGTCAGTTTGTTGTTTATTGATTATAAAAAGGAAAATGTACCTTTCATGGCACATATAACCCCCAAACGATTATTCAGATACAGTATGTATATTCTAAACTAAACGATGAAGCCCTTGTAATATATGTTGAGGATGTAAAATTTAAATAAATAAATAAACAAGAAAAACCCGCAAAAGAGCTTTTGTTTTGTGACAGGCAGACATTGCCCCTTAAGTCTCCCGACTGAATTGCATTCTGTTTAAATAAAGTTTGAATACACTCGCAACTCAAGGATTCTGTACATCCTTATTGCATTAAAAACATAGAAGTCGTTTAATTACAGTGTCTTAATTATTTTTCAGAAAGTGTTATGTACAGTAACCTCTTTTTTGAGATAAAAGTGTTAACCACCCAGTTAAGTGTCACTCCTTCCTGCCATTTTGGCCAGATTTTGTCTGTACATGAATTTGCAAAGCATTTGCCGTCCGTCTGTCCCACTGAATGTCCACCGGTGACTACCAGGCCAGCCACCCTGTCTTTTGTCAGGGAGGAAGGAGTCTGGGCATTTGGCAACTGAATTCTATGTCATTAAGAACTGTACCATTCTAGTTTGTGCTGCTTTGGCCCAAAGCTGCCACTATGAATATAAATCCAGCAATTTCAGAGATCCCATGAACACCAACAGACTGGATGATAGAGCCTTCTGGACTAAAAGATTAAGTCAGGGGTTCTGTGAGGGTTTACACTGAATTTTCTGGAGGAAACCATCTAATTTCATTTTGTGTAAAAGACGTCAGCAGATCTCTCATGGGCTTTGACTAGGTAGGATATTTTGCAAAGGGGTTGAAGCAGTAAAATGCTGTAATTCTTTGGGTTCCTTCTACTGAGGTCAAGATTGGCTACCCAGGGTGTTCTCTGGTGTCCTGGTAGAAGCAGTGGATGCTAGATCTGGGACAGCACTCTGGGACTCTGCTATGTGATTGGCCAGGCTGCTCCTTTCTGTTTTGGAATGGGCCGATGCCAGTAAGATAAC
The DNA here is from genome assembly GCF_008692635.1 of Crocuta crocuta. Lineage (NCBI taxonomy): Eukaryota > Metazoa > Chordata > Mammalia > Carnivora > Hyaenidae > Crocuta > Crocuta crocuta. Next base: position 7,853,159 of record NW_027529173.1, read on the forward strand.
TAGGAGGTAACTTGAAGGTGAATCTGCTTCTGGAAGCTGTAAGAAGGTTCTGAAGACAGAAGTGTGAACTGTAATTTAGCTGCACATTTTATAAACTATAGCTCAGGGGAAAGTTGATCTCTGTAAGCCTCAATTTTCTCATCTCTCCAATAGGGATAAACATAGAATCTATCTCAGAGTTGTTGTGAGAATTAAGTAGAGATAATTTTTTAAATAATTTTCTGTTAGCAAATGGGCAGATCCTATTTTCTGGCTGCAATGGAAATGCAATCCTCAAAGCATTGGCGGCAGCAGTAGATTTCTCTTTGTCCCCACTTCCATCCTTCCTCTGTAATACCAATTCTAGTTTTCTAGAAGTTGATGATACTCCATATTTTACATGATAAAGGTACAAAATTCTCAGGCAAACAAGGGCTTTCATAAGCTGGATCTTATCAACCATTCCTATATCCACTTTCCTCTTAACCCCACGTGCACACTTAGCTCTAGACACACGGTTCTACCTACATTTCACTGCTGTGTTATCTTGACTGTGCACTTTGGCATTATGCTCACTGGCGCATTCACTTGCTCAGAGGCTTGTTCACTTGTGGTTCACAAGACTCACTCTTGTCTAGAAGCATTAGAGTGATTTTGGTGATTCTCTGTTGTGCTCTTTTAAGACTCTGATGCCTGTGGTAAAGTTTTTCGGTTTTGTTTATGTAATGTTTATTCACTTTCTGAAAGAGAGAGAAAAATACAGAGCTTGAGCGGTCAAGGGGCAGAGAGAGAGGGAGACACAGAATCTGAAGCAGGCTCCAAGCTCTGAGCTGTCAGCAAAGAACCCAACCTAGTGCTCAAACTCACAGACCATGAGATCATGACCTGAGCCAAAGTCAAACGCTTAACCGACAGAGCCACCCAGGTGCCCCTAAAGGTTTTTACTCTGTATTTTAAATGGTTACTTGTCTGATTCTTTCATTAAACTGGTGAGTCATTTGAAAGCCAGCCCTGCAGTCTAGTCACTATTTCCCTGGGGCCATCCCGTGTTAGATATCCAATATTTTTTTAATAAATATATAAGAGACCGCTACCGAACCTACCAAGTTCCCAAAAAGTATGTATTACTTCTTTCAGAATAAATTATAAAAATTGATATTCAACAAATCATAAAAATAAGACTTTTGGGGGTGCCTGCATGGATCAGTCGTTTAAGCATCTGAGTCTTGATTTCGACTCGGGTCATGATCTGGTGGTTCTGTTTGTGAGTTCAGCTCTGCATCAGTGCAGAGCCTGCTTGGGAGTCTCTCTCTGCCCCTCTTCCACTGTCTCTGCCCCCCACCCCATCTCTCCAAATAAAAAATAAACTTAAAAAGACTTTTAAAAATATGACTTTAAAAGAAATAAAAATAAATAAAAATAAAAATATGACTTTATTTTTTACAGTTTCTTGTATTATCCCTTATAAACTTTGGCTGGATAAACTTACATTTCTTTCTTATGTCCTTCTCACATCTTGTCCCATATGAAATAGTAAAACATTTCCAACTTTTTAGTTAATTCAGTAGCCAATTTGGCATGCTTTCCACTCACAGGTGGTTACCATTGGGCCAGTGCTGGGTCTGCATGCCTGGTGAGGCTGGGAGCAGTGCACAGCTGTGTTCTATTCTCCAAGGAATGCTGGGGAGATAGAATCCAGGATAATGGTCCCCAAAAGATGTCTACATCCTGATAGTTAGAACCTTTGAATATGTCCTGTACATAACAAGAGGGAATTAAGGTTACAGTTAGAATTAAGGATGGTAATTAGCTGACTTTCAGATAGAGAGTAGCCTGATCATCCAGGCATGCTCAGTGTAATCTCAAGCGTCCTTTAAAGTGGCGGAGAGAGGGGGAAGAGGTCAGAGTCAGAGAGAGGTTCAAACTGGCTCCTTTAAAGATGGCGGAAGAGAAACTACAAGCCACAGAACGCAGAGGCCCCTAGATGCTGCAGAAGGTAAGAAAAAGAGCCTCCAGAAGGAACAAAAAGCTTTAATTTTACCCTAGTGAGACCCGTTTTGGACTTTTGAGCTGCGGTACTAAGATGATCAATTTGTGTTTTTTAAGCCACTCAGTTAGTGGTAATTTGTTACAGTAGCAATGAGAAACTAATATAGGGAGGTAGGAAGGTAGACTATCCATGTTCAGAGCTGTTGCTCAAACATTGATGCCTTTTAAAATACAATAAAAGTGCTGTTGCTTAATCTTTAATGCATTTGAATTGTTTAATCCTCACTTAAATGCTTTTGAATTGCTAGAATCAAGTACACATGTCTCACCTTTGACCCTACGTAGATAAATTGATGCAGGGTAAAAGGAGATTTTATTTCCTAGTTCATTAGTTTTTGATTGATAGCACTCTAATAAGGCAAAAGAGAAAATATAAAGCCTCTGTTGTGATGAGATTTATTTCGGTGAAGAAAACAATAAGGCATTTTTTCAGATGCTATGTTTAATCCTGGTTTTAGTTACTGGGGAGTTTGCATTATATTAATCCTTTTTACCTTTCTTAGGACACCTAAGACACTTGCTACTTTAGTCTGTAGGAATAAGAAAATAATAAAAGGTGACTGTGAATGAGAGGTTTAGAGTACTCATCTCAAGTTAAATTATTTATGTATGTCTGCCCCACATTTTCCTGCACATTCATTTCCCAAGTTCAGCTTCAGCTGGAGCAGTAGCCAAACAGAGTCAGCTAATGAAGCTGCCCCTACCTGCTGGGTCAGAGCCCTACTTTTGTATTTGGATTGCTATCCCTGTTTGAAGCTTTTGAAGAGGAGTGTGCTTGGCAAATGCTAATGAGTTTCAACTGGCCTGTGTGTAAATTACTAGGTGTTTGGAGGGGAAAATTAAAGTACTCTGCAAACACTTGACAGTGTGAAAGATTTTCTGGTTCTTCTCTTGTTCATAGATTCAAATTTCCTAGTCCTAGACTGGTCGCCAGCCACATGAAAACAGCATGGCTTGGGGCCTCTGGGTGGCTCAGTCAGTTAAGCGTCTGACTTTGGCCCAGGTCAGGTCTCATGGTTTGCGGGTTTGAGCCCCGCTTCAGGCTCTGTGCTGACAGCTCAGAGCCTAGAGCCTGTTTGGGATTCTGTGTCTCCATCTCTTTCTCTGCCCTTCCCCCACTCATGCTCTGTCTCTCTCTGTCTCAAAAATAAATAAACTATTAAAAAAAATTTTTTTTAAACTTAGCATGGCTTTAACTTAAGACATTGAACTCGAGTCCTTTTCCTATTCTACAGCCTTCTATTGTGAGTGGGTTTAATGTATCATTAGAGACTCTATGGCCATCCACACATGAGGGAAAAATTAATCAATTCAGTGGTATTTTCAGTCCTGTTGAATCACAAAGATTCTGCCCTTGACTTCACCCTACCAGGCTCCCCTGAACTCTGTTTCATCTAGGCTTCACCTTTTGGACTTCTTTGTCTCTGCATTATCCAATATAAGCAGGAATGCTAAGTTAATTCAACGGGAATCCCCATCCTCTATAACTGATCACCGTTGGTAACTAGCTAATCAGACTGCTTCAGCTTCCATCATCCCCAGGTTACCCTTGACCTTGATGTTTCTCTTAGTAATTTTCTATTCTCTGACCCCCTTCCCTGACCTTAGCTATAAATTCCCACTTGCCCATGCTGTGTTCGGAGTTGAAACAATCTCTCTGCTACTGTAAAATTCCATTTCACTGATCACTATGCCTGGTATGATAACTGCCCCTCCCCTTCTTGAATAAAGTCTTTGTTGTCATGCTTTAGCAAGTGTCATTGGCAGTTGCTAGGTAGGAGTAATTGTTACTGCTCGTGCAAAACTTTAAAAACTGATGATTTGCAGTTCTGTAACCTAGTTGGTGGTAAGAAAGCCATATCACTCCAGATCCTACCTTGTGTTTATCTGGAGCCAATGAAAGTTTGCTGCACCAAGAACACTTCCCTACCTGAGAAAACTCTTGGGAAGAAGCAAACATGCTAGGGTGTGCCTAGGCTGCATCCTGAGATGGAGGAGAATAGTATCTACCCGCTCAGCCCTCAACTGATTGGGGATGGGAGTTCACTGATTAAAGTCCCATTCTCCCTTGGTCCTGCAGGTTTGACAGTTCAGAGGAGTGGTCCACTGAGATTTTTAGAGGCTTCCTAGGGAGACTGAGCTGTAAGAGCCTAGCTGTTAATGACTTGTTGACTTGTGGGCTGATACTGACTTTTCTTGCATCTGTGTCGTCACTTGTGCCTCCTGGCATTATCTTCCAAATGAACCACCAACAGCCAAACCCTTGTCTCCGGCCCTACTTTTGAGGGAGTCTTGTTTGAACCCAAAGACTATTGGTGCACCACCTGTCTGTTGCTCTTTCAAAGAGACCTGTGTCACAGGTTAAAGAAAAGGTTGCATATCAAGTGCCTAAGAAGACCAAGAGGTTATGGAAGACAAACCTGGGGCTCCTTAAAAATTTAAGAGTTTATTTGAGCAAAAATTGATTAGAATTAAGCCACATCCAATTTAGCAGATATAAAGGAGGGTGAAAAGATATTTATAGGCAGAACAGAGTGGGAACAAAGAAAATATATGAGGCAAAAAAAGCAGGTTGGTTATTGCAAAGCTATTTCACTTTAGAGAATGGCAGAGGTCTATCAGTCAGATTCCTCACCAGTACTGATCAGGTGATGGCTGACTAAGATTCCGTTTCTGAGAGAGCTGAAAGTTGAGGTCTCATTTCAGTGAAATGGTCCTTCGCTTACGTGACTGCATTCTGGACCTGATACCTTGTTGATTTGGATTGTTCAGAGTGAGCTTAAATATGCCAAGACCCTGAGACAGAAATACTGGGTGTCTCCTGTTGATTCCTTTAACAAATTGACTATTTTAATTAAATGCTTAGGAGTTTAGGAAACATCCATGGATAAAACGAAGTTCATTGTCTTCATATGGATTATATACTGGCTTATAATGACCATTAAACCATCTCTGTAAACCATTCAAAGTGGCAATATCTAGGAGTTATAATAAAAAATTTTCATGAGGCTATACTATAGTTGGGAGGCTTGAAAACAAGTACTTTTAGAGCAGCAGTCCCTTTCATATTATTAGTAAGTTTGGAATTTTCTTTCTTTGCTCTCCACTTGGTCTACTTAGTTTCCCTAATCAATTGTTATTTAAATCAGGACTTTGATTACTTCACACATAAAGGAAAAGCATAACAAGTCCTTGGGGTAGGTGATTTATTTATATATTATGATGTTGCTATTTTTTATTATTGGAACCGAGGATAATCTCTTCATTATCAGCTAAAAACTAGGAATTGGTTTCAGGCTTGACTCTATACAGAGTCCTCAACATTCACTGCCTACGTGCCCCTTAAGATAGGGTAGGTAACAATCTGTGGGACTATTTTCTTGGGCCTATATTTGACAAAGGATTGGGGGGGTGGATAAACTTAATGCAAAAACCACCACAAATCCATATACATGTTTAAGATGAAACAAATGGGAAACTGCAACAGCAGATGTGCAATTGATGACTTAAAATAGTCCCCCAAGCATCATGGCTCCTGCAATCAGAACTCTGGAAGATGCTTTGAGGAAAGGCCTGCCTCCCACTCAGATCTTGACCACAGTCTAGACCTCATTTCTAAACTGCAGACCTGCATCTAACTGCGTCCTGGCACCTCTCCCTGGATGTTCCAGGCATCACAAATGCAATGTGCTTGACAAATGACCCATCCACATTTTTCCATGACATCCTGCTCCCTGTTACTTGTTTTTCACATAATGGAAGCACAATCCATTCTTTCTTAGCTAATCTGTTACCAAGTCTTTTGTATTCAATTTATTTCATTAATTTTCTTTTACCCTCTACTTCCATCCCATACTGCTGTCGTCCACTTTTTGGTCTTTATCTCTCATTGGAACTTTGTCAGTAATTACCTACCTGACCTATCTGCTTCTAGTTTGTTCTACTTTGACCTGACACCATCACTGAAGTAATTTTTTTCCTAAAACAGAACTTTTATTAATAGACTCAATACATACTGAAAAATTATTACAATATATACTGAATAAGGTGAATTATTCCAATGGGTGTGACTTGCTTCAAAATTGTTAAATGAAATTGTGTCTTTGCTGCCCTACATTAAAATAAGCTATTTTGAGTGAGGGAAGAAAGGACAAGAATAACAGAAATCCGCTTAACACCACTATCTTAGCAAAATGGCAGTTCAGAGTTGAGTTAAGCATGTGGTAGTGATATATGGATCTTCACTACCAAATTGATAGAGAAAGGTACTGAATGATAGCTGACCTAGAAGACTTTCTGCACAACTCCGAACTCACCAAGGATTTCCAAGGCCTCTGCCTTCATAATTCCTTTATCCTCTAATATGCTTCCAATCTTAGAAAAATACATGGCTTTGAGTATCTCATTGTTTAGTAGAGAACTCGATGCATTCAAAGCTTGTTTCACCACATCCAGTCATTAAACAAATTGTTACTTATAATGGAGTTGGTGTACAAAATAATGGATAAAATAGTAGTTTGAAGCACTTAGCATCTATAAAGATCTGCAGATGGGCTAAATAATATTTTCAAAATATTTATACATGCTTGTAACTTTTCTGTGCTCTCTAGTAACTACATGCTATGAACTCTATTTTCACTTCTGTGAAGAATAAGTTGGGTTTTGGCTTGTCATATTTTAGATTACCTTAACATATGTACTCTAAATATCTGGTATGTCTTTTAAAGTTGTTTTATCATAGATTTTTTTTTCTTCTCAATATGTGTATTCTACCTTTTAGACATCTTTTGGGAAAAGATCTGTCTCCTTTATTGACCCACATGAACATAATTTGGCAAAGCAAATTTAATTGAAGAATAGTTGAGTTATGTTTAGCCTATATTAATTTCAAGATATTAAAATTTATATTAAAAGGAATGTAAAGGAGTGGACAATGCTCATTCTATTGTTGCTGCTGTATATTTCGTTTCATTTTTATTTGAGAAAACAGCAAGGCAAGGGTGCCTAGGTGACTCAGTCTGTTGAGCATCCAACACTTGATTTTAGCTTGGGTCATGATTTAGCTTGGGGTTTGTGAGTTTGAGCCCCTCATTGGCCTATATGCTGACAGTGCAGAGCCTGCTTAGGATTCTCTGTCTCTCTGTTCCTTCTGTGTTTGTGGTCACACTTTCTTTCTCCCTAGCTTCTTTTTTCTTTGTTCCTTCTGTGAGTAGGCTTGTGTTCTCTCTTTCTCTCTCTCAAATAAACTTCAGGAGAAAAAAAGAAAACCCACAGGCAAAATATAGGTTCCTTTTGTTCAGGCAACTGAAAGATAAGTGATGACCCTTAGGTAAAAATGTTTTATTACTTAATAAGTACATACATTAAGTTTCTAAATGATTCTTTGGTTTCAGATAACTTGTATATTTGCTGCCAAACACACAATATTAACTTTGAGAACATGAAAACTTGTAAATTTAAGAACAGATTCTGAGATCTTCATTGTTCCAGGAATTGTTTTGAGTTACTCTCCTAGTCTATAAATGTTCTTACACTGAAAATGCCTGTCAAGCTTAGAGAAGGGAAAGCAGGTACACAAAATGCCTTCCTAGCTCTCCTTCCTAGAACTCAGTCGTCCATTGGTTTCTGGTCTGTTGATGTTTCTTTTGAAAACTGTAATGGCCTCTGATCTTGTATTTGTAATTATTTTAAAATTACCAGAATTTCCATTTATTTTAGAGCTGTTTTGTAATTTGACTTTTTTTATTTGAAAAAAAATTAATATATGCTCTTATTTTAATTGTTAAGTTCAGTTGTTTTTGTGTCTTGGGAATGGATATTTCATATATTTGAATATGGTCCTCATTCTCTGGTATCCCTATCAGCACAGAAGTATTTTCTGTCCTATTTTTAATTTCCTTAAATGAGTTCCGGTAACATTTTGTACAGTTTAGAATCAAAAAATATTTGGAGCTATAAGAACCTCTCATTTTTGAAAAACTTATGCCTGCATAGCTTAAGTTCTTTGGACACATTCTCTCAGTTAACTAGGAATAGAACACCCACGTATTCCAGAACTACTCTGATCTCCATAAATAGTTCAAATTGGCCAAAACAAAAATTCTGTAATACTTTTAAAGTAAAAGAACTGTTGTCCAATCTGATTTATCCAAAATAAAAAAAATAATAAACGTGTACGTAGGATAGTTATTTCCAAAATATTTGGTACTAGAGAACACTATTTAATTTTAGAGGCATTTGCATAATTATGTTTCAGTAGGCAAATATTAGAGTGGCTTTCCCTCTACTGAATAAACAATGCCTGATGCTAATAGGGATGATAGAGGAGTGGGGTTAATAGGAGTTGGCAAGTTTTTTTCTTTTTCAGAATTTTAATAGAGGTCTTGGATGACCTACAAAACCCAAATCACATAGGTGATTGAAAATTATAATTGATATAACTAAAAATAAAAATAACCAAACTTAATCATGCCTATACTTAAATTGGTAGAGTTATTATTTGTTATTTTAAAAGCTTATGCTCCCAGATTCCTTCAACATTGTTTTTTGGTCTCCCAACCTTGATTTAGAAACATTAGAGTGAGGTATAACGCGATCTAGCCACAACGGCCTGAAAAAAATAAGACTGCAGTTGTAACACCATTGGACTTTAGATAAAGAAGAACATACTTGTCTTTATTTTAATAAAAAAAAAACTCTTTGAAAACTGATTTGAAGTATTTTTATCAGTAAAAGTTATTTAACTCAACACTGAAGAGTGAATACCTCAAATATTTTGGAATATATTGACTGACTTTAGCTATGCTCCACCAACATAACATGGATATTACATTAATGTCAGAAGTCCTCCATAAGGCTTGTCTTCCACCTTTGGTTTTTGCATGCAAATGACAGGGAAGCCTATTCTCTGTTATGCCATTGCTCAGACTTGCACGCTCACTCTCGACTTGACTTCTGCTCATGTGTCTGGACCACTTGCTAGTGTGCCTTCAGTGGATTAGGAATCGTATTCTGGCAAAGAAGGCAGTGGGCATGTGTTTAATTTTTCATCTTCTCCTCATCTCAGGATCCAAGTATAGTCACATTGTATTTTTACGATTTATGGCTCATGTACTCACCTTTCCTGGTAGCACAGAAACCAATTCATAGCTGCTTTTGTAAAAGGAATCATCAGGACCCTGAGGGATGCAAAGTTGGGGAACGTTAGGGGAGGGTTCAGAGAGAGGCCAAGGCGGGTATTTGTTGGAGCCACTAGGTGACAAAATGATTGCTGTTGCAGATTCTTGAGAGTGCTGTTGGAATGACGACACTCAAGCATCGCTTCTAAAGTTAGATATCTCTTGCTTTGCTCATAAGCTTGGCCTTTTCTCCCCAAAAATGTCATGCCATGCTGTACTTGGTCTGTTGGGATGGGCTTTTTCCTTCAAGTTACAGTTGTGTTCCTGCCAGCTCTCCTTCGCTATTGTTTAGACCTTTGTCTTAAGCCTAAACACCAGCTTAGACTTCCCTATCCTCACAGATACTTTATTTTAGGTGTCAGATTTCCTTTCCTTGCTGGTAGATCTTTGTGAAAACATCCTGTTCTACTCTGGTTTCTTTACCTTCAAATCTCTGTTTAATCTCTTAGAGTTAGATCTGTTGTCTCCATCTTCTTTCCTGTGATAAGTGAGAAAAAGCAAGAACCTCAAGAAATAAATCACGGTGAAGTCACCAAACGTTCTATCTGTCAAACACTTTTGCAAGTTTTCTGCCCTCATCAGCTCTTCCCATTCACCTTCCAGAATTTGTGCCTACTAAGCTGTGCTTCTGCTGGAGAATAAAAATATGGACACATAGATGCATATATACATCCTGCCAGGTCAAGCACCTTTTAATACCTGTATGTGTATAGTGGTCTAGCCTTAGTCAAAATTGGAAATTCAGTAAAATTATCTTCCTTCAATGTTTTTCATCTTTCTTCAGGGTCCCCTTGAAAACTATAAATGATTGCCTTCTACCAAAAATGTTTAACATTTGCCACTAAAACAGATTTCGTGGTCTCAATGATTAAGAAATTGATGTAATCCGTGATTGTAGGGAAGACATAACCAATCTTTAACCTTTAGGGGTTTAGTTTGGACAAAATGCTTCCTTTGGATAACAGACTTGGGTGGCAGAAAACTCACGGGGTTTATGGTCAACCTGACTTGAGTCCAAAATTCTGAGAAAATGAAAATTAGAAGAAAAGGAACAGAATAAATGTGCAATGATGAATGAGGAAAGAAGTGAAAGCTGGACCAGGGCTCACGGTTACTTGGACTCTACGACTTGGAAATTGAAATGAATGATTTGGTATTTATATTTAGTGGGAGTACGCCAGAAACTTGAACAATATAAATACTGAATTTTTAAAAAGGTATGTGTGGTGAAATTTTGAGGGAAATTCCAGGAAAAAAGCATTTCAACTTCAACCTTTATAAAAAAGTAAATGTGTTAAATAGCAAATAAACCAGATGTCATCAGAAGTAGATGCCAATGAAGGATTTTATTACTGAATTCAGTAGAAGGAAGCAAGCTCTGTGATCATTTCTTCCTGTGAAAAAGAGGCCAGTCAGAGAGCTGGGATACAAGTCCATGAGTCTGAAGTGAAATCCACAAGTAGAAGCAATTTAAAGCGAGGGAAATTCTTGAGAAGTATTAAAACAAAACGCTGAAAAAGTATAGGTAATTATTTTCATATCCTAGAGAAGATTGTAATGCATCAAATGAAAGATAAAGAGTTCACTTTTTCTATAACTCTAACTTAGTTTGGAATAGATGCTCTAATTGACCATAGTTTGCAAAACTGATATTTGGTTTTCAAGGTTTTTTGTTTTGTTTTTTAGTAGATTTTTCACTTATTTTTTTTACATATATACATAAATACATACATAAACACATATACATGCACACATTGGAATGCACATAAACACATATTTGTGCACACGTACACACACACACACATCTCTAGATATCCAACTTTACTGTAGTTGTTTATTTACTGCCTTAGTGGTGATATATCACATTTCATAGAAACATGTCATCATTAATTTATACTGAAATAAGATTGCCTATTTATCAAATGTTCAGCAGGTCTAAAAAAACAGTTCCAGATTCCTGGCAGCTGTATAAAGTTGGTTTTAACATCCAATCAGAAGGATTATTTGTGAAGTTTTTAGTCATTTGCTAATGGTCTAATTTATTTTTTCCTTTAGAAATGTAGCTATTCTTTAGGAAGTAATTCAGAGTAAATAAATCACCGGTCTTGGGTTTTGGTAACCCAAGTGTTAAAGTGAGCAAATGCTGCAATCTGTATTTGATTTCTATGCTTTTCCTGTTATTTACCAAGTGTCTCCTTCTGTGCCATAAATAATTGAGAGTTCAGAGGGAACTATGCCGTTAAGTGCTACAAGCTCCACATCACGTTTATTTTGTTAATGTTTCTCTCCTATAATCAAAATCTAAAACCATTCCACTTGGCCTCTAATAAACAACAGTGTTCCTAAAATGCTGTTGTGAGCTTTCTTCTGGCAAACCATAGCGGAATAAAGTAAATATCCAGTATGATTGATTATACAAGACTTCTTATGTATATTCTTAGTAATGACAATGTAATATTCTTGGTATATGCAATTCATAGAGGACAATCTATTTTTAATATAACCAAAAGAAAACCGAATATGAAAACCCAATGTGCATTGATTTGGAAAGGATTTTTTATACATATTTTTCAATGTGCAGTCTCTAAAATGTGAAAGAATTTCAATTTATATGTATTTTTAATATGTATATGTATTTTGAGTCAACAGATTCATAACCCAACTACAAACCTTGAAAGAGTAAAACTACAATTTTAATTGAACATTTCTTATTATAGTGTCTTGGAAATAATTTTAAATTTTCACTCTAGGACGCAGTGAAAATGACAGCATATTCTTCACTGTAGTGGGAAACATTTTGCTCTCTGGTGTGGCAATTCCCTTATGCCAAAAAACAGCCATTTCAAATGGTTTTGTTAGTTTTATTTATATGATCTTAAAATAATATTCATAGTAAAAAGATAGAACAGAAAATCTAGACCACACCCTCATATTAATGATTGAGATAATTGAGGTTCAAAAAGCTTTCAGTTTACCAAAGTTAAAAAGTAGACTTCAGGTCAGGAATCAAAACCTCAGGTGGTGTGTTGGGGCCTTTCTACTTTGCTGTGTCTTAAAGAGCGGGTTTGTGAAATTCTAAAATCCTTCTCAAAAAAATATACTACAGACAAGTTTAAGAGGTTACTAAATGATTATAAATGAGTAGTACTTGGAAAGAGGAACCTATCAATCATTTAAATGCCCTATACATTTGAAACCGGTTAGAAGAAATTCTTTTATTTCTTATTTTTTCAGACTGGAAATTAATCGAGAGCTTTAAAAAAAATTGAACTAGAACTTATTTACTCTTTTATGTACATTGGTTTGTACTTTTTGTAAATACGGAGCGCCATTACAAACTCTGCCCTTTTGTTAAATGTAGGAAATTACATTTAATGATAGGGCTTTTGTGAGGGAAAAACTAATGTTACAGGGCTGTGATGATGTATGTAAGAAATTAACAGCTGGCATATAATAAGGGTTCAATAAACTAGCTTTTAGTTAGTGTTATTAAGTGATGGGATTTACTGAATCATGATGTTCTAATATTACCTAATTGACTTACACTCATATACATTGAACACCTTTTCCTATAAACTTCATAGTTTATAGGAACCTATAGGTTCATACCTATAAACTTTTTAGCTACCATATCTCTCTGGTTTAATGATAAGGTCATTACTAAAGCTAAAGAGCTCTTTCTCATCTCTCTACTGTTTCTCTGCTAAGGACCCTATAAGGTTATTAATCACCCTCCCCCAGCTGTTTAAGCATGGACACTCAGTTCAGAGAGACAGACATGATGAAACTCCATAGCAATATGAGAAAAGCTGATTTCAAACAACTGTGCCTGCTCTAGGAGTCCTTCTATTTTCTAATCTATCAGACAACCTCAAAATCCAACATATTATGCAACTTTACAAGTAAAAGAAACATACTTTACTTTTTCTTGTAGAAAAACAAATCTTCTGTAAATTACACACTATTTCATCCCTATGTGTCAACCAACATCATTGAACAACAGACAGAATCAGTTTCTAAATGTTAAGTCTGCAGGACCATAAGATAGGAGGTGGGTCTTAGGAGTTCTCTTGGCTATGACTACATGCTTTTGTACTCCTGTCCCTCCAATCAGAAGCCAAATGCAAACACACACACACACACACACACACACACACACACACACACACACACGCAGTACCATCTGCCTTATTCTCTGTGACAGACTAGAGCTTTCTGCCTATGATAATCCCTCTGCAACTTGGCCTGGTTTCTTACCAAGGCCCTTGTAAAGATGACTGAAGAATGCATTGCAGCTTTCAGGACCTTCCCTCAGGCCTTTCGTAAGCCATGCTCAGATAAATTCTAATTTCCAAATGTTGAAAATCACTTCATAAAAAAAGGTCTTTAGCTTTCACACTAATGAGATGATTAATAGTCTCTCTTTAACAGTATATGCCAGTTAATATGCTAAGCCTTTTGCATACGTTATATTATATAACAGTAATAATAGCAGAATGCAGTAGATATTATTCCCTATCCCTACTTTTCAAGTGTTTAAATTCAAAGGTAAAGTAACAGAGTTAGAAGGAGAATATCCAGGATTAGAACCAAATTAGTGGGGATGTTTCCAGCCTCTACCTTACAGAGTTTGCATTAGATAAGCAAACTGCTTAGCTGTTCAGCTGTGAGACTAAGATCATCACATTAAAGAATCTCCACTGGAAACACCAGGAGTATTTTCTCCCTTCCATGTTCTCCAAACTCCTCTAACCAGAAAACAAGAAATCAGGTACACTGAAAATGAGAATCTGTGACATAATTATTTCCTTAAAACTTTAGGATAAGACATTCCTAGTATTCAACATCTCTCTAAGCCGTAACAGATACCTGGTTTCATGAAAGAAACTGTTAGCTTTTTCATTGGCATTTATTAAATGTGCTATCTTCTGAGAACATAATGTTGATGGAAAACAAAGGGAATAAAAATATCAACAGACTTTACACTCTAAAATTTACTATACATAGTGTCAGAAACTTTGCAACTGATGATATAAAAAAACCTTTATAAAGTTTAGTTATGATGCATGTTTGGGAAATTTTGGGCTTGTTCTATTAGTGCTCAGATGGTTGTAATGAAGACAGCTGCTGGGGAGATTTGGCAGGTGTACAAATGAACTTAGAAATGTACATGTTTATCACTTAGGAGCTGCACACACCTACTGTTCTTCTTCGCCAAAAGATAACAATTCCACATTTTATAGGCAATTGTCTTTCCTTTTTTTGTCCCAGAGGCTCACCAAAATTCAATAAGTTTATTTTAGTGAAAACCACCTTGCTGCACTCAGCATCTTGCCTAAGCAAAATTCCTTAAAATAAAAAGAACAGGAGCCATTACTACACAGTGAACAAAGCCAAAATGATCACAAGCCCATTTCTTTCCAAATGAGCTCATTACTATTAATTTCTCCTGTCCTTAGAGAATACTTGGAAAAGTAAGTTCATCGGGAGTGTGAAATAAATGTAAAAACAACATTGGTAAAAATATCTCTTACCTTCAAAACTGCCTCAGAAGTAAGGCAATCCCATAGGACACTAACTCTCCATGGCATAGGCTCTGAATAGATATTTAAGATGATTAGCTGTGCCTGGTTCTCTGAGCAGACATGGATGTTTTGACACTGGTATCAAATAGAAGCTACATGTTTGTAGAACAACCTGAGTAAATGCACATAATGCAACAGATTTCATTCTCAAGAAAACTAAGCGCTTTCCTCCTTGGAAATCTAGAGAAAGTCTGCAATTAGGACTATCATAATAGAGACCAAATGTTTAAAGTAAATTAAAACATTTAAAGACTTTCCCTCGTGGGGCCAAGTTCTTGAGCTGTCCTTACCAAGATGGGGAGGACTTTGTAGACTACCTGATGGGACATGTGGCTGGAGGACAAGGCATTAGGTAAGAAGAGTGAGGTGAATAAAGCATTTCTTCTCAGATACCTCCTTATATTTCTCTTTTGAACTTCAGTTCCTCCACTTATTAGCTGTGTGACATTGTAATTCTATTAAACACATAATAGTCTGTTTTTAAATGTATAAAGAGAATCATAATGCTTCTTAAACTATAAGGAATAAAATGCTAAATGTGAATAGGCTAGGACAGTATCTGGTGCATAATCAGATATAAAGCACATTGATAATTAATGATATGAATTTGAACAGTATTTTCTGTCATCTCTAGGTTCCCTCCCAAATGGAGAGTATAGTAAGATAGACATAGATGTGCTTCTCTGCCTTTGAAAGACTAAGCAGGACCAGGTGGGGTTTGGAGCCACAAAATGGATGAGGAAGCAGGATGTACACACAAGTTTTTGAAGGAGATAGTTATTCGTTTTCTATGAGTTAAAATCTTCTATGCTTTCTTAACATATAGGGATAGTAAATCACCTAATCTAAGATTAGGAAAATGAATTAGATACATTGTTCATCCTGACTTTGTCTGAGACTTAATGAAGCAAAAGGGATTTTCTTGGCTTAAACACAGTCTGAACTTCTTCACTAAGATACAAAAACAAATAGTGATTTGGGGCTATTTCAACCTTTTTAAAGGGAGGGGTTGATACATGAGTAAGGTGTGGGGGCAGAGGGAGAGAGAGAATCTCAAGCAGGCTCAGCATAAGTCAAAGGTAGTGTTCAATATCACCACCTTGAGATCATTACCTGAGCCAAAATCACATCCAATGCTTAACCAACTGAGCCATCCATGTAGGCACTCCCATGTCATTTGTTACTTTATATTTCTGTTAGCCTACAGGAACAGAAATGAAAGCCAATGAAAATAGGGGATTTGGGTGTCTTGTTACTGACTTATATGTAACACTTCAATTACCTTTATTAATTTCCCCCTTCCCTCCTCCTCACTTGGCTCCATCTCCCTGCGTCCATTCCCAGTGTTTTTCTTTGCCTCTTCCCTTCTCCCCCTCACTTCCCTCTCATTTTTTTTCAGCCTCTCTTCCTCCCTTTCCCCCTCCCACCTCTTGTGTCCCCTCCTCCTTTTCATCATCGGTCCATTTGTGATTATTACTTTGCCAGCAGAGAAAATTTTATCATTGTCAAAACTTCTTGTGGTCCTTTTTCCTGGTGTGTTGACTTAATGATAGGCTAGATAAAGAAGCTGTACGCCAAAAGCGAGAATATTAGTGTTTAGCTGTGTCTGAGTAATGCTGTCAATCTTTAAGAATGGAAATAAACCTTGCAAAGAAATGGCTGCTACTGTTCAATATCATTCGAGCTGTTACAGTTAATAGAAAATGAGAAGCTAGAGTGTATTACTTGATTTAAAAGCCAGTGATGCTCAGGTATTAAGAAAATATCCACTGGCAGCACGAGTGTTGAAATCCTATGTTGGAAATTCTGTCAATTTAACATTGGAGTTAGAGTGCTTGAAATTATAGTTTAAATTTGTATAAACCTGCAATCACTAATTGCAGATTTTTAAAGTAAATCAACTGCTCTCCCCCAAACAGAGATGAGGTCATACCTGAAATATATTTAACATTTATTTTTATTTTGTAAGACTGAAAATTTAAATATCACAAATGACCTTCTTAGCCTGCATGACAGTGATGCCATTACCAATAATATCAAATGTTAAGCATGAAATACAAACTTGCGTCCAATGCTGCACACGTCCTTAACATGTCTGGCATTTCCCTGAAGAAAACCATGAAGAACACCTTGCTGAAAAAGCCTTTGCTCCTCATCAACCAAAACATAAAGGGGATTCTGAATAATTTATGCAAAGCTGTCAATTCATATACCCTAATGTACTCTTTAAACAAGAATGCCATAATAAAAGATTGAACTCGGTTTTCCTTTAGGCTCAAATGTTTTACCTTGAGAAAATATCCCAGCAGTTGTCAAAAACCATTGCATGAAGGAATGTATCTGAGAAGATCATGTAATAATCAAAACTAAGAAGTTTGGTTGTTTTTTTTTTTTAAAGATTGTGCCTCATATATAAGCCTCTAAACATTAATTTGCTTGTGTTTTCTCCTTGGGTGTCAAACAAATACCTAAAATGGGATTCCATTCACAGGAGCAGATTTCAAACTCCAAAGGTTTATTTTTTTTAATTCAATTCATTGCCACACTATTTGATTTTTGTTTGATGAGTGCATTTCAAAGTGCAGCCATTCTACTCAGCTATAAACGGATTACAATATACAACTTTTGTTTAACTTCCTGGGTAAACCACACTCCAGTCCAAATGTTTGTACCTGATTCAAGATATTCAAACAATGAAAACTTAGTTATAAATAATAGAAGAAAGCTGAACAATGTTGAGGAAATGTTCCATATGGTGTGATTTTGTTTATTGAGATTACTATGGTTCAATACAAAATGATCAGAGGAAGTGGGGGACAAACTATATAGGTTCTAGAAAGAAAGCTAAGGTAGAGCACTATGTGCAAGAGTAGGAAGACTTGGCACAAGTGGCTTTCAAGCTTTTTACCAGAGAGAAGAGCCAAGAAGTGGATTTTATTTTGTCATCCAGTAACATAAGTATGAGCACACACACGTGTGCATGTAAAGACCACGAACTATAATGTTCATGAAATAACATGGAATATATGAAATACAGTGTTCATCAAGTAACCCTATTTTTATATGAGACCTATTCTAGTATTTCCTAATTTGCCCTAATCATTGCCCTCTTTTATCATCCTTTTCTCTATCACTTGCATTGGGACAACTTTTGTCTTCCAAATACTAGCTGTAATCTTTGCTATAAATTCTAGAAGGTAGTATATGCCTATGGGATTTCTTGGTTTCTGCTCTTGTGCTTTTCAACCACCTCTCATTGGGACTAGATAGAAATGCCATTAACCATTCTGAGAAGCATACCAAAAAAAAAAACAAAAAACAAAACAAAACAAAAAACCTATAAGGTAACACATTTTTGGAGTAATCCTTTACAATTAGGGGGATTTAGGAACCAGTGGAAAAAGCCCTCCTCTCTTCTTTCTCCTCTCTTTCATTTCTCTTCTAAGCACATGACTCATAATGTTCTAGAACTACACTAGAAGGATCTAGCCCTAGATGCCCACAGTGATGATAATACCAGTCCTGTGGGTTGGTCTGTTGTTCTTCCCTGTTTTACTACTCTCAGTCCCTGACTACTATTTGAGATCAGATTACAAATAAACAACTTGCACATAAATTCTAACCTAAACCTCCACTTAAGGGGCGGGGGGAGAGGAGAGGTACCCAGGCCAACATATCACTTGATTAAAATATTGATGGTCATGAATTGGTTTTCTGATCCATCAATATTAATTTGAAAAACAGTGATCTGGACCTTGGGAAACAGGAGAACCCAAATGAAAAGAATGACTCGTCGGTGATGGTAGAGGCAAAGAATTCTTATATTAAAGAATCTTGTGAAATACCCAGTGATGAACAGTATTCAAGAGTCCAAGTGTAACATATCCAATAGGAAAGTATTATCTCTTTGGTGTATATCAGCACCACCCTCTGATGCCTCCTTTTGTTATTTCAAAGGAGCATAGCATGTATATCATGTGTTTAAATTTAATTCATCAAATTTTACTTGAGTTGCTACAATGATAAAGGCTGGAATGTTTGTAGAAGAGAGCCAAAATGTATCGTACACCTTTTGGTATTAAGGAACTGCAGTCATGTGGACATAGCTTATGCTTTCAAAATTTTTGTTAGGGAAGTCATCAGTTTAGAAGGGAAATAGAGAAGTTAGCACTGCAGATTTAGGGTTAGAGAAAAGATTTAAACAAAATTTGATGGCTGAAGTGGAAAATGTACAGAAAAAGAAATATGCAGAAAAAAGCATAAAAACCAGAAACAGACTAACCAGTAGAGAAACAACTGAGCAAAGTGTCAGGAACTCAAATTTTAGCATCAGATTCTTACACACAAATACCTAGAAATAAGTTAAATATGAGATGTTACCATAAGAATGCATATCTACATAGCTGTGAGAGATCTTTCTTGATCAGTTAGGAAGTGTGCTGCTGGGCAGATTTCCCTTTCTATGAAATGTATAGCCTTACCCTTATTGCCATACAGTCAGTCTGATGCTTAGTTCTTTTCTATGGATCTTTTAAAGATTATTTCTCCATATTCTGAAGAGTAGTCTGTCAGTTATGTGTGTTACAGTTGAAGGAGTCTTACTTCATTAATATTTCAAAAGAGTTCCAGTAGCATCTGACAAACTCTTCATTTGCTGGGCTGAATTTAAGTCAAAAATACATAAGGACCCTTAAAGGGGGCACTATTTTAAGAAGTTTTATCTCCTGATGGTCAAAGGGTATGAACATCCAGTTTTAAGATGAGTGAGTTCTGGGGATCTAATGTACAGACTAATGATTATAATTAACAGTCCTCTATTAATTCAAAGTTACTAAGAGAATAAATCTTAATTGTTCTCAGCCACAAAAATGAAATAGCAATTATACAATGTGATGAAGTTGGCAGCTAACACTATGGTGTGTAACTGTTTTGCATTATGTAAGAGTATCAAACCAACAGATTGTATACCTGAAACCTAAATAATGTTATATATTCCACTATATTTCCATGAAGCTAAAAAAAAAAAAAGTTGTGTCTCTGGTCCATAAATAAAATATCCAAGAGTTCTAAATAAACTTCCTAGAATCCCTACCATTGTATTTGAAGCACTATGAAGATCAGTGGAGAGGCCAAAAAGTGAGAATTGTATAGAACAGTGCTGGTAGATAAAGAGGTTTGACCACCATCACTACCTACATCTCAAAATCCTTAAAATAATCGGTGGACACTCATAAGGGAAGGAGGAAATGAGTAATAAAAAGCACTACATGCACTTGTCCCAGTTAGGCACCGGACGTCTAGTGCCTTGGCTGGTGCAGTGCCATGTGCAAAGTGCTAGATAATGACTTACTGAACATGATAGTGCTACTATGGCCGTGGCATCTTCAGAGACCAACAGCTGGAGCACATCTATTGATGGACAAAGAATGTGATGAAGAATGCAAATACGCTGCCGTGTGAGATCATTCAAACAACTGAGTTTATTTATTTTTAAATATTTTTAAATGTTTATTTGTTGAGAGAGCAGGAGAGTAGGAGAGGGACAGGGAGAAAGGGGCAGGGGGGAGAGGGGGAGGGAGAGAGAAGAGAGAGAGAGAGAGAGAGAGAATCCCAAGCACACTTCATGCTGTCAGTGCAGAGTCTGATGTGGGGCCCAAATTCAAAAACTGTAATATCATGACCTCAGTCAAAAATCAAGAGTCGGATGATTAATGGGCTGTTCCATCCAGGAACATAGAAACAACTGAATTTATTAAACCTCAGAGAAATGAGAAGATAGTGACATAATTGCACATGACATGACTACGTGATGTTTCTATGGAAGTGAAATTAGAATCAGTTACCCAACACCAAGAGAGACCCATACAAGGAAGTTAAA
This sequence comes from Crocuta crocuta, assembly GCF_008692635.1. Lineage (NCBI taxonomy): Eukaryota > Metazoa > Chordata > Mammalia > Carnivora > Hyaenidae > Crocuta > Crocuta crocuta. The sequence continues at coordinate 7,873,828 of NW_027529173.1, forward strand.
AAGGGAGAAGATAGGAACTTTTGGACTTAATTCAACAACAGCAAAAATATCGAAAGCATTTATAGATGCTGCACAATGTGCTAGATACTAAGATACAAAAGCACATGAGAGACTGTAGCAGTTCTCAAAGGGTTTTCAATCAGGTAGAAGAAATCAATATTTATAAAATTAAAATTATTCAAATATGATAATACAGCACATTAAAGGAGTACAGAGAATGTGGTGACTAATTCATTTAAATGTGTTCAATTGGTTAATGAGTTACCTTGAAAAGTACTAAGATCCCAAGTAGAGAAGGGATTCAAGCCAAATATGATTTGGAATCCAATGCATTTGGATGTGTACCATAAAAACAATTGTTTAAAAGCTGAGTGAGTTTGAAACAGCAGAGTCTAAGATATTTGGATTTCCAAGAACATGTTTACTTAATGCATTTCATTCTTGAAGTCCAAAAAAAAAAAAAAAGAAAAACAAAGTAAAACATGGACTCAATAGCAATGAAAGAATACTATCTTGTTCATATTAGGCCTTGTTTTTTCAGTATATGATTCATAATCTAAACCAGGAGTTGGAAAACTATACCCCATTGGTCAAATCTAGCTAGCTGCTTGTTTGTTTGTTTGTTTGTTTATTAGATAAAGTATCAGAACACAGCCATCCTTCTTAATTTACATATGTTACATGACTGTTTTCACAACATAAGACTAGATTTGAAGAATTGTGGAAGACTGGCCCATAGGTCTAAAATATTTACCTCTATGCTTTTTACAGAAAAAGTTTGCTGAATGATAGATCTAGGTGACCACCTTTTGCTCATGTGAAAGGGGCATTATTGGGTCAAATGTTGGAATAGATTATTGTGCACTCTATATCATATTTGTAAATTGTGTATTTTTATTTCATTTTGAGCAAATTGTTTTATAATGTAGATAATCATATTCTTACCTGTTAAAAAATAACTGATAAAATTCTAAGTGCAATCAATCCAATTCAATTGGATCATGTATGATTTTTTTTTCCAATCTAAAATTACGTTATAAAATCTACAGATTACACGGCGTTTGCCACTTACTCCATTCAAAAATGCATTTAAATGGATTAGAAAATAGTAGAAGTGACATTGCCATAGCAACAGGACCTATATGATGATGTAATGCTTGCTAGATATTTAATGTTACCTTAATGAGAATTCTGCAACCATTACTACTCTTGGAGGGCCAGTAATAGATGTTTTATTATCATATGAGTAGAGAGAGATTGTTTTATCTTTTGCTCTGAAACCGATTGATCTGGCCAAGCTTCCTGAAGAATTAAATGCTGGGGGTGTATTTTGAAGGCAGAGAAGAAAGTATGAATTGTAAACTCCTTTTTTTTTTTTTTTTAGCAGAATAGCTGAGCTAAAAATAACTGTCTAATACTAGAAAAGTCCACATATCTAGGCCTCAGCATTCACACAAATTCTCTCAAACTAAATGCTTTTTCTAGAAATGAGAGACCTGGATCTCTGGTGGGCAGCTGCAGTACCAGCCTCCCAGATGGGTCCTGATGATCCTCATCTGATTGCATTCACTCCCTTGTGTTTTGCTCTCCTCACTGAGTAGGGCTGACTTGTGTAATTGACAGAATACTACAGAAGTGATAGAATGTGGTATCTCATGCTAGTAATAAAAGACCTGAAACTTGTACCTTGCTCTCTGGGATTCTTCACTTGGCCAGGGGTCAGGGGAGGGCAGGAAGCCCCAGTTGTAATTATTGGAGGATACTCAAGTAGCCCTGTGGAGAGATAGTGTGGCAAGGAAATAGGGATATTTGGCAAGAGCCAGCAAAAACTTGCCAGTTAGGGAAGTAGGAAGAAGAACCTTAGAAGGAGATCCTTCAGCTCCAATCAAGTGTTCAAATAATTCCAGATATTTTGACTAGAATCTCATGAAAGACTTAAAGACAAAACCACTCAATCACGCTGCTCCCAGAACCATAAAAAACAGCAACTGAAAGAGGATATTGATAGTATAGATGATACACCATAGTAGCCACTAAGTTTAGGGATACATTGTTACACACAGTACATGATTAATATCACAGCAATACCCCATCTTGAACAGTTGTGGAGCCCCAGCTCACTGAATCTGTCCATTAGCCTTTGGCACCCCTTGGAACAGAAAGTCCCAAACCAAAAGCTTTACAGTAACATCATACAACATGAATAGAGGCCGCCTTCAGCCTAAATGCAGCACAACAGAGTGCCTAGCTAAATGCCTGAACTGATGCAGTGGGAAATGTTTTCAAGTGGAAGACCAACAAAGAAGGTCTACTCACTTGAAACTATGTGACATTGGGCATGACACATAAGTTCAAAACACCATTTCTACAAAATTGAAACGAATCTTTGCCTTTTTCAAGTGTTATGAGGTTCATGTAAAGGAAGGGAATATGTGTGATAATATGTTTGAAAACAGCCCACATCAGTAATTGCTGGTCCTTGACACCTCATTTAGAAGGTAACAGCTCCTACTTGTTTATTTACAAATATCAGCATGACTGCCCTTTTTTAGTGGTTTGATTTACTGGACATATGTGTAGCTCAGAAAATAATCCTCCATTCTTGATGCTTCCTACTCTGTGAGTACCTGAATTTATTCAGTCTCAGCTTTAACTCTGAAGCCACAGAAAGGATGCTTTCCTTTCCTATACTAATTCTCCTCATGTTTCTCCACTAACCACTTTTATGCTGGCCTGCCATATTTATCCAGCGTGATAAGATCCTGTACTTCCTGTTCTTATTCATATGTGCTATGAACCACCCACATTAAACACCCCTAAAGGATAAAAGGAACACTCTTTTTTCATATATATTACTCATATCATCATGAATATAAAAGAAACATAATTCTTTGTAACATTAATTCAACTACTTGATTATTTTGTGTAATATAATAATATAAATTCCACTAATATTTATACTTTGTACCAGATTCCATAGTGCTAGGAGCATATCTGTGAGTAAAGCAAAATCCCTACTTTTACAGGGCCTCTAGCTTACAGTGACTGAGTACAGGTTGCAAAGGAACTGTATAGAGTACATAGGATACTAGATGATGCTATTGAGAAAAAGTATAAAAAGGGAAGGTTTTATCAGATAGAAGGTGCAGTTTTACATAGAGTTGCCAAAAGTCTTCATTGAAGAGTGACATTTGAGCAGAGATTTGGTGGAAGTAAAAAGTGACCTTTGTCTCTCAAAGGAAGAGCATTGCCATCAGAGGAAACAGCCAGCGTATAGGCCATCATGTGAAAATGTGTGTGATTTGTTTGTAAAGAGAAAGGAGGTCAGTGTGACTGAAACAAAATGAGAAAGGGGAGATTAAACAGGTGAGGCCAGAGCTTTTAACAGGAGCCCACACATTTTCCAATAACTTGGCTTGTGCATGGAATGGTGTGGGAAGTCACAGAGGGACTGAGCAGAGAGTTGTTCTAATCTGATTCATGTTTTACAAGATGCACTCTCGGAGCTTTAATAAAAATAGAGTGGAGGGGCCCATGACAGATGCTGAGTGACGGGTGAGTAGGCTTGGGCATTAATTTGGGTAAGTAATGATGACGGCTGGGACTAGGGTGGTAAAAAACTTTTTTAAGGGGGGGTGAAAAATGGTCAGATTCCAGATCTGTTTTGAAGGTAGGACTGAAAGGACTTACTGATTGATTGAATTAGGGTAGAAGAGAAAGAGGAAGCTTAAAGATTTTTGACAAGAGCAACTGAAGGAATGGGATTGCCTTTAAGTGATAAGTAGGATGTCAAGAAAATCTATTTTGGGAAGACTGAAAATAAGGAGTTCATTTTGTAATATATCAGTTTTAAAGTGCCCATTAGACTATTAGATAACCACACGAAAATATCAGGTAGACAGTTGTTCATGTTGGGAATTCATGGATTAGGGCTGAACTAAAGAGGTTTCTTTATAATTTATTGGGATTTAAATAATCTTCATAGTTGACCTTTGATTGTTAAAATGTGTGGAATAAAAAGATAAAAGGTCTAAAATTGAGTCCTAAACACTCCAATTTTTGAAATAGACAAGTGGAGAAGATATTGGCAAAAAGGCTTGAGAATAAGCAACTTGTTTCTCAGAAGAAAAACCAAGATAGAGATGCATCTGGAAGTCAAGTGAAGATGCTGTTCTAAGAATGAGAGATCCATTAGTTGTCAAATGGTTTTGATAGGTCATCAGATGGAGGAATAAGAAAAGCAAGGCAGAGGTCATTGGTAACCTTTACAAGAAGAATTCAGTGGAATTCAGCCCAAAAACCTCAATGTGGTGTGCTCAAACTTGAATAAAGGACAATAATTTAGAGGATATTAGTGAGGACGATTGTTCTGAAAAGGTTTGCTTTAAAGTAAAGGCAAAAATCTGACATAGTGACTGGGGAGAGGAGAGAGATTCCAAGGGGAATTGTTGTAGGACATAGTTTAGAATTTTTTATGTTTATGAGAAAATCTCAGAGAAAGAAAAAGACAGTGACAGAACAGAGGGAGATTTGTGGAAACAGTGTACTTGAGTGGTCTGGAAACTAGCAGATAAGTGGGAGAGTTGGTCATTGCTCAGAGTACAGATCGTTGATACCAACAGACATAGTTCAGGCATAGGTGCAGAGAGGTAGGTGGATGTATTTGTTGGTACTTCTTGAAATTCTCTTGTTAATACTTTAGCTTTCTCAGAAAGTAGTATGCTAGATCATGGAAGGAAATGAGCATGAGAGTGTAGGTGTTTAAAATTTGAGGAGAGAGAAGATGATTTAAAATAGTATCATCGAAAGGGGGAGAGAAGCTGCATTTTGCATCATTAAAAGCTCACTGGATCTTTATGGTCATATTTAAAGTGATATGTTGTGTTTTTCTCCAGCATGTTCAACTACACATCTGAGCAGGAATGGAAAAGGAGACAAGTAGGAAGTAAGTAGGATGCACTCTGGCATTGCCAAAAGAATAGAGCAAAGTGAGTGAAAGGCAGAGGTAGGGGTCAGGGTGTGGTTATAATGACTGAGTGTGGAATTCAACCAGGAAAATGAGGGAAATAGAAATATGAGGGGTAATATGAGATGGATTAATGGATTGTAGAACCCATGAGCTAAAGAGATTCTTGGAGTTGGGATTTTAGACCAAATGAACTGGAAAGATGGAATGCATTTGTTGGGGGAAAGGATGCTTGTAAATAAATTTTGAAGGGATTATAGTTACTGGTAATGAGATTGTAGGGTATGACCTTGGAAGCAAGTAGGTGGGGACACCAGCATTAAAGGGGAAAAGATCAAAGAAATAGAGGTAAAAATATTAAAAGAACTATTTAAGAAAATATTAAATTTTTAAGGAATTACAGCAGGAGTAGTGGTGGACAGCGACCTTGAACCAGGAAGAATGAAAGATTGTGACAGGAAAGTCAGATAGCAACTGCAGGAAACAGGGATATCGGAGAGAATAGTCTCATGATTAGGGATCAGAAGATATCTTTTAAAGAGTAAGGAACAGGAATTTTCTGTAAACAATCATGAAAATCAAGAAGAAGGCCTAATGCACCTCTGAGAAAAATGTGTAGTTTGTTTAGAAGAAAATCTGTGCTACATATGTGGCAGTATGATCAGGAAAGAGGCACATTTCATTATAGAGCAAGGAGGTGAAGATTGTGATTTTGCTGGTGACTGTGAATGGAACAATCAATTAAATATTTTCATATTTCATGCTTTCATAATGGCATTACATTTCCAAGAAAATTGATGTAGAGGAGAAATAATCCGTATACATATAGATATTACTGAACCAGAACATAGTTCAGTTGTATTAATGATTCACCTAGAGCAATGCACTAGTGATCCAGGTGATGGATTCAAGGCCATAGGGTCAGAACAGCCTCTGGGCTTTATGAACCACTTTTATTCCTATAGCTCCAGGATTATCGTAAAGCTTTTCTTTATGCTAAAGCAAAGCTTGTGTTCCCATTAGCCTAGTCAGATGGGAAGTAAAACAATGGTAGGAGATTTTGAGAACAAGACAGTTGCTCTGGTATCAAATGAATATTTGGCACGTTGGTAAAAATATATCCAAAGCGGGGCACCTGGGTGGCTCCGTCAGCTGAGCGTCCGACTTCAGCTCAGGTCATGATCTCACCGTTCATGGGTTCAAGTCCTGCATCTGGCTCTGTGCTCACAGCTAGCTCAGAGCCTGGAGCCTGTTTCGGATTCTGTATCTCCCTCTCCCTTTGACCCTCCCCTGCTCACACTCTTTCTCAGAAATAAATAAAACATTTTTTAAAAAGTTAAAAAAACATATATCCAAAGCAAGCTGTAGGAAGATTAACTAGAAAGAACATTCCCCTAGACTTGGGTTCTAGTGTTACTCCCCCATCTATTTATTCAAACCTGTTGGACTTTGATTTTTCCTATATAAATACTGAGAGGGTCAGAACAGATAAATCTTAAGGTCCTGGCTCTAAAATTCTAATATCCTAATCTACTGACAAGGCAAATAATAAAATTTTTATATAATAGCTTTCCTTTTTACTTTGCATTAAAGTACTTGAAAATAATTATTTATGTAGTTGGAAATGGAAAGCTCAATAAATAATAGTAAACATTATTTTTGGTCTAGAATGCAAATGAAATAAGACTATACCAAACAAAAAGAATAACAAAATTTGTTCTCTTTTCCCAAACGCAGCAAAGTATGGCTTCTTTTCTAGATATTTATCTTTCCCAAGTATTTTCAAGCTATTCAATAATCAGCCTCCTAACAGATTACCTAATATTGAACTGATATAAATCCTAGGAAAGAATGATAGAAGAAATGATACATTATAAAAGTGAAACAAAAATGTTATACATTTTAATAAAATTAAAAAGCCAAAACCATTTCTGGGAAAAAAATGTGGTTACAGGATCTTGTTCTTCATCAACCATATGAGGCATGTTTGAAATAAACAAACACTATTCTTGACTCTTCTTACTCCATTATATTCAAAGCCCTCTTTAATAATAAACAGTATTTGTTTCCAATACATTTTTTCAGTGTAAATAGAGAAATATAAAAAGACCCATGTTTATAGTAGAATATTAAAAAATAAATGACATTTATGTCCATTTTAACTTGAAGACTAGATGCTAAAGAATGAAAATAGTAGTATCAAGACTACTTAGTATCCATTGCTGTTTCTAGGACTTCCAATACTGTGTTGAATAAATGTGCTGAGAGTAGAAATCGTTGTCTTGTTTCTGATCTTAGACAAAAAGTTTTCAGCTTTTCACCACTGAGTATGAGGTTAGCTATAAGCTTGTCATGATGGCCTTTATTATTTTGAAGTATATTTCCTGTATACCAAATTTGCTAACAGTTTTTACTGTAAAAAATGTTAAATTTTGTTAAATGTTTTTTCTGCATCTATTGAGATCATGTGCTATCTCTCCTTTTGTTAATATGTTATATGACATTGATTTTTCAGATGTTGAACCATCCTTGCATCCCTGAAATAAATCCCACTTGATCATACTGGATGTTCCTTTTGATGTACTGTTGAATTCAGTTTGCTAATATTTTATTGAAGATTTTTCATCTATGTTCATCAGGGATAGGGTGTAGTTTTCTTTTTTTTTCCTTTTTTTGCAATGGCCTTGGCTGGTTTCTCCAAATGTTCATGACTTTAAACAGCAATAAACATTTTTTATCTCTCAGGGTGTGTATGAGCAAATTCAAGAGCAGTTTGGGTAAGCAATTTTGGCTTGAGATTTCTCATGATGTTACAAGGTGATATTGATCTAGCTTGAAATCATCTGAACTCTTAACTGAGGCAGAAGTACCCAATTCCAAGGTGGCTCATTTACATGACTGGCATGTTGATGCTGGCTATTGTGGAGAGGCCTCAGATCTCCACACACACGTTTTTCAGGGCTGCTTGAGTGTTACAATATGGTAATTGGCTCACCTAGGAATGACAAAAGAGCTAGGGTTGGACAAAAGCTATCCTTATTATGTCTAAACCTTGATTTTCGCAATATTCAGTTCATTACACATGGGTCACAAGTCCAGCCTACAGTCAGGGGAAGGGAAATTAGGCTCCACCTTTTATAGAAAGAAATGTCAGTGAATTTTCAAAAATATTTTTAAATCAACAAAGCCTATGTGGAAGATAAAGATTTGTCCATTTTTTTAAAAAGTCTCATTATTTTAGCCTCATAGCTAGTAAATTCACTAAAACATAACTGACTTTTTGCTTAGGTTGATTTTGTTCCATCTTCTATCTTCCTCTTTCTCTCTTTATTTTTCTTCTAAAAATTGGTGTTTTGCTCAACTGACCACCTCAATTGTCTGCCTACGAATCTAGTAAACATAGCTTAAGTATTGTTTCAAGGTCACCCAAAATGTGGACCTCAGTCTAAGTTTTCCAAGTGACAGATTCACTTATATTATTTTCAGTTATTTTGAAATAACCATTAATGACAGCAGCTTTACCTTTATTCCAAAGCTTTGTGATTGTGAATCTAAGATTGAGAGAAGTGCATTTCTGTTGAATATGAGACAGATAACCGGGGGCAGGGGAGTTTATGAAAACTTAAAGTGACAAGGTCATACAGAGAATTTTGTCACCCACATAGAATAAGTTGAGGTGCCTGATGTAAAAGGAATTGATGACTAGATAACGTGCTACAGACCTTTCAAATAGCAGGAGCAAAAGTCATTTTTTCTTTTATTTTTTATTTATTTTAATTAATAATGTATGATGATGATCTCAGCAGTTTAGCACAGCAAGTTCCAATTCTCTCATTTTCTATCTACAGAACAGAGATGGGACTCTGCTGTCAATATAGGCTGTGGCATTTGTTATATAATAAGAACCAAAATCCTATTTAGTGTGGCTACCTTCTTGAATCTCTCTGCAACAGAAGGATACAGTGTGGTCTTATGCAAATAGATGAAGTCATGTCATGTCTGGTTGGAGTTAAGGGGGTAAAGTTTTGTAGTGGACAGAGACAGGGGTTAAGAAGTAAGTTTCTTTATGTAATGAAACAGAAAAAAATATAATAGGACTTAAGAGTTTCATACAAAATCATAGCTGAGCTATATTAAAGAATGATAAAATATAGTCACTCTTCTATACTATATGTACTACTAACAAAGCGTATATTTACTTTCTATTGAACTAGATTTTGACAGGTAAAATGTTTAGCCAAGAAAGCAAACTTTTAACAATTACAATGTCATTGCTACTCTCAAGCTAGATTTATGCTATACTTTCCATCTGAATTTCACTGCTTATGCATCAAAGACTGGCGTCAAGAGAACCTTCTCTGACATTGAAGGTCAGAAACTTAAAAAATAGTGCTAATAGAATGAAAAATAACAGAAAGGTGCTATCCAATAATGTCTGTGTTTACTGTACATCCAGACAGCTAAATAATTTTCTCAAAGTTTACTTATACACTAGACAATCTCATGTCTTTCAATTGGAAGAATTTTTAAGTGGTTTCTTATGAAAAATAACTTCAGTCTCAACTGCTGCAAAGCAACATTATTGTCACTGTTCTATGAAATTACAAAAATAGGAATGACCTGTGAGCATGAAAGCAGTGCTAATCTGGGTCATAGGGAAGTACATGCTAATGGAAGATAGTTTCAGGTAACTATTTTGTGACAGAGAAAATAAAATTATCAGCTGATAATTGACTTTTAGATTCATCCTCCCTTTTAGGATTCTACATTCTTAAGGATCACAGAGAAATTGAAAAGTTTCTTTTAAACATTTCTAAAGAATAAAAGAATAGTAGCCTCTTTGAGTAGAAGGCTAGAGCAAACTATTGACAGGAGTCTGTCATTGCATTTACACTTAAGCATTTGCTAGAAGACAGACATTAGTGCAAAATTCTATGGAAGAAAATATTACCTGAAGTAAATGATAATTTACTCACCCAGAGAACTATTCTAGCATAAAAAAAATTACAAGGTTTTAGATAATTTCTAAAATTCCCCAGGAGATAAATTCCATTGCTTCCCCTGCCAGTTTTTCCCCGTAACATGGAAGAATGAAAAACCTAAGAATAGGCGATGTAAGACAGACAATAGAAGCCCTACCTGAGTTTTTTCAGACTAAGAGCTCAGTCCATTGCTAACAGGAAACATTGCCATCACTTTTTTATATACATACAAAAAGAACAGAATCAGCTAATGAAATCATGCTTTCCTTGATGAGTCTAAGTTTCTAATTAAAATCTTTTCATGATTAGGCTGCATACGGAAGCATGCTAGAATCTATCAATGTAGCCCACGGTCAACTGGGCAGGAAACAGGCTGTCAAGTTTTGTGCCATTTCAGATGGAGTGGAGAATGAAGATCTTGTTTGATATTGCAGTTCAAGAAGTATCAAAGGAGGCTTGGGGTCAAAATCAACCTGAAAGTTTCTTTCTTTCATTTAAAAGGGAAGTCACACCAAACTATTCCTCCCATTTTTTTTTCTGAGAAGGAGAAGAATATAGAAGAGAGTAAAGGAAACGTTCAAAGAGAAGACATAGGCAGGCAAAGAGAAAGAACCTTAAGTTTTCCAAGGCCAAAAACACAAGCATTTTAAGCAAAGTGTACAATGAAGGAGCAGATGGGGTCACTAATTCCAATAGTGCCCAGAGCAGCTAGAACCATAGAAGTACAGGTGACAACATCTGAGCAATTGCAGAAGTAAAATATCCTGGAACATGGGCACTGAGAGCCACATAAATGGATTGACCAGTAGTGCAGCACTAAGGGACAAAATGAAAGATTCAGGTAGACTATGAGTCATTGGTGTTTATGTAGTTTTCCCTTAAGACATTGAATTTACTGCAGTTAAAAGAGTAAAAGAAGGAAGGGGCGCCTGAGTGGCTTGCCAGTTGAGCATCTGACCAGCTCATGATCTCATGGCTCGTGGGTTTGAGCCCCATGTCGGGCTCTGTCCTGACAGCTAGGTTAGAGCCTGGAGCCTGTTTCAGATTCTGTGTCTCCCTCTCTCTCTGACCCTCCCCTGCTCATACTGTCGTGCTTTCTCTCTCTCTCTCTCTCTCTCTCTCAGAAATAAATAAAACATAAAAAAAAAGTGAAAGAAGAAAAGTGTGATATTTGTGTTGTTGGATTTTTTTTTTTTACCCTCTTAGGGGTTAATATTTTCTCTTTCAGAAATCCAGACAGGAGATCTTTTACCTATGAGACCCTAATTCCCCATCATCTGGATTTCCATATTGTGGAAGTTGTTGGGGAAATGGATTGAATTGTGCAGAGGCTATATAGAGCATAGGTGGTAGACCTGAAAGAAGGCACTTTAAATCGTCACTGAGACTAGGAAAGCAAGAGGGTTTTGTGGTGCTAGCACAGTTTCATCAGCCCCTACTCATTCTCAGCAGACCAGAAGGGAGGTGGAGGCAAGACACTTGTAAAATCAGCCTCCTAAAGAAACACAAGCCTTTGACAGCAGCAGCATGTTTCTTTTTTGCTAACTCTGATATGAGGAATTCATAGTTGAACCTCTCCAAGGTATCATTCATTAACAGAAATGGGAAGGAAAGGCAGCCATTGGCTGTGCTCTGGAGGGAGATAGAGGAATGATCAGATTTCTCATGGAATAAGAAGCAAGGTGTCCTGTGTTTCGAGCATGGTGTAAACCCAAGGATTCTTCTGTAGAGTGACAGAGATCGAAAATTCTTATAATTGGGAATCTGAGTCAACTTTAATTTGCTTTTCAATAAAATAATGTTATATTTCATGCTCTTGAGTGTTGAGGAGAAAATACCCAAAATTAGGTTTAGAGTGCATTGTAAAAAGTTGCTGAGTATGGCATTAGTTTTATTTATACATGAAAACAATGTTAAAACTTTGGAGACTCAAAGTCAACAATGTGACTGAAGTTTCTCTTCTGAGGGAGGAAAAAGTATAAAATTGCAATATAAGAAGGAAAGAATACCAGAAATAAAATAGATTTCTACAAACTGCCATAGAATAAAAAAATAAAATATTGATAATTAATGAATCTCTGTTCCTCAGATCTATAAAAACAACATGGAGATGATGAAGTAAACAGCAGATTACATTATACCCAAGGGAGCTGGTCAACCCTCAAAAATATTTCCATGATACATGTCCCTGTCTATTTCTAACGCTTTTTCCTTTTTTTATTCTCTTCTATTCACTCTTAACTCCATTTGCTTAAAATGTTAAACATCATTTTTTGGATATCAGGTTTGTCTCAACATTTCCTAATTTTTAAAAATTTTTACTGGTTACCTTTAATGTTTTATCCTAATGTATTAATGGTTCCTCTTAAATTTTTCCAAATTTTAGTATCTGGTTACAATTTTTGGTCATGTCTTTGTCATTTAAATCAATATTACTTGGCATAAAACTTGTCTTCAGTTTTGATTTAAGGTCTCCTTTTTTTATACTGATATTCCTCTTTTTAAATTTATTACATTTTTATTTTTATGACTTACCTTAATGATAGCTGAACAATGTAGATACTGGTAATCATGTGTAAGAGGATGACATCTTTGATCATCCTATTCTGATGTATGCCACCTGAATTTCTCAAGCCTTGTTGTACCTATTTTTTTTTTTAAAGCAACTGCTATCAGTGGAATGATAATAGGGGTCTAATTTTTACATCCATAATTGATTGTCCTGGTGATATTTATTCAATAGTTTTTTCCCTATGTTCTCTGATACTACCTCTATTAGGTATCCTATTTCTGTATAGATGTCAATCAGCTTTAGAACTCTCTATTGTATTTTTAGTGATCAGTGTTTCTTTTTTTAAAAATATTTTTATTTATTTCTAGGAGAGAGAGAGACAGCGTGAGCAAGGGAGGGTCAGAGAGAGAGGGAGATACAGACTCTGAAATAGGCTCCAGGCTCTGAGCTGGCAATCAGCACAGAGCCCGACGCGGGGCTCGAACCCACGAACCGCGAGATCATGACCTAAGAGAAAGTCGGACGCTTAACCGAGTAAGCCACCCAGTCGCCCCTATTGATCAGTGTTTCTAAAAATATAGATATATATATACTTTAACATATAATACATAAATACATAGACTTTTATAAATACATATGAATATAAATATATATATAAAATTATACAGATATACTCAAATCCCTACATATATGCAATAACCATAAGGAAAGTCAAGAGAAGTCAGGCCTACCAAGAGGTGGTAAGGAAATGCATCTGGGAGGGGCACACACAGGATTCCAAAGCTACTAATATTGACCTATTTCTTAGGCTCAATAGCACATATATAGGTTTATTAATAGCTATTGTACATATTTTATCTCTTATACATACATTTTATTTTTCAAATGTAAATAAACACAAATAATTAAATTTAGTAAAATGCAAAATTCATACAGGAACAAGGTAGAGATTTGAGAAAAGTAAAATTATTTGTGCTAATTTAGGTTGCATATAGCTGTATTCAACTGTGAATATATATTGATATCTGGAGCTCAAGGTAGAAGTTCATCTAGTAGGTTTAATATTGGAAATCTTTAGCATGTAATTGGTATTAAGGCCAGAAAGTAAAAGAGTGTGGAATAAAAAAAAAAAAAGATGTCTCAAGACTATACTCTGTGGAGAAATCTCCTTCAGAAATAAGAAGAATCTACTGAAGAGACCACACAATGTTGAGAGACTAATCAAGACAGGTTTAAAGAAGTGCTTGGCTTTTTCCACAAGGAAGTCACTGTAGACTTGACTGGAGTTGAGAAGTGATGGGAGCAGCTGGAAGAGTTGAGTAAATGGAGAATTCTGCCTTAAGGAATTCCTCACAAAACTTAACCATTTCTCCTCAAAGTAAAACCCGCATCAGAATTTATAAATGGTAGTCAGACAAGCAATAATAACCTTAATGAGTAAACTGTGAAAAGGAAAATGTGTAGGACATTTTTCCAGAGTAAAAAGAGAAGGAACATGGGATAGATCCTATCCCTCCTTGTAATGGTCACTTTGGGCCAAGTGATGCCCATAGACTAGGTAAAACATTATTTTAAGGTCTATGAGGGTGTTCCTGGAAGAGATTAGCATTTCAGTCAGTAGACAAAATAGAGATTTACACTCAGCAATGTAGGCAGGCATCAACCAATCTACTGAGGGCTGGAATAGAATAAAAAGAGAAGAGTGAATTTCTTCCTGTCTCTTCTTGAGCTGGGACATCCATCTTCCGTTCTCAGATCCTGGTTCTCAGACCTTCAGACTCTAGGACTTAAACCAGAAACCTCCCCAGCTCTCAGGCTTTTGTACTCAGATTGAATTATTCCACTGTCTTTCATCATCCTCCAGCTTACAGATGGCAGATCTTAGGACTTTTCATCTTTCATAATGGCATGACCCAATTCATATATATATGTATACACAGATACACACACACGCACACATATATGCACATACACATTCTTTCATATGTATCTTATACATACACATATACCTTCTCAAATACATATATGAACAATGTGTATACATATACATAAACATGTAATTAGACAGTGTGTATATAATACATATGTATTGTATATACATATGTATGTATATCTATAATACATATGTATTGTATATACATATGTATGTATATCTATAATACATATGTATTGTATATACATATGTATGTATATCTATAATACATATGTATTGTATATACATATGTATGTATATCTATAATACATATGCACACATATAATGTGTATATATGCAATATATATAGTACTGTTTCTCTAGAGAATCTTGACCAATATGTGCTGGTATTTTGCACAAACAGTCCTGAGCCATATCACAAAAGATGGATTAAACAGCCCAAAGTGGCACATTCTCTTTTTCTTCTTTTGACCATGAAGCAAAGGAAATGACATCAAGAAAGAATGCTATAAAGTGGGGAAAGAAAATGAAGAAAACTCTGATAGAAAGGAAGACATGAGGACTATACACATTGCATAAGAAAAATAATCTTGACTCACATGGGTACAAAACGCACCTTATTAAGGCAGATTTAGTGGAGGCTAAGAAAGCTTAAGCCTCAGGTTTCCCTCACTTACATGAATCCCTTCTAAGGCACTACACCTAATGTAATAGTCATAATTTTGTATTCTTTAAGAAAGCCCTACAGTTTGTATATACTCACTAAACCTCCATTTACCTTTGCCTAAAACTACAAAGAGTCAACCTTGGTAGTGTACATAAAAAATTCATAAAGGAAAGAGCAGAGACTCTGCTACAAATGACACCACACCTCCACTCTGCTAGTTGCTTCCTAGCCCACAAAAAAATACATACAGACCATTTATCCATGCTTCACACCGTATCTCTGGGAGAAAATAAAGCAAAGCTGGCTTTGATACTGTAGGAAGATAGCAAATGGTGTGTCTAACCAGGGATGACCAGAAATGCGAAAGGAAAAAAAAAAAATAACACAGCAATGAAGCAAACATACTACAGCAAAACGACTTAAGATATTAAAGCAAGGGAGATGGAGAGAAAGAGAGCTCATCCAATAGGAAATTATAACTGGAACAAAAGTCAATTACTCACAATTGCTTCACATTGTAGAACAAATTAAGAAATGTTATTTCTGTAAAATAAGAGATCCAAATTCAAATGCAAGATAAAAGGTAGTTTGAAAATAATTGTGAGTGTAAGGGGAAGTGAGGAATAAATCACTATAATAGAATTAATACATTAATTAGAAGCAAAGAACAAAAATGACAAAACTAAAAATTGCTGACGTAGAAGAAGTGTTTAAAAAATCATGGTAGATATGAAAGAGCTTAAACAGAATGAAACAATTGCACACGGATGATAGAGCAAGATAAGCTAACATAAATATAATTTTGTTTTTGAAGAAGAAAACCTTAACAATAGAATGGAACATTATTTTATAACTTAACATAAGAAATGTTTCCTGAAATAATTAAATATACAAATGGAAAGAAACCTTATTCTTGGATACTTGGACATAGAAACCTCAGGAAGAAATTATATGCTGAGTCAGATATTTAAGTGTTACTTTAAAGAAGTCTTTTTTGGGGCGTCTAGAATTCACATCACCTACAACAGGGAAATAGCAGGCTAACATCAAAGTTATCTACTTTCAAAGCCAGAATACAATGAAGTTGTTTCCACATTGTTCTTAGCAAAGTGTGACCCAGTAATACTATGCCCAGCCAATTCCGTGAAGTGTAAAGGCAATGGGGATATGTCCTCAAATGTGAGAAGTATCAGAAACAACACAATCTACACATGTTTTTTGGGAGTAAATATGTTTCACAAATTCAGAAATTATCAGGAAAATAAACATGAGGAACACGAAAGCACAAAATGATTAGTGGTAAACATTAAGTAAATGAAGCAAAACCAGTTGGGAACAACTTTAGGAATTATTCCTTTTATAGAAGTAAGTCATAATTTGCCCAAGTTTATAGAGTATAAAATATTAATAGTACAATTCAATCAAAACATATTTAAAATACTATGTGCAGGGGTACCTGGGTGGCTTAGTCGGTTAGGCGTCCGACTTTCACTTAGGTCATGATCTCGCGGTTCGTGGGTTCAAGCCCCGCGTCGGGCTCTGTGCTGACTGCCAGCTCAGAGCCTGGAGCCTGTTTCGGATTCTGTGACTCCCTCTCTCTCTGACCCTCCCCTGCTCACGCTGTCTCTCTCTCTCTCTCTCTCTCTCTCCTAGAAATAAATAAAATACTATGTGCAGCATTCCATTTTTATGAAAATATTTCTATCAATTGTGAATTTGCAGGTATGGAATGATATTTACATTTGCTTTGTGATAATGAGGACAATTTTAGGGGAATGGTGTTTGGAGATATTTTTTTTAATTATATATCTTTGCAAAATTTGAAAATATTTAAAACTATTTTTGTTTAATGTTCATGAATTTTTGAGAGAAAGGAACAGAGACAGCATGAGCAGGGGAGGGGCAGAGAGAGAGGGAGACACAGTATCTGAAGCAGGCTCTAGAGTCTGAGCTGTCAGCACAGAGCCTGAAGTGGGACTCAAACTCAAGAACCATGAGATTATGATCTAAGCTGAAGTCAGATGCTTAACCGACTGAGCCACCCAGGTGCCCTGAAAATATTTATAATTCATATTTATCACTTTGAAGAAACAAAGTAATTTTTAAAAAATATAATAAAACTGGAGCGCCTGGGTGGCTTAGTCGGTTAAGCGTCCGACTTTCGCTTAGGTCATGATCTTCCGGTTCGTGGGTTCGAGCCCCGCGTCGGGCTCTGTGCTGACAGCCAGCTCAGAGCCTGGAGCCTGTTTCAGATTCTGTATCTCCCTCTCTCTCTGACCCTCCCTGCTCACGCTCTCTCTCCTAGAAATAAATAAAACATTAAAAAAAATTAAAAAAATATAATAAAACTCAAAAGCAACAATATTGTAACATTAACCAGAATTAAGGATGGTAGACACGTGAATGATTATTCTTCTTTGTGTTTTTTCAGATGTGTTATGATTCCTTCACCCCACTCTATTGCCAAAAAACTACAAAACATGGAAGTAAAGTTATAAGGGAGAAAGTAAATATAGAAAACCATTTGAAAATATTTGGTCCAATGGGACCTAGAAAGGACTTTAATGGGAAGGAAATGTGGATTAACAGTAGGGTTGTTATTAAAATAGAGGACATGAGAACATCTTTTTATGCTGCTTCGAAAGATCCTATGTAGCTAGGAATTTGATGCTGCAGGTGATAGTGGAGAGAACTAAGTGAATACCATAGTCATTTGAAGAACTTATAAAGGGTGGAACCCAGAGCACTGGCTGAGTGATTGTCCTTGGACACAAAAGAGGGCTCATCATTCCATTGTAACAGAAGAAGGAAAAGTATGGATACAAATGTAAGCAGGTTGTATGTTTAGGAACAGAAAATGGAGGGCATGTGATTCTAGTGCTTTCCACTTTCTTAACGAATTAGGTCACAAGATCATTATCTGAGAATAAAGTTGAAGGAAAGGCTTTTGCATTGATTAAAAAATACAAGTTAATGTAACAAAACAAAGCCCAAATTCTTAGCAGCTGAAAGCAATAAATATATTTTTACATGAATATAAAAAAAGCATGAGTATTCCTGATGGACGAATTCTCTTCTTCAGTAGTCACTCATGACTCATTTTCCTTCCAGCTTGTGACTTCAGCATCTGTCAGATCCCCATAATGCTTTTCCATTCAACCAGAAGATCAGGTAAGAGAAGCATTGTGTGTAGATTTTTTATGGGGCAGGTCTGAAAGTGATGGATCTACCTTCTACCTCTGTTCCATTGGCCAGAGCTCAGGAACCTAACTACCTGCAACTAAAAGGAGGCTGGAGAAGATAGTAGTTTGTGAGTCTAGGAGACAGAGAAAATGAGAAAGAGAAAATTGGAGGAAGCCAACCAATTTCTGCCTCAAGAAATAATTTCAGGTAGTGGGGATATCAGTCTATTTGAGATGTAGTAAGATTATTGGGCTACAGAAAAAAATCTTAATGTTGAATTTTTTAAAAATAATACATAGCAAAAACTATTGTGATCAGCTGGGCTATTTTCTATATAGTTACTAACCAGTTCAGTTTAGATACAGAAAAGTGGGATGGTAGGTCTCATCTAGTCCTATTTTCCCCAAGTAAGTAAATAAGGGGAGTCAAATAACCAATTGAAAATATTTATATATACAAAAAAGAAATGTTATCTATGGAATATAGAAATGTGGCTGATCTCAGAAGCAGATGGATATTGAGAAAACAATGGCATTAACACACTGGGAATATCAAAGAAGTCAAACATTTGTAGCAGGACACATATTTGATAGAAAAGCTATAAAATGAAGTTGTTTATCTCAGTAGATGGCTTTAAATATCTATTTATAAAGTTTCTGATAATAACAGGGTTTCTGCATATTTTCATAAGAAGGAATGGCAGAAATAGAATGGATAAAAGGTCATTGGAAAAGAGAACAGCAGAAAACTGAAAGACCAGGGGATAGGTTTTGTACATAGTGAAGTGCTAAAGAAAAATGAGAAGATTAGGGATGAAAATGGTTAGTTGTAAGTTCTAGCCTTTAGTGAATAAGCTGGGTGATGTGAAAATTGTTAGATGACAGCATGAATGTGAGGGAAAAGATATTTTATCCAAAGGAATGACTCTGAAAATACAAAGTTGAGTAATTACTTCTAAGTAATAGTGGAAAATAAGGAATTTTACGTAGTCCACCTAACCTTGTGATAAGAAAGAAATGAAATATCTTCAAGAAAAGGAATAAATTGTGCCAGTAGATAGCTGGGATTTACCTAAGGCCAGGAGAAGAGAAGAGTATTGCAAGAGGAGGTTAAAGATACTCAGGAGCTTTCTGATCACAGAGTAGATCTATGATCTACAACTAGTTGTTGTGGAAGATTTTGTGAGGAGGGGTGTGTGGGTGCTTAGGTCAGATGAGTGGCTCTCAAGGATAGTTATGGAGAGGACAGTAGAATAGCAATGTATAACCTTGAGGGCTCACCTGGTAGTGATGGGGGGTGAACAGAAATAGAAAGTATGATACAATTGTAGGCTTGCAAGAAAGTAGTACTTTTAGTATTACTCTGAATTCTTCTCTAAGGAAACTCTCCATAGAATTAAGGGGGAAACACAGAGGAAATAAAATGGAACAGATGTGAGAATATTTGATGGAACAGAAAATTATTAGGGATTTAGGAGAAGGGAAAATAAGGGTACCTGGATGGTTCAGTCAGTTGAGTGTCTGACTCTTGATCTTGGCTCAAGTCATGATCTCACGGTCGGTGAGTTTGAGACCTGTATCAGCCTGTTCTCTGATGTAGTGGAGTCTGCCTCAGTTTCTGTCTCTTCTTCTCTCCCTGCCTACCACCTGGCTTGTGCGTGCTCGCTCTCTCTCTCTCTAAAATAAAAAAATAAACATAATTTTTTAAAACAAAGGGAATAAAAAAAGAAAAAGAGATGACTTCCTCATTTCTGGTTTAAGCAATGGAATGACTATTGGTATAATCATCAAATACAGGGAAAGTTGCTTGAGGAGCATTGATATTATCTGTTTTTGATGTTGAAAGAAGAAAAGGATAAATTAGTCTCTCAAATGAAGATGGAGATGTTGAGTTAAATATCTGCAAAGAAGTTTGGGAAAGATGTCTGGGCTACAGATACAGAAGAATATCAGTATCAAAGTGTTGTGTAGAAGGGGAAGTCAAAAAAGACTTTGAAGCAGCATCCAGAGAATTAAAAGTGAAACCACCAGGGACTTTATTATGTGAGCCATATAACAAGAGGTACAGATAAATCAGGTGAAAAAAAAATGCCAATAGATAAATAAGCAGATGATTTAAAAATGTCAACTTATTACCAAGACACATATATTTCCTACTTCTGTAGATGCCCAGAATGTTCTGGAATGAGACCCTACTAGATTTGTAGATTTTCTGAAAGTCATTCTGATACGCAAATATATTCCACTAATTTCACTGCTGTGTACATAATCTATTTTAAAAAACACTGTTTATGATTGGAGCAGCTGGGTGGCTCAGTCGGTTAAGGGGCTGACTCTTGGTTAAGCCTGGGTCATGATATATCAGTTTTGTGGGTTCAAGATCTGCATCAGGGTCTGTGCTCAAAGCATGGAGCCTGCTTGGGATTCTTTCTCTCCGTCTCTCTGCCCTTCCCCCATTCATGCTGCCTCTGTTTCAGAATAAATAAACTTTAACAAATAGACTTTTTTTTATCCGTTATCGCAATTTACTATTATCAGATAATTTAAGAACTAACATATCTTCCTCTGCTAATGCCATTTTTGGTATAGATATTACTTCCATTTTTTTTTAGAATGTACTTTAAATACTCACCAGTAGTGAAAAAATAATTTGAAAAGTGAAAGAATCCATCACAGATGATCATTGTGCAGCACGGATTCTGAGTGGAATACATTATCTATGGGGAATTTAGCATAAAAGTTTTGGAGTTAGTAATAGAAATTTCTGTTTTCTAATAAAAATTAATTTTACAATTAATAAATGTACCTTAAGTGACTGTTTTTTTTGTAATTTTTTATAGTTTATTGTCAAGTTGGTTACCATATAAAATCCAGTGCTCATCCCAACAAGTGCTCTCCTCCATGCCCATCACCCCCATCCCCTCTCCCCCACTCCTCTCACCCCTCAGTTTGTTCTCAGCATTCAAGACCCTCTCATGGTTTGCCTTCCTCCCTCTCCCCAATTATTTTTCCCCTTCTACTCCCCCATGCTCCTCTGTTAAGTTTCTCCTGTTCCACTTACAAGTGAAAACATATGGTATCTGTTCTTCTGTGCCTGACTTATTTCGCTCAGCATAACACCCTCAAGATCCATCCATGTTGCTACACATGGCCAGATTTCATTGTTTCTCATTGCCATGTAGTATTCCATCGTATAGATAAACCACATCTTCTTGATTCATTTATCTGTTGATGGACACTTAGGCTCTTTCCATGATTTGGCTATTGTTGAGAGTGCTGCTATGAACATTGGGGTCCATGTGCCCCTATGCATCAGCACTCCTGTATCCCTTGGCTGAATTCCTAGCAGTGCTATTGCTGGGTGATAGGGGAGTTCTATGGTTAATCTTTTGAGGAACCTCCACACTGTTTTCCAGAGGGGCTACACCAGTTTACATTCCCACCAACAGTGTAGGAGGGTGCCCGTTTCTCCACATCCTCGCCAGCATCTAGAGTCTCCTGATTTGTTCATTTTAGCCACTCTGACCAGCTTGAGTTGGTATCTCAGTATGGTTTTGATTTTTATTTCCCTGATGAGGAGGGATGCTGAGCATCGTTTCATGTGTCTGTTGGCCATCTGGATGTCCTCTTTGGAGAAGTGTCTGTTCATTTGACTCTCTTTTTTCAAAAGCTAGAAAAAAGTACTAAAGTAATGAAAATATAATTCATTCACTAAAAATGTTTTACTTTAAAACAACTGTTGATCCTGTTAGGTTTTCACACACTAGTTTACAATAATCAGAGTTTACCAAAGAGCAGCTAAAGTTGAAGCAACAGGAAATCCTTTGACAATTTAGAAAATGACTGTCTTAAAGTTTGAGGGTATTATTAACACAACTTTTGTGTTCCAACAAAAATAACACAATGTATATTCATTATTTCTTCCATACTGTAAGCACTTATGGACTCAGCAAATTCAAAATTTCCTTTACAATGAAGGCCTTGATGCCAGGTGTATTTCTACTTTTAGCCTTCCCCCCACATTTTTTTTTCCCATTTCTTAAATCAGCTTTAGATTCTTAATGTGTTTATCCCACTGCTGAAATGTAATAGAGCAATCTGATTGCCTGAATTCCAAGGAGTCTCAGACAGGAGCTTTTTAAGTCTATTTGTCCAGATTAGTTTTCATTTTTCAACCACAGAAATCTACATTATCATACTTTGTTCTTATTTTGGCAGGAATCATTAGGCAGTCAATAAAGAATTGGAAGATCAATGAGCCAATGTGTTGAAAAATAAAATACCATGAGTGGCCAACCATACAGAAATTTGTAAAACTTCTTCAAGTTTGTGCATTGGTTCAACAAACTTAGCTACAATATAACTATTGTAGCTCTCAGGTCTACAAACCCAAGTCAATGGCAAAAGACTTTTTGCAAAGTCAGTCTTTTTCTAGATGGGACAGTCATTTACATTTATCCTGAAGAACTAATTATTTTTTAAGTAATCAAAACAACACCAAAGGGAATATTTTTAACTACTATAGTTGATTAAAGATTCCTTTGACTTCTTTCCAATAAAAATTAACTAAATTAGCTTTATTAAACTTGAAAAATAAAGTTTTGTATGACTGAGAATGGAATATAGTTCCAGGGAACCATAGCATAATGACCAAGAACTCAAATATTGCAATAGGACTGAATGACGTTGAATCCTGGCTCTGCCAGCATCTGTGTCACTTAGCCTTTCTGTGCCTCATCTGTCAAATGGGAATAATAATGACATCTTAAACATATGGTTAAATAAGGACTAAATTAGTTAATACATATAAAGAATTAAAGATAGTCTCCTTGGGTGTTTCCTTCTGTGGTCCTCTATCTCTCAACCTGCTCCATGACCACGGCTGCCTCCCTTCTGTGGCACCCACAATCTACTTCTCTCCTAAAGCACATCTCTGCATTTTCTACCTTGTTTAGTGTCGCCTTTTCTCTCCCTTTATTTTTGGTGTGTGTTCTGTCAGTCTTCAGACCGATTTCTGGGGTCTTTAGGATGATTTCATAGTTATTTAGTTGTGTTCAGGGAGGAGACAAGCCTTGAGTCCTCCTACTCTGCCACCATCTTCCTTTTCTCCTTCTAAAACTCTCAATTGCCAAATTACGGACACTGCCCAAGTGTCCATTGACTGATGAATGGATGAAGATGATGTGCTTTGTATATATAATGGAATATCATTCAGCCATAAAAAAGAATTAAATCTTGCCATTTGCAATGACATGGATGGAGGTAGAGAGTATTGTGCTAAGGAAATCAGTCAGTCAGAGAAAGACAAATACCATATGATTTCACTCATCTGTGGAATTTAAGAAAACAAGCATAAAACGGAAGAGAGGCAAACCAAGAAACAAACTCTTAACTTGAGAAAACAAACTGATGGTTACCAGAGAGGAAGTAGATGGGGGGGGGGAGAGGGATGGGTTAATCAGGGGATGTGGTTAAAGAGTGCATTTGCTGTGATGAGGACAAGGTGATACACAGAATTGTTGAATCACTATAGTGTATACCTGAAACTAAGATTACTCTGTATGGAATTTAAATAAAAATTTTAAAAAATTATTTAAGATGGAGATTGGCATGAATTAAACTCTATTTTAATATTAACTGAATAGAAATGCCTGAGTGGCTCAGTTGGTTAAGAATCTTATTTCAGCTCAGATCATGATCTCATGGTTAGTGAGTTCAGGCCACACATCGGGCTCTGTGCTGACAGCTCGGAGCCTGGATCCTGTTGCAGATTCTGTGTCTCCCTCTGTCTCTACTACTTGCCTGCTCACACTCTGTCTCTCTATGTTTCAAAAATAAGCACCTCTATGTATGTATATATACATATATATTAACTGAATAAATATTACCTAAAAAAATTTTCTATTTTGGAAAGGTAACCCCACTTACTCTTGAATTTAAGCAATTAATTTTTTGGACAAAGCTTTACCATTCTATAGTGCAGAACTTTGGGCAAATGAATTTCAGAGTATAAAACTAGAATCTGGGGAACATGACTGATAGGTCCATTCAACAAGCATTTATTGGGGTGCCTGGGTGGCTCAGTTGATGAAGCATCCAACTCTTGATTCTGGACCAGGTCATGATCTCAAGGTCATGAGATTGAGCCCCACATGAGGCTCCACCTAGTCATGGATCCTGCTTAAGATTCACTGTCTCCCTCCCCCCGCCCCCCGCTCATTTGTGTGCATGCACACACTCGCATTCTCTCTCTCTCTCCGAATAAACATTTTTTTAAAAAAAGATTTTACTAAGTGCAGAATCACTATATTCCAGGTGTGTCTTCGTTTCTATCATAGAAAAAAATGCATATCTTTTCTTAATGATTGCTCTGTCATATTTGCAAACAGATGATAGATGAGAGAGAGAGAGAGAGAGAGAGATAAAAAGCATCATAAAGTGATTTTGCTAAGATGTGTGTGTGCTACATGGCTACCAGAGAGCAGAGCCCTTGAAGTTGCTCTCTGAAGGCAGGTTAGGTTCACAGACAGGGTCATGTCTCAATAGACCCTGAACCCTGACCAAAAATCCCAACCTATTTCTGTGATTAAACATCTTAGCTATTAAGGAGACTCATAAGTCTCTGCCTTTTTAAACTAAATTTATAATGGAACTTGATCTTGATGTCTCCCTTACAATTTTAGCTGGAGACATGGCATTCACAACAGTTCTAGATGCCTTTCTCCTTTTTAATTCTATTTAACAAAAGTCATTGATAAAAATAGAGCATAAGGGATTTGTGTCAAGAAACCCATTACCTTCTCCTTCTTACCTTTATTCATAGATAAAATGCCACAAACATTATTCTCAAGGATAAAAGGATGAGAGGTGGAAAGCTACAGAAATATCCGAATGCCAAAATGCATTTAAATGACAGAATCCTATCAATAAATACTTAATTGATGGGTGGGTGGAACCAGAGACAGTTGTAATCACATATAACTTTTTTCTATATTTTAGGCTAATGTCAAAATCCATAGTTCTATCATGTTTTGCTTGGCAGTCCCATCCCAACTGTTTGAGGGCATCTGGCAGAGAGGAGAGAAACCAGACCGTTTATGGACTAGATGGGTCCCAATCTCATACTCCTCTCATAGCAGAAAGGCTGTTTTTTACTTGCAGCACTCCCAACATGTACAGTGATGAGCAGCTAAAGTGACTTCCAGTCATTTGCAGACACTTGGGGGTACTGATTATTTTAATTTTTGTGGACAGAGAACCTCAGAGGAAGCATGGCAGCTCAGAGTAAGTAGTGACTCACCCAGATTTACCACTCTACTCCTCACCTTCCACACTTAGAAAAGATCCAAACCCTGGAAAGACCAAATGCCTTGAACAAAATCATACCTCTATCTGGTATGAAAATCAAGGGTAGAATCCACATATTTTTGGATTCTAATCACATTTTATTTCTATTACATCATGAATTGTTCTCCATAATTATAAGTGAAACAGAGTAGAGCCTCCATATTCTGGTAAAGTGCTTTCTGAGACCTTCTCAGATACAATAATATGGCTACAAGCATATATTTTGTTCTTTCAAATACAATAGACTATAACTGGGAAACACCAATTCTCATGTATCTGTAACATGGGACTATAATTTGTTTATATAGCTATAAAAATAAATGTCTCCAAAAGCGTATTTCTTTCCAGCATTATATGTTTCATACTATGAGTTAATTGCTTTTTAAGATTTTACTAAAGTATTTTTTTCTTTCAGAGTAAGAACAAATTTTGGACTATTTAGAACATTGCTGAATCAGATTCACAAATCATTTTTTCTTGTCTTCACATAGAACTTACGGTGGGCTTGAAAACTTCAAATTTCCAAGCTATGTTATCATTTAACAATCTATTTTTAATTTATCTAAAATGTTAATTTCTGGGTAAAAACATTAATACATCTAATGAATCTCGACCACTAGCCACTGGATTCCTTTCCAAAGCCATTTTTCATAAAGAAACACAGTTTGGTCATACCCACATAGGATTTTATATACTATAAACATGAGACAAGAATACAAAGCCACAGTGAAATGGGAGGGCATTTCCCATGCCATTGGCAGTCATGCCACTCACTAGAAAACATTTATTCCTACCTGCTGCCCTGGTGCCGTGTGCCACTTCTGTTCACAATTAGCACAACTATATACTGCTATATAATAGAGACCCACAAAATATCTCCAAAATCATCTAAAGCAGTATGCTAAATCTATGAATTATATTATGTTAAAGTTGTGCATATCCTACATCTTTATCGTATTCATCTTAGCCTGCAGCTCAGAAAGTGCAGAGCTTTCCCCCATTTCATAGGTAAAAACTACGTTAGTGTTAGGTCTAAACACAGAGTATGTCCTCCACACCTTTCTTAATCTGTATATATATGCACCGGACATTTGAAGACCTGTAAAAGTTTCCAAATCAAGCATTCCACATTATGTAACAAAGCTCTTTATTCTCCCTTTTCCAGCTAAAGAGCTTTTAGATGTTAGATTAAGTCTCTGAAGAAACCCTTTAATGATGTATTCAAAGTATTTTTTGAATGATGCAACACAATTTCAGCAAGTTCATTCCAAGAGGAGAGGGCTTATTTCTGTGATCACCTCCAAAAATTTTCCTTTTACACTTACTCTCTCTGTTGTTAGGGCTTTGATCCTTTTCTGAAATAGGCTTTTTCATCTCTGGGTTACCAGTCTTCAATGCAATTGTCTCAGGTTCATGCTGATCTTCACGGTTCTTTATTCTACTTCTCACTAGTTGGTAGTGATCTCTTTGTACTGAAAATATTCCTCTTTCCAATAGTCCAGTCCTCCTATCCTATATCAATACAATTTAATCTATGATTGTATTGGTCTTTTGAACTTTGGTGGAGAATTTATAGATTTGGTAGTACATGGAGTACATTGTACCGAACAGCATTTCTTGGAGTTCATAAGTTATATACAATATTTTTAAATTTACAGGACTGAAAGTAAATCTCATAATAAAAATAAAGTTATGAACCAATTATAGAGAAAAATAAGTGGTTCTTACAGTTTGCATTCTATATTTGCTCCAATATTTCATATATGTTTACAAATGAACTCCCAAGTTTAAAGGATGTAAATAAACATTAACATTTTGCATTTTCATGGGATCTCACCCTTTTGTTTTTGTTCCACTAAGATGGCTGTCTAGTGTCTTGATATCTCTTCTGATAGAATATAAACCTCTTTATGATTTCATAATATACCAAAAGACTTTTAAAGGCTTTAGTTACACGTGAAAGAATGACAGCAATTTGAAAAAAAAATTGCTTTCAAATCTCATTGCAAAAAATAAATGATTGACTTCATATAACCCAAACTTGGAGAGGAAAAAAAATCTATCTTATACACTATCTTAAAGTTTGAAATAAGAGTGGGAAGTCTATTTTTAAAAAGAATATTATTTTTGATTTAAGATTGAAATGTGTTGTAATTAACATATATTTTCTTGGTAGCCCTTCAAAAATTGATGGCATGTGATCTAAATAAAGCTGAAAAGATTATTTTCTGGAGCATTTCCTGAAGTTTTCAAAAGGAAAACTAGTGTTTTGGGGTCGCAGATGGTATTATATTATCCTAGAATTGTTGTGACTCTATTAGAAAAATCATTGGCTGTAAATAAGAATCTATGAGGAAACGTCAATTAGAAATAGAAGACAGAGATCTTATTTCAATATGCCTGATCATTCCTAGATGTTGCCTTTATGAATGTCTTTATATTCCACTTATAGCTTAATAAAAAATAAACAAAGTCTAACTGTCATGGAAAATCAACAACATGAAAGAGCACAAAAATGAATAAATAGAGCAACTTATCCCATAAAAATGGATATCATACACGAAAAGAGAATTTAATAATTATATTTTCAAAATGGTTTGAGAAGTTACTACAACTATAAAAATCAAAAGAGAAAATGGGATTATAGGAAACCATCAATGTATAAATAAATAAATATACAAATAAATAGCATTGCCAAAGCAAAACTTTAATAGGATGAAATCATAAAATAGATGAAAAATCACACTAAGGAAGGTTAATCAAATTTCTAGAATATAGAACAGAAACATACAAAAAAATATGTGTCAACTTAAAAGACATAAAACATGTTTTGAGAAACACCAGCATCTCAACAATAGAAGATTAGATGGAAAAAAATGAAAAGGAAGAGATTTTAAGAGGAAAAAAAGAAGGAGAGAGAAAGTCTGAAGAATATTCCCTCAAGTTGAAGAAAGACTCGCGTCTTAACATGGAAAGAAAATTTCTGAGGAAAAATTAGAATATAGGGAAAAACTTATATATAGTTACCTTGCTGTTGAGGTACAGAATAAAAAGCTTAAGGATAAGAAGGTAGTTCTAAAATCTTAAAAATTAATAGCATATGATCTTTTCAAAAAGTAAAGGAAAATTACTTTAAAATTGATTAAAACTTTTCAACACAACCAAGCAAGTCAGATAAAAGTTGAAAAAAACACATCTTTGTATTTTGGGGTAGAAAATACTTTGAATTTATAAGTCTCTACATGAAAATCATTATTTGAATGGGCTGGATAGGTAACATAAATATTTTTATAGATACATAAACTCTATATCACCACATTTTTTGATAAATTTTTGGAGGTCCTGGTCAATATGATATGGTAAGAGGGAAAATGTGGTGTTATAGCCTATGTTCCCTAAGAACCTAGGCAAAAGTTGCCATGAGGCAAAAGTTCTTGTGCAACCTAATTTTTGTTCTTGTGCAATTCTAACTTTTTTAAGTACAACCTCAGGAAAGCAGGAGTGAGACAAAGAAGAAAGAAATAACAAATACAAGGTTGCATTACTGAGCTAGTGCCAAGCACAATCAGCTGCTCGGTCTTATAGAGCTATCTTCAACAAGTTTGGTCTGGGAGGAAAACAAAATAAGATTTAACCAATGTCTCCTCTGTTTCACTGGTCTCCCAAGGAGACTTAACACAGCCGATCTTTTTGTTTTCACATTCTTGGGAATCAACAGTGTTTTATATTATTAAAAAGGAAACACTGAATTGTGAGGTATTGGGTGAGCACTAGGAGCATTAAAGAAAACTGGACGTGGGTGAGCAAAACAGGATTTAAATTACCATACAGTTTGCCTAACGCAGGTGGTATAAATATTAGGAAGAGATAAAATTAATGTTTGCAGAATGTATGACTGCCTACTTAGCAATCTAAAGCACAGCGGACTCTGATATGTCATTACCTCTAAGAAGAAAATGGCAATTGGTGGATACCAAAAGAGGATTTTTATGTTTTATTCCAAATATGTGGATTATGTGGGTTTATTTTCTACAAGGAATGATTGCACTATAATCCACATTGAATATGAAAAAACGTTATTTAATCTTTTTAAAAGAGCGCAGTCTTAGAGGCATTGCCACATTTTTCTAGAGTTGTACCTCTAGGAGCACCACCAGAGTCTCATGGTAAAGATCAGTGAAAAGTCCCCTTGTGTGCCATAAATGGGGAAGGAAGAAAGTAACCATTTCACATACAACCAGGGTAAAGGTAACCATTTCCAGATACGCCCAGATTATTCAGGTCTCCATATCAATGGCCCATCTTTAAAGCAAACTACTTTCTCAGAACCTGCTCTAACCTGGGAGAAGAGCTGTTTGACCACTTGGACCACACTAGCCTTCCTGTCTCACAGAAACAGAGAAAAATAAAACCAAAGGCCAACAAACGCTTCTGAAAGCAACATCCCAGGAATTAAGGTCCCCTAAAAACATGAGATTTATAGAAAATAGCATACGTATGCTCTGCTTCCCAATGCCTACCACACCATCAGCAGAGCCCAATATCATAACTGGAAGGTGAACGGCACAGACTCAGTTTAGAAAGCATTTCTATGGAAACCCAAAGACAACACTAGAAGAAGCTGTTCACAGCTATAGCAAATATGAAACACAGTCCAACTCCTAGCCAGATAAACACAAAACCTTAGAGTATAAGTCTGTGTATCCCAGTTGCTATTATCTGATACATCTTGTCTGGCTTAAAAAAAAAAATAACAGTTTGGAGAGACAGAGCAAGCATCAGAACCAGATGCAGATATGGTTTTGGAATTTTCAGACTAGGAATTTAAAACAATTATGATTCATCTGCTAAAGGCTGTAGTGGGGAAAAAACCCAATACACAAGAACAGATGAGTATTGTAAGCAGAGAGACAGAAACGCTAGCAAAAACTCAAGATGGAATGATAGAAATCAGAATTACTAAAAGAGAAATGATTAATGTCTTTGGCTTGATTAGAAGAATGAACAGAGCAGAGGATTCAATTACTGAGCATGAAGATAGGTCAATAGAAAGTTTTAAAACTGAAAAGTAAAGAGAAAAAAAGAACTGCAAAGTAATAGAAGATCCAAACCTGTGAGACAATTTCAAAAGGTACAACATACACATAGTGGGAATACCAGAAGGAGAAGAAAGCAGAAATGGTATTTGAAACAATAATGGCTGAACATTTTCTAACCTTAATCACAGGCACCAAACCACAGATGCAGGAAGCTTAAAAAATATCGAGCAAGATAAAAAAAAAAATTAAACCTAAGCATATCACATTTAAACCACAGACACCAAGACAAAAAATCTTGAAAGAAACTAGAGGGGAACATACTACTTTACCTACACAGGTATAGGCTAAGAATTACATCAATGTCCTCAGAAACAATGCAAGCAAGAAGAAAGTGAACTACTAAAAGTATTAAAAGAAAAAAAAGGGGGGATTACGTCTGCATGAGTTTGAGTTGTAATCAGACCTTCATGTTGATTCGCATCAAGAACCAGGCAGATCTCTGCTTCCTTGGCCCTGAAACACTAGAAGATTAATTTCCATCATTTTAGTTGAGTTATGTATCTAACCTTCTACTCCTTGGAGGTTCAAAATATGACATATATCTTGAAACTGAAATTACTATGAGTTCAAAGCAATCCACCTAGGAGAAATTTCTCTCCTTTTTTTCTTTTTAAGTTTTTAAAATCTTGAGATAGAGAAAGGGAGAGCATGCCCACGAGTGAGAGAGATCGCATGACCGAGGGGGTGCACATGAGCTGGGGAACTCTGTCAGCAAAGACTCTGATGCGGGGCTTGAACTCAAGGACTGAGATCATGAACTGAGCCAAAGTCAAGAGTCAGATGCTTAGCCGGCTGATCCACCCAGGTGCCCCTAGAACCCTGTCTCTTAAGCCCCATAGAATTACCTAATCTCTCCTTTTAAAATATTTCCAACCCAGTCTCCAGCTTCCCATATCATCCCAAGATATCAGCAAATATCTCAGAATAAAAACTGGGCCTGCATTTGGGATTCCTCAAGTATCAATTCATAATTTAAGACTGCACACTTGTTAAAAGCTCTCCTGGTTTCCTTCCCAATACCCTCACTGAACCTGTATCTAAACCAAGCTCATATCCGTATATGGTAAAACTCCCAAAAAGAAAACAAGAGCTCAAGAGCTCCAGAGGTCTGCAGCTCTTCTGAAGTCCCTTTCATTTCTAGAATTTTATTTCACCTTCTCTTCGCTATTCCAGACTACTCTGATGTTCTAAAAAAGACAGTTGTGTTCATATTCCCTTTTCCTATTTTTAGCTATTATGACAGGACTACTGGCCTACCACAATGTATTATATCCAACACAAAAGGCATCCTTTTAAAATATTTTTAAATATATTTTACAACATAGTTTAAATGTTAAAATAGCAGTATAAGTGTATTCTTCATTACCAAAATTAATACACATATACTGAGTATACTTACCTGAATATGTTTCACAGATATTGGTATATGATCATTAATGTTTGGAGATCACAGTTTATGAAAATTATCTTTTTACATTTCTCCAGGAGCCACCCATATTTGATTTCTTAGCATGTTCACAGTCTGCTTCAGGTGAAATCCTACTTTTCAAAGGTCCTTGCTGGGAAATATTTATACATATGTAGAATCCAATTACTATAGGATTTCACTATCCACATAAATTTGCAACTGTGCTTAAATCAAGCTATAGCAACAATATGTGTTGGAGGAGTTATTTTTGTAAGAATGTTGAACTATAGGAGCACTGAAACAAAAGACCATTTTCCTTTTACCAAGAATCATTTTACTTACTTAAAGAGCCAACATATTAAGTTAATTTTCTTCAGGTTGAATTCTTAACATTCACAACTAATGGCCTAGTAAAGGAAGGATATTATATTTTACTATTCAAGTCAAATAAATTATCTTGGGCTTTATCTCCATAAAATGAGCCTAAACTGGTTGCTCTATTTTCTAGTGTATCCTCTACGCATCTTCCAGATGTTCCCATTACCAAGATTTTTTGAATATTCACTCCTTTATGGTAGTATCATATTTCTCAAACTTCAGTAGTTTTTTGATCTCTTGTCTTATTTTACTTTCTTGGAGCTATTCTGTCAAGCTTTTTGTGCTGTCTGAAAAGCACTCAGCTATCTGAACATCTGGAAATAAAACTTTGCAATTAACAGTCACATTTTCATCACTGGAAGTCTGTTAGTTTGTGAACATCTTCTTCTTGCCTTTCTACTGGGTATGTTGAGAAACTGCACCATCTGGGTCTAATGAAACAGAAACGAAAACTGGGTGTCAGAATACTCATGGCATGGTTGCCCCAAACATCCCTCTACCTTATTTCACCTATGTGTTTTACCTTTCTTGGACTGAGTGCATTTTTTTCTCCATATTCCTGAATTGCCATAGAAACAAAGTGAGAATCAATGTCCATTCAGCAATTCTTTAAAATGTAAATGCTTTGATGGGGCCGAGTTTGTTTTACATGACTCTGAATTTTAATAAAACACATTTCTCTTGTGTATCTAGTCTTGTTTTGATTTGAGTGAAATACAGTGATTTGGGAATGTCATACTTTTGGCTGTCATACAAAAAAGGTTCTACTTTAATTATGAGGCTTTAGGTCGTATCTCAAATTTTGACTCCCTCGATCCAGAAATATAAAACAGCATATAAGCTGCAATTTTTATGTTACTTTGTTTTGGAACCTTGCAGGGACAAAATATAAATGATATTTAACTCCTTTAAATGATTAGAAATTTGCTCATTTTAGACTGGTTTTTAGGTGAATCATTTAAATGTAAGCTAGGTTTTGCACTTGGAGCTTTAGGTCAATAAACGAAATTGGATATAATTGAATCCACACATTTTCAAACTGAGCTAAGTGGATTCTTGGTAATTTCAGAGTCCCTTTGGGTGGGTTTTTGATGTAGACAAGGGTGTGGGAATGTGGAAAATAGAGTAACTTGGGTTCCTCTGGGCCTTCCCACCATGATCAGAGAAGCTTGATTTTCATCTGTTTTACATGTTAAGCTTCTTTGAAGGATTTGATTTGAATAAACTTTCCTATGACCTTAAAAAAAAAGCATGAAGTCATTGATGTTGTCAGTGCCTCACTCTAGAGATGAAAGAAAAGAGACCTAGGAATGATGGGTCTTTTTCAGAGGCTAATCCACATAGCTAATCCACATATAGTTTCTTCTAACTTTTAAATTTTACTGTCCTTCAAATAGACCAACTCGAGAACTGATGAAAGTATGTAAATACCTAAAGAAATACAGGAAAGCACTAAATTTATAGCATCACTTAAAGTAATAAGGAATTTTCAGAGACATTTATAAAATTCACCATTTCTGAAAAAAAAAAAAGATGGGTTGATGACTTCAGACAACTATACCTTCAGTTCTAGAAGTGTGTGTGTGTGTGTGTGTGTGTGTGTGTGTGTGTGCGCTCATGCACACCTGTGTGCTTTAGAACTGGCTAGATACTTAGATATGTAGTGGCATAGGTGGGATAGCTGGTAGACATATTTACAGCACTTCTTCCTTTTTCTCAGAATCATTCTAAGAATCTCTAATAGGCTAAGCATTTGATGAATTAAAAAATACAGTTAATATTAAATATTCAATACTGGACTAGCTATTATAACTTGTGATAAAGATTTCAAAAGGGTAAAGGCACTGAGCCATGGAACTATAGAAAAGGCAATAATAATTTGTTACTGGAATTCTGCCTTTGATGTTGTAAAAATTATATAATAGATGTAAAGAATTATAAGATATTTTTTTAAAAATTATATTTGATAGAGCCAGGAAAGAGCAGAGGAAGGACAGAGGGAGACACAGACTCTCAGCTGTCAGCACAGAGCCTAACTTGCGGCTCGAACTTATGGACCACAAGATCATGACCTGAGCTGAAACTGACCACTTAACCAACTGAGCCACCCAGTTGCCCCAAGAATTATCAGATTTTTAAAATCACTTTCATGCCAGTTTTAATAATTGAGTATGAATAAAGCAATGGAACTTTGTCCTATGCACCTTAAAACCTAACAAATTTTTAGCAAATCAGCTAGTATCCACTGTTATTAAAAGCAGAAAAGAACTACAACTTAGAAATCTATTTGGTATAGGAATATGGGCCACAAATGACCATTACTTCTTTTGTACATGTCATTTCACAAAACTTATGAGTATAAGGAAACAAAGTATGCAATTTGGGTTCAAATGTGCATTTGAAATATAGTGAAATAGCAGATCTAGAAGTAATAGTAATTCCATCAAATAGACAAGATGCCCTATAGATTATGTATTGTACTTTTGTAATAGCACCTTAGGGTTGGTATGGATTTCAACAGCTGGATTATCCAATAACATGCATAGAAACTTTCTTGTATTCTTGTACTAACTGCACAATTCTTTTGCATCTCTGGTCTTGAGCTGTGTGTACTTTATGTCATACATAAAGTGAGTAAGAACTACAACATGTCTAACACATATATCAATAATCAAACCTAAATCTTCTTCAGACCAATTTTTCTGAACTTAGGGAGGGTGAAATGAACTTAGGGAGGTTTTAATTACCAATGCAAGGGTTCCCTGGGTGGCTCAGTAGGTTGAGCATCCAGCTTGGGTTCAGGTCATGATCTTGAGTTCATGAATTCGAGCCCCACATTGGGCTCTCTGCTGACAGCCTCAGAGCCTGGACCCTGCTTCAGATTCTGTGTCCACCTCACTCTGCCCCTCCCACCCTCTCCCTTACCCTCTCCAAAATAAACATTTAAGAAAATTGTACTAATTTACCAATGCACTTGACATGAATATCAAGATTTTAATTTTTTTGTGGTAAAAACACATAATATAAAATTTACCCTCTTAATCAGTTTTAAATATACAGTTCAGTAGTGTTAACTATATTCAATTGTCGTGCAACAGATTTCTAGAACTATTTCATCTTGTAAAACTCTATATCCATTGAACAACGAGTCCCCATTTCCCCTCCCTATTCAAACCCTGGAAACCACCATTCTACTTTCTGTTTTCATGATTTTGACTACTCTAGAAATATCATATAAGTGCAATAATACAGTACTTGTACTTGTGTAAGAATTGGTTTATTTTATTTCGCATAGTGACTATAAGACTCATCGATATTATAGCATGTGACAGAATTTCCTTGTTTTTAAGGCTGACTAATATTCCATTGTGTGTATATAGTATGTTTTCTTTTTTCATCTGTTGATGGATATTTGGGCTTCTTCCATTTCTTGGCTATCATGAATAATGCTGCAATGAACATGAATGTAAAGATAGCTCTTTAATATCCTGCTTTTGATTTAAATATACATATATAACCAGAAGTGGGATTGCAGCATAATGTGGTAGTTCTACTTTTTTTTTTTTTGAGGACCTGCCATACTGTTTTCCATAGCAGCTGTACCATTTTGCATTCCCACCAACAGTGAACCACCGTACCAATTTCTCCACGTGTACATCAACATTTTTTTATAGTGGTCATAATAGGTAGAGGTGATATCTCATTATGGTTTTGATTTGCGTTCCTGTAATGATTAGGGAAGATGAGCATCTTTTTGTATAGTTGAAGGTCATTTGAATATTTGTTTTGGAGAAGTATCTCTTTTGGTCTTTTGTCCATTTTATAATCATATTACTTATTTTTATTATTGAATTGCATCAATATCAGTTTTACCATAAGTTATATTAGCTTTTACAGTATTAGTATTTATCCACAAAAACAGGACAAATAGTTAATCATTATGTTATGTTCTATTATTATATATATTATATTATATTATATTATTATTATACTATATCAGATGAGATATACAGCAAATAATCTTATAAGACCAAATCCCGGCACCTTGTTTAAACTTTTACCATCACAGGCACACCTGTGTGGCTCAGTTGGTTGAATGTCCATCCTCGGCTCAGGTCATGATCTCACAGTTTGTGAGTTCGAGCCCCACATCAGGCTCACTGCTGTCAGCTCAGAGCCTACTTCAGATCCTCTGTCTGCCCCCCCCCCCCGCTCTTCCCTCCCTCAGATTTTCTCTCTCAAAAATAAATAAAACATTAAAATAAATAAATAAACTTTACCATTACAATTAAAGACCACAAAATATTCATTCAGATTATCATAAATTTGTATTCTCCAGATTCCACTTGGTAAATATTCCTTGTAAGTTGCTTCCTTTCATGAGTCCTTGGTAACAGACACATCTTGGACAATGAGAGTCAAGTACATAACCATATAAATATAGTTTCATGTGGTCACAGTCAGAGGTCCCAACGTATTATCCATTTTGAGGACCTAGCTCCTGAGTGTGTGTTTTCTGGGATGGCTGTCATCCAGCTCACATCCTGATTCTTTTAAGAAAGTTTCAGGGGCACCTGGGTGGCTCAGTCATTTGAGAGACCACCTCTTGATTTTGGCTCAGGTCATGATTCCAGGGTTGTGGGAATTAGCCCCATGTTGGGCTTCTCAATGAGTGTAGAGTCTCTTTGAGATTCTCTCTTTCTCTCCTTCTGCCCCTCACTCCACCTTGCACTCTCTCCCTCTCAAATGAATATGCAAATATATAATCAAACAGAAGTTTTTAGCAGAAAGTTTCATTCCAAGTGCCTCTGAGTCAAAGGCAAGAAAGCTTTGATTGTTTTTCTCCAAGCCTTTCTCAGGCACCCAAATTATATGAGCATTTCCCTTTTGTTGTAACATGTAACATTCTTTGACCCCTTCTGCCTAAGTAGCAATCTCACTTTTCTTTCATTTATCATTAATTTTTATCTAAACCTATCCTTCTGAGATAGTTTTGGGCATTGGTCAAGTACAGATTGCTGGTAGCAAGGTAAAATGTACCAGAACTTCCTCTTTTATTCAATTTCCTGTGATAGAGCATTAGATTGGACAATTATACAGAAATAGGACTATCACATTTATGAGGCAACAAAATACTTGCTACCATCAACTCCAACCTGGCAAAGTATGGGGAAGAAATAATCCATCCCATCAATTCCTTTGGATTTCTTTCAGTTAGGGTCTAATTAACAGACATACTTTGTTATTTCAGAGTATTACCAGGCTCTGGGACAGTGGCTCTAGGCTAGGGACTACTGGGTCTGGTGTTGAAAGAAAAAAACTGTGGTTACATGTCAGAGGAGAGTTGTATATGAGCTTCTGTATCCTACCTCATACTGTAATTCCCAATTTTAACACAAACATGTAACAATTTACCTAATAGAGACCCATCATCAGTTCTCTTCATATCCACTTGCACAGTATAAAGCTGGAAATTTGTAGACTCACCCTTCAATCCCTTGTCACCCTCCACCATTTTAAACAGGTATTTTAATTGACCATGTCAGTTATTAACCTCCTACTTTAAGGATGACAAGGAATATGTAGAGTCCGTTGTGAGTGTTCTTCCTGTTTCTGCACTCACTGTTG
The DNA here is from genome assembly GCF_008692635.1 of Crocuta crocuta. Classification (NCBI taxonomy): domain Eukaryota; kingdom Metazoa; phylum Chordata; class Mammalia; order Carnivora; family Hyaenidae; genus Crocuta; species Crocuta crocuta. Next base: position 7,911,930 of record NW_027529173.1, read on the forward strand.
CACTAGCAGAGTGGAGAAGTGAAGGCTTTGACGTGATGGCCTGTAACTAGGAGGGCCAAACGGGTACGGTATTTCTTGTTTGTCCTGGTCCTTTTATGGTATTAGCAGAACTGACTTATTTTTATGCAGTATTTTGATAGTATTAGTAGTACTGGTTTCAGTAACTGGGTATGGCAGCTCAGATCTAGAATATGGATGAAGTCCTTTCAGTGTCCATTTAAGTGCCTTCCCTCTCCTTCCAGCAGTAGGGAAAGAGCCAAAGTAATGTACTTGCCAACTACTTGCTGGCAATAGTGAACTGTATACTTTACTATTTTTGTACTGTTAAAAGTTTGTCTTTGGTAGGGCCACTATTACATGTCACCATGTGGCAGGTCACTGAATGGCTTGAATTTCCCCTTGTCCATTCATGGCATGGACATAAGTTGCCACTTCAAGAGATCAAATGAGAGCATTAGCTTCTTGATTCCAATTGCCTTCAGCTCCTGGTGTAAGATTGTTTTGATAAGCATCAGTATGCCTTACTTTGATCTTACCTCAGAATTTACATAGAGATTCTTTAAAAGCAGTATCTTATATAAGGATCTTTTTACGATCCATTTGGTCCATTTTGCAGAACAGATTGTATGCCCAAGAGTCATTGTACCCAAATAGTAGGGCTTTGGTTTTTAGTTTTTCTGTTATTGCAGGAAACAGTCTGTAATTTAGCCATTCCATGAGGATTTTACTACTTGGTAGACTGAGAGTAACTGATTTTTACCTGGACTCATGGAACTTGCTTCTAGAATTGCCCTCTGCAAAGCCAAACAATTGCCTGACTCTTCAGGCGTTTGGTCTAAAGCATGCCCATTCAGCAGTAGTAGCAGGCAAGTCCTTGGGCAGCTCTACAGTTGATAATAGGAGGAAAGAGACTAGTTGTTTAGGAATACAATGACTCTATTTTTTTTTTAATTTTTAACGTTTATTTATTATTGAGAGACACAGAGAGACAGAGCATAGGTTGGGGAGGGCCAGAGAGAGAAGGAGACACAGAATCTAAAGCAGGTTCTGGGCTCTGAGCTGTCAGCACAGAGCCCGACATGGGGCTGGAACTCATGAGCTGTGAGATCATGACCTGAGGCGAAGTTGGACGCTCAACTGACTGAGCCACCCAGGCGCCCCTAAAATAACTCTTTCTTATAAATCCCTGACAAGATGTTCTTGAGTATAGCATTTCTATTTAATCTTAGGAGGGAACTACTCGGACACCATCCTTTTCTGGTGGAATGCTTTTCTGGAACCACCAGTGGTGATAGGTATTTTGATTCTTAATGTAGTCCTCAGCCTTTACTTATTTCAACTGCCTGCATAGGTACACATTAAGAAGCCATAAACTGTCTTTCCAAAGCAGTATACCAGAGAGCCACATCTGATCATTTTCTCATCCAAAAGACAAAAGTCACCATTAATTAGTATTAGGTATGAGATTTTGTGAGAGACTCCAGTTGCTACGGGTGTAGGTGGCTGACACTTCTAATACCATTTCAACATTAAAACTATGTGGTCATAAGAATAGCTTGGCTTTAGCCTTCTATAGTTCTAAGAAGACTTATTTTTGTTCAGGTCCCCAATTAAATATGACATCTTTTCAGTTCTTTTAAGGATTCTAGTCAATAATGGGGCACCTGGGTGGCTTAGTCGGTTAAGCATCCAACTTTCGCTTAGGTCATGATCTCACGGCTCGTGGGTTCGAGCCGCGCGTCAGGCTCTGTGCTGACTGACAGCTCAGAGCCTGGAGCCTGTTTCAGTCTGTGACTCCCTCTCTCTCTGACCCGCCCCTGCTCAGGCTGTCTGTCTCTCTCTCTCTCCTAGAAATAAATAAAACATTTAAAAAAAAAAAAAAAAGGATTCTAGTCAATAATATCCCAAAGTTAGGGATATGATTTCTCCAAAAGTCAAGAAATTTCAATAGGTATTGTTCACACTGAGAGGGAGTGAAAATAATTTACTTTCAGTGGTCTATAAGTCCCAGGTTGCTTCAGTCCTTGTAATTCTCAAAACCTTAAAAGTCACTGTGGGATTTTTATAGGGTTAATTGGTAATGCCTCATTACCAGCGTAAAACTGCTTTAAACTTAATCCTTGGTTTCAGAAATAATTATGTCATCAGCATAGTGTATTATAATACTGCAAGTTGTATTAGATCTAAGTCTCACCTTATTAGATTGTAACAATATAACAGGGGGTTCAAATATCTTTGTAATAATACAGTAAATATATATACTAGGGACAGTTTCACATAAATTTAAATCATTGTCAATTCTTCATAGCAACTGATATTGAGAAAAACACATTAACCAGATTAATTACTGAATACCAGTCACCATTATATTTTGTTGTATCAGTTGAATAATATATCATATCACAAACTGAGACTACTGGGAATACTGTTTTACTGAGTCTCATAATTTTCTGTCTGCCTCTGAATTCCATCAGCCTTCTTCACTGTCTACACTAGGCTATTGAACAATGAGTCTGTGAGCACTAATATATTTGAATCTAACATTTTCTTAATTAAGGCATAATTTCTGGTTGTCTTCCAGGTATCTGATATTGCTTTTGACCATTTGAGATCTCTTAGGTAACTCTAAAGGCTTCGATTTTGCTTGCCTAATTGGTATTTGCCAAAAGTCATATCTCTTTTCATTAGTACCTGGTTAAGAGGAAGAACTTCCATTCAAATAGTATATCCATACTAATTATATGATCAAGTAATGTAGATTCTACCAGGACATTTTTTTTTCATGAATTCCAAAATTTAAACAGACATTAATTTTTACCTGACTGTAGTAGTATATCCTTATCCCTGCAAATTAATTCTGTCATCCGCAAGAGGCTTATTAGCAGGTCTAAAGAGTACTGTATGCTATGCCCCTTGATCCAATAAATGTAAAGGAGTTTCTTTTTAACCCCCAGGCCATTTCATCTAATATTGGGGAGCTTTATTGGATACCGAGTGAAGAGACCCTGAATTTCAAGTCAGTTTTCTTCTATGGCAAACATAATGTTAAAAGAGAGTATTTTGGCATTCACTACTAGAGACTTGTCAGAACTTCTCTTTGTTTGTAATTGGTCTAATCTCAGATAAACTGAATATATACAGTTTTTTGGTATCCTAGAAAGTTTGAGGAGAGGTAGTTGTAAGTTTTTGAATTTACTATAAAGCCCCACCAAGGTTTTGATAAGTGTACAGTTAATTTTCTCCTTTTGTATACATTTATAATTAACGATCTTAAGACTGGTTAGTCTTCACCTAATTTGATTAGGATCTGATAGTTGTCCTCTTTTACTATCTGGAAGTCTCATGAGAAAGCTGGGATAACAGATCTGTGACTTGGAGCACCTGGGTAGATCAGTCAGCCGAGCTTTCGACTTTACTTGAGATCATGATCTCATGGCTGGTGGGTTCAAGCCTCACATTGGGCTTTGTGCTGACAGCTCAGAACCTGCAGCCTGCTTCAGATTCTGTGTCTCTCTATCTCTCTCTGCCCCTTCCTCACTCATGCTCAAAAATAAACATTAAAAAAGTAAAAAAAAAAAAAATCTGTGACTTTCTTTTATATTTTCCCTTGATCTTAACAGCAAAGTCACTTTCTGTGCCTTGTTAATGGGATTCTTTTATTACAGTATTATCATAAGCTGGGTGAGGGACAGGCATCACATTAGGGAGTTTATTTCTATAGGAGAGTCACTAGCAGGGGCCTTTCAGCCTGAGGCTTTCCTACCCCAATGAATAACACCAGGCAGGCTGGCCTAGTTAAATCCCAATTTTTCCATTCCCTTAGGCAGTAGCAACAAGGAGCAATAGGAGCCTCAGTAGTACACAGAAAACAAGCAGACAAAACCACAAAGGCTCAAAACACCACAAAATGAAGCAATCATTGGAAGAATAGGCTAAGACAAAAATGAGGTTAGTAGCTGTGTCTATGAAATAAACTGATGAAATAAAAGATCTAAATTGGAACAAGAGTTTCTTAACATAATATATTAAACTTCCAAGATACAACAGAAAAGTCACTCATCATACTAAAAACTAGGAATATCAAAACTTGAGTTAAAAAAAATCAACTGTTGGCAATATGGTGGTAAGATAGATGTTAGAATCCTTGAAGACGCAATTTTAAAGCAGGTGTCATAAAAACACTTCAACATCAATTCTACATCCTCTTATGTAAAAATAGAAAACTCAAAAAATAGACGTTATAAAAAATAATTATAGGAAGTTAATGTAAAATTTAAAAGTAAAAAAAATTAATAATAGAAACTTAAAAAACATGCTGGATTACTTTCATACTCATCTGGAGATGATAGAAAATAGAATAAATGAACTTAAGGACAATCAACAGAATATACCTTATCTGAATAACAGGTCCTAGGGATCTGTGTAATAATAACAAATATCTTACATTAATGTCATTGGAGCCCTAGAAGGAGAGGAGAAAGAAAACTGAAAGAGTATTCAAAGAAATAATAGTTAAAATTTTTCTGAACTTGGCAAAAGACACAAACCTACAGATCTAACAAGTCAAGTGAATCTCAAACTGGAAAAACTACACCAACACACATCATAATTAATTTTCAAAAACAACCAGAGAGAGGGAACACATTACCTACAGGGAACCATCAATTCAAATAATTTCTCTTCTGTAATCACAAAGGCCAGAAGTAAGTGGCACAAAATGTTTCAAGTGCTAAGAGAAAGGAACTGTGAACTGAGAATTCAGTATCCAGCAAAATTATACTTGAGAAATTAAAGATAAATGGAAACATTCTTAAATGAAAGAAAACTAAAGGAATTTTTCATTAGCACATATATCCTTAAAGATAATTTAAAGAAAGTCCATCAAACAAATGAAATAATAAAGAGAAAATCTTGAAGCATTAGTACTGAAGAAAGAAAAACAGTAAAAACAAAAATATGAATACACATAATAGACTTTTTCTTATGAATCTTATAAAGTACATAAGGCTATTGAAACAAGACTTTTAAAACCATCTGATATTCTAGATAGTAATATTTAAACTATAGAAAGTGGGGCACTTGTGTGGCTCAGTTGGTTAAGTGTCTGACTTCAACTCAGGTCATGATGTCACGGTTCAATTGGTTCCTTCAAGCCCTGCGTCTGGCTCTGTGCTGACAGCCAGCTCAGAGCCTAGAGCCTGCTTCAGATTCTGTTTCTCCCTCTCTCTCTGACCCTCCCCTGCTCACACTGTCTCTCTCTCTCTCTCTCTCTCTCTCTCTCTCTCTCTCAGAAATAAATTTTAAAAATGTTTTAAGCTTAAAAAATAAGTATGAAAAGTAAAGGAAACTAAAAGAAAGTGAAGATCCCACACTTCACAGTAAGTGGTATACATTTATATTAGTAGACGTGACGAGTAACATTTGTATATTGTAATACCTGGAATAACCACCATGAAAGTTCTACAAGGAAAACAACTTAAAAAACAAAAGGACTACACATAAATCAAGCAAAATACTAAAATTTGTTCAGGTAACCCATAGGAAGGAAGGAAAAGAGAAGCAGAGGAATGAGATTCAGAAAACAAGTAATAAATAATAGACTTAAGCCTTAACATATGAATAATTAACTGAAATGTGAATAATTACCAGAAATGTTAACCGAAAGAGAGTTTCATGGGAAGTATTTAAAACATGGCCTGACACAAGTTGTTTACAAGAAACTGATTTCAAATTCAAAGGTGCAGTTAGGTTAAAACTAAAAGGATGGAAGAAAACACCCTGTGCAAACATTTATCCAAAACAAGGAGGAATGAATATATAAATATCCAGAGATATAGAGGTCAGAACAAAGAAAATTACTGAAAACTAAATGGGACAAGATATATGAATTTATAAAATCAATTTACAAGGAAGACCTTTGATCCTAAATGTTTAGGCACCAAACAACTGTGCCTTTAAAATGCATGAAGTAGTCAACACCTCTACGGTGTCCAACATTGTCATTTCTTTTTTCGTAGTGGGAATAATTAAAACCTAGTCTCCTAGTAAGTTTGATGACTATAGTAAAATATTGTTGTTTATATTCAAAAAAAAAAATGCATGAAGTAAAAACTAATAAAGTTGAAAGGAAAAGTAGCCAAATCCAAAATGATACTTGAGAACTTGAACATCTCTTCTCAGCAACTGCTGGAAATACTAGACAGAAAATCAGCAAGCATATAGAAGAACTGAACAACACAAGAATTTTAAATTTATATAGATATTTTAACACTCAACCTAACAACAGCATAGTACACTATTTTTCTTTTTTTTTTATTTAAATGTTTTTATTTATTTCTAGGAGAGAGAGAGAGAGAGAGAGAGCGTGAGCAGGGGAGGGTCAGAGAGAGAGGGAGTCACAGACTGAAACAGGCTCCAGGCTCAGAGCTGCCAGTCAGCACAGAGCCCGATGCGGGGCTCGAACTCACGAACCGCGAGATCATGACCTAAGCGAAAGTCGGACGCTTAACCGACTAAGCCACCCAGGCGCCCCAATAGTACACTATTTTTCAAGCACCAAGGGAATCATCATGATAGGCCATATCCTAGGACATAAAACAAACCTTAAGAAATTTAAGATTTGAAATCATACAGAGTGTGTTCTCTGACTATAATGATATTTAGCTGGAAAGCAATGCCAGAAGGATAATGGGAAAATCTGTAAATGTGGAAATTAAACAACAAATTCCTATATAAAAAAAACCCAGGAATGGAAGAGGAATCCACAAAGCAAATTTTAAAACAATATATAGAACCAAATGAAAATAAAAATATAAACAGGAAAATATGTGACATCTATGACTGTGTATGAAAACATATCTATAGACTAAATCTTACATTAGAAATGAGGAAAGGTCTCAAATTAATCCAGGTTCCCATGTGAAGAACCTGGAAAAAAGACTAGAGCAAAATGAACCCATAAAAAGTACAAAGAAAAAAACATAAAGAGCAGAGATCAGTGAAATTAAAAAATATAACAATAGAGAAAATCAAAAGTTGGATATTCAAAAGATATTAATAAAATTGACAATCTCTCTAGCAAGACTGACAGCAATAAAACAGCGAGACACAAATCACAATATCAGGAATAAAATAGGGTATATCACCCACATATCCCGTAGTCGTTAAATANAGAAAAAACAATTCTCCAAAAACTAAAAATTTACACCTAAACTGAACCAAGGTAAAATATAGATCATCTGAGTAAGTCCTATAACTATTAAATAAATCAAATCCATATTTTTAAAGTTCCCCAAATGGAAATCTCCAGCTCCAGCTGGTTTCACTGGAGAATTGTACCAAACATGTAAAGAAAAATTTAACACCAATTTTTACAAATTTTACACTATCTATTTCAGAAATAGAAGAGGAAGGGACACTTCCCAACTCCTTTTATGATGCCAGAATTACTCTGATACTAAAGTCAGACGGAAAAAAAAAAAAAATTACAGACCAATTTTTCTCAAGAATATACGCATAAAAATTCTGAACAAAAGTATTGGTGAACCCAATCCAGCAACGTACTGAAAGAACTATCTATCATGAGCAAATGGTATTTATTCCAGGTATGCAAGACTAGTTAAATATTTAATATCAATCAGTATAATCTGTTAGTAGGCTAAAAAAGAAAAATATCCTATCAATAGACCCAGAAGAATAATTTACAAAATCCAACACCATTTCAGGATAAACATTTTCAGCAAGTTAAAAATAAAGGAAAATCACCTCATTTTGCTAAAAAGCCTCTCTACAATAGCCTACAGCCAACATCACACTTAATGGTGAAAGACTGGATCCTTTCCTCTTAAAATCAGGAAGAACACAAGAATATCTACCCTCATCACTCAGATTCAACATTACTACATGTTTTAGTTACTAACAAGAGGGCCAAAAAAGAAATGGAAGGCATACAGTTTGGAAATAAAAAAATACAATTGTTCTATTTGCAGCCAAATGGATGTAGCAATTCCAGACTTGATGTGTGTGCACCACACTGTCCAAAGCAAGAGAGTCTTTCCTTACCTTTCACACATTTGACTCTGAGTTGTATGGTTGTGGTCAGGAGGGTGTCTTGCACTGAAGCCTTAGGCCTAAATTACTGCCCTTTTCTGGACGATTTACTTTGGAAGGATGGAGAAATGATTTTGATATATTTGTGCCAGTCAGGGCCCACACTGGAGCTGACCAGTATCAGTGCCAAACAACCACATTATTAATGTCAATGGATAACTGGGGGAAAAGAGGGGACTGTGTAACTCTCCTCTTCTCAAGTAAATCCACCTGTGAAAAAGATACTTTCAGATAATAGTAAAGGCTATAAATCAAATTCAAGAAGTCATATGACACTGTCGGTAGAACAGGTGCTGTTTTAAATAAAACAGGGAAGGTAATATGGGAACTGAGGCCTGCATAATGAGAAGAAGCTGGTCTTGTGAAGAGCTGGGAAAGGTACAATCTGCGCAGACCAACAGTCTGGTTGCTTACTTCACTGTCCATCTCCTTCCCAAATCTGCAATGTCAACAAGGTCGGCAGCCATGCTGGCTAACTCTCTGCTGTAAACGTGGCAGAGCCTAGTAAAGATTAGATAGTCAAATTTCTAAAACAAAAATAGTCAAATACATTTCTGATTGAAGGGTGAAGCAAGGAAATCCTAAACACAAAACCTCCTCAATAAAATGCTTTGGAACTATCTTTGAAGAAATGAAAAAGAGAGAAACTGTCTTAGGCCAGTAGGACAGATGAACAAAGGCATGGCACATGGAGGAAAGTATGCACGATCTCAAGTGAGACAAATGGGAAATAATGTGGGGTAAAAAGGAAGGGAGCCCACATAAGTAAAATGGTGTGAATTACGGAGTTTTAGAATACAGGCAGACTTGCATCTCATGGCCTAGGCTCTAGAGAAGCATTATTAGTTTTTGAACCATGAAGTAAAACAATGAAAAAGAATTTAAATAGAACTATTCTGGAACAAGTGACTTGACTGGTTAAATTGATGATTACCATCTTTAATTATCACTATGTCATGTGTATACAAACACTAGTGCTGTTTTGAAAGGATACCAAATAAATCAGATTGTAGCCTATAATATTTGAGTTGTTATTATGAGTTAAACACTATTCTATGTACTTTATGTGTACTTATGTAATGCTCTCATAACCTGATGAGGTAGATATTATTTTCCCATTTTACAGGCAGTTACTGAAGTAGAGAGAGCTAAGAAATTATCCATTCATTCAGGTAATAGGATGTGGGGCTGAGTGGAACTTTACTGTTAACCAGTATTCGACGCTACTTTTCCGCGGTACTGTAGAAATATAAGGGTTTTAGAGTTTTCAAAAGGGCAGGAATGGACAACATTTGGACTCATATACAGAATACTTCAAATTCTGATTCAGCATCTCTAGAGGATATTTGAGTTTATTTTTTCCCCAAATGTCATGTATTAGCTCTTGAATGATATTCTCCAGGAATTCAATTATAAAAAGCAATGCTTAAGAACTTCACTTTTCTGTATGTATTTTCATTGTGTTCTGTCCGCAAATTCCTTATTATCAAGAGACTGAGTTAGATATTTAATGTTTCCTCCTAATATTTTTTTCTTCTTGCTTTCAGGTATTTTTCACTGATAATCTATAATGCTTGCCCTTTGGGGAAATTTCTCACAGTATTTTCTGTGTGGTTCACTTTTGTGGAACTCTTAAAATTGCTGAACATATCTTATTTATATAAACCATAAATACATAATTCTACTTATAAATAATATGCTTAATTTAGGAAAACTCACAAAATATTGTTTAAAAACATGTACTTAAAGAATACTTGCTTCAGTAATTTGTTACTTCATATATTCATAAAGTACATAGTTCAATAATATTTATGTCCTGAATTCAGAAGAAATCATTTCTGTGGTGGTCTAAATTGGTTCTCCACTTCTCCTCACCAAAAGCACTCATGAAGTTTTCATTCTTTTCACCTCAAAATAGTAGAAGTGTGGATCTCAGTTGAATGCTATTTCAAGAATATATCTTAAAGCATTTTAAAAGCTTTTCTTTACATTTTATATTTTTATTTATAATCTAGTCTCATAATTTTCAACTACAAAAAAGTAAATTATTCAGAAAGACATTTTTTACTGTCTCCTTTCAATGTCACTCTCTAATGTGGCATGACCTAGCCATAATTTTCTTTGAGGAGGTTAATATTTAGGTACTAATTTTTGATGTTCTGCAAATACCATATTGATTGTACACTAGAATGTTTAATCAGCTTTTCTAAGCAGAAATGCTTTTTATCTTTTCATTCTTTAAGATGTTTTATGTGTAATTAAAGAGTCAGCTATACTGGACATCATTGTACTCTGCTCTTTCCACTATTATTGCATAATTATTGATTGTTGGGCTGCTTTTAATTCTCTCTTGTTAGCATAGATTACATCATTTAAAAATACTTATTATATTAAAAATCTCAAGAAAGGTTGCATTATATCCATTAAATCTTTTGTAATTCCATTCAGTATTTTTATATCGATGCTTATCCAAAAAACATTTATAGCACATTTGTAGCCTTTTAGTGATGTAGCTAATGACTAAGCACATTTAAATGTAGGAGGAGTTGAGATATCTGAAAGCTTCATTCCTACCCTCCATTTTTTAAAGTGCTTTGTACCAGAGCAGACCAACAGCTATGAAAGTAATGTTCCAAAAAGTTATTAGGCACACACCTTAATGAAATCAATTATTAAGTAACCATTGGAGATATTTTGTGACCTTTTTTCTTAAATGAAGGAATTGACTTAAAGCCCCAGAGCTGCATATAAGAGCTGGGTGTATCACAAAAATTACATGCTTTCTCAAAGGATAAATTAACTTGCATGACTAACGATCCATTTGGGGAAGCTCAAGCAAATCCTGCTTAGATATTTGTTCTTTTTACATATCTTTGTTCTAGCTCATTGATTCATGAGCCTGAGAAGAGTTAAAATAAAAATAGGAACACATTAGGCTTCTCTGAGTCAGTTATTCCATAAACCCTTAACCTTAATTATATTGGTTTGCCCTTCTCCAGTGACTATTAAATATTACAGTATGCAAAACTATTCCTGGTACTATTGACAAATATGTCAAACCTTGTGTTCATCAAAATGGATCTGAATGTTCTGCACCTGGCTATGTACAGTCAGATCTAGGCCTTGATGTACGTTTCATGAATTTCTGTGTTAGTCAAATGATAAAGACGGAAGTATCAGAATCTCCAAGAGAAAAATGAGTTGGTGTGTCCTGGCCATTTGAATCCACCTTTTTTGACATAAGAAACAAAAATCCATCCAAGTTAGTTCAAAAGAAATGGAATTTATTATAAAGGAAGTGTATCCATCTGAGTACAATAAGTAGAAATAAGTCACAGCAACTTGAAAAGGAAAATTTTAGGATAAAATATTAGGAAGTTATGAGAGGGGAGTAACTGTAAGGATGGAAAAAGAACTGAACAGATTACTCGGACTGAGGGAAAGTATGCATTGAAGGACAGGGTTGGAAGAGAGGATTCTCAGTTGAGCCTTAACATTTTGTTGGAGGAAGTGTGGTTGCCAATCCCTGGCAACTAGTTTGCTAGTTTATGTGTCTGGGCAAGCAGGAGCTAATGCTATAGCTGGCCAGGATAGGTAAACAGGTAAGTATAGAGGAAGTGGGGTGGTATCCTGTGGTATCCATTAAGAGAGTGAGCTGGGATACTGCCTTCCATGTGCACAGATGAGCTGAGCCTCGGGCAGTTGCAAAGAGCCTGGGCCATGGTGTTATAAAAGGAAGGGCCATACAAAGTAGTCACCAGTGGGCTATAGCTTCAAGATGGTTGAGGAAATGTGTGTTCTGGGGGCATAACTGGAACAAAGTGCCAATGGATGTCCCTATACACTCACTATTGACAGAATGTACAGCAAAAGCAGAAAATAAAATACAAAATAAAATGCAGCACCCCATAATCAGAAGTCTTTTTCCTCCTGCAATGTTTCTCCCATGTCCTCTACTGACTCAGCTTAAGATGTGTTCATTGTAGTGGCAAAATATTTGAAGTCCCATCCATTATTGAAAAGCAGGTACTGAAGGGTGAGTTTGGAACTGAGTGACAGTAAAGTGACAGTTGGCACAAGTGAGAATGGAATGAACTTATAACCGACACTAGATAATCATAAGGCATCAAATCTGCACTTAGGGACCAGCCCTTCTTTTTCTGTCTCTTTCTCCTGTGTCTTTTTTTCAATTTAACTCTCAGTAAGTCTACCCTTTTATCCTCATCTTGGATTCCTTCCTTATCATTTTAACTTGAATATGGTCATCACAGTCTGTCTAACTGTGCCATGTAAGACATTTTAGTTTCAACTTCCACCTCTAACAGGTGCATTCTTTTAGGACTTAATCTAAGTCCTTGCAAGAAGGAAACTATTTGGCAAAGTTCACTGTTGTGCACAGATCTCGTGAAATGAGTAGATTAACCGTCCTTGAGACCACTCTTAGTGTGGTTGGTTTCGTACCTGGAAATAGAGTCACATGGTATAGAACATGGTTCACAGGGAAGATTCTTCAACAGGAGCAATAGACAGTTCCCCACTGCATGTGATGGGACCACAGACTGACACACAATGATTGGGACGGTGTCTGTATTAGACTTCGGTGATACATATATGTATGTATATATATATGGCAAAATTTTTCATAGGAAGCAGTCAATTATATCTAAGCAGTTTTATGTTTTGTACCTTCTAGATATTTTATATACTAATTTTGAAGCTCCTTTTGTCTGAAACAGAAAAGTTTCTTATTTCACTGGATCATCTTCAATTTTTTTTCATAAATTCTTTTTTTGGAACTTAGAAGCAAATGGAAATGAAATAAATCAAAATGAATCTTAGAAATATAATTCATAGGGGCAGCAGTGTGGCTCAGTAGGTCAAGCAGCTGACTGGATTTCGGCTCAGGTCATGATCTCACAGTTCTTGGGATCAAACCCCCACATTGGGCTCCATGCTGTCAGCATAGAATTCTCTCCATCCCTCTCCCTCTGCCCTCTTCCACACATGTGTGCAGGCTTACTTACTCCCTCTCTCTCTCTCTCTCTCTCTCAATATAAATAAATAAACTTAGAAACATAATTTATAATGGAAGAATTTTATACTGATTCTTTTTGCTACATCTTTCTGCATTGCTCAAGATCATTATAGTTTATTACAGAAGAAAGCTCAATTCAAATCAGTTAAAATAAAAACAAGTAAATTCTGCTAGATTCTCACACTCAGATAGTGGTACCCATTTCTCAACCCCTTCCTCTGTAATGGCTTCATTCTCTGTAGCTTCTCTCTGTGTGATGGTCTTCACTACAAATCTACATTATTTTTAACAGGTGTCAGGGCAATTGTTGGCATTGGTCGCTACCCATAGGATGGTGGTTAGCGGTGGGGACCTAGGAGCACACATGTCAAGTTGCCCATATGAAAGCATCAGACATGTAAAATATTTTTTGCTCACTTGCTTCTCTGTAGATTTCTTTAGGTTGTATGTAAATATATGATCATCTTTTTAACTGAAAAAGGAGTTAATTTACAACTAAACAAGTAGTCATTATGTATAAACTTTCAATAAACTGGATGCATACTTTATATGATCTAAATTGGGTTGAAAATCATCTGGTTTACTTACTGCCACTTTGCCATCTATTGCAAGTAACTTGTACCAGTGGCTTGCAACCAAAGGTAATTTTGCCCCTTAAGGAACATTTAGCAATGTCTGGAGACATTTTTTAGTTGTCACAACTGGGTGGGGAGTGCTGCTAGTGTCCAGCAATAGAAATTAAATTCTATTAAACATCCTACAATGACAACAGCAACCCACAACAAAGCATTTCTGGCTCAGAATGACACCTGTACTGAGATTGAGAAGCTTTTCTCTGCATAATGATGCCCTCTCTGCTCTCCCTTCTCCCATGCCTTCCTCTGTGCTATATACACCTTAGACTCTTTGTCAACCCACTATCCCCAGTATCCAATTGAGACTACTATTGGTATATTCTAAATGAAACGTTATTTGCTGTCTAGAACTTGTTGGGGAGAACGTAATTTTATTAAGGCTGGACTTTTTTTTTCACTGCAGGTGACACAGACCCAATTTCATCATTCATAACAACAAAGATGATTAATATAAGATAATGTGTCTCATGGAACTCAAGAATAGAAATGTGCATGGGTCAGAAGAACCATAGGAAAGAGAGGCAAATGTCCAGAGGATATCTTCTGCATTCCTTGGTTTTGTTCTTCTCCCCGTGTTGGCTTTATTCTTTCCCTGTAAGTCAGATCAGCCAAAACCACCTCCCAGTTTATATATTCTAGTTATCATTCAACAGAAACAAACTTAGTGTTCTGGTTGCCAACTGTAAAAATCTTGAGCTGGGATTCTGACTAGCCAGACTTAATGTCCACTTTTGGATTAATAGATGGTAAGAGCGAGCATTGGAGAGATGGTATCTGGAGTGGGTCAGCTCTTTCCCTACAATTATATGTATGAAGGTAAAAGGTGGTTTTCCAAAGAAAGTAGTACTGGACCTTAGTCTCATAGATGTCCATTTTAGTCTTGTGGAGAAAAATCATACATCTGGATAAATTATACGTATGCTTTCTCATCCCCATGTGCTATCACTTGATTAAAATCTACCTGATTATCCTGGGTAAAAATCTTTGTTACAAAGCTTTGTCAGCTGTTCTCCTCAGCATACTACTTCTTTTCTACCATCTCCTCCTGTATGCAAAAGAGTTAAGAAATATAAAAATATATTGTGAATTCAAATTAATTGGAGAAAGCCTATTTGAACTACTATAAAACATGAACACTTGTCTGTTCTGAAAAGATTGATTTAATCATTTTAACACAAAACAATCTCACCAACATAACTTTGATATTTTGTTCTAGTGAGTGGAAAATAATTTGAAATGAGTATGACAAAAACACCAACCTAAACTGAACAGTACTTTTCTAGGTCTAACATTATGTGGTTTGTAATTCAGATTACTGGAAAGTTTATCAGGAACTTAAAGCAGCTCATTCTTTTAAGCATTTTCTTCTGTAACATAGTGAATAATGCTGACTTGTTTAGCAAGTCCCCCCTGCCATTTTTCCTTTGGAGAATAAAAATAAAGTTGTATCTAGCTATATTTGTCTGACTTATCACAAATTCTGAAACAGAAATTCATTAGCAACTATAGAAGAATTTTCTTCTCAATATAGAATTTTGTAAGTTGATTTAAGCTTGACTGATATATGAAAAAATGAAAAATGATATGGCAAAAATTTCCCCAGCTATATCAATTTCACAGATAAAGAAGGAATATCTCAGACAAGTATCGTATGTTACGTAGATTAATTGACACAGGCGTCTCTTAAGCCTGGTGGAACTACTGAAGGCAAAATATTTCAATCATTATCTTGATGATATTTATCTTAATGATAATCATTATCATGTAATTTTATTAGAAAGGAAAACATGCCTCCAATCTAAATCTTATCACTGTATAATACAATGACAAAGTCAATTCAGGGGAAGACACTTGGTAAGAGGTAGACTTGAGTGAATGACTAAGTTGGCATTGGGGGAGTGTGGGCAGTCATCTATGTAAGCTCTGGGCAATTTGTCAAAAATTGACTTAGAAACTAGAAATAAGACATGTATTACATAAAGGATCCTTATTACTAGACTAGTCTGGAGGCTTAAATCCTTCCACATTGATTAAGCTGTGTCCAACCAGATTTCTTGATATGATAATGCTGCCAGGGAGGGCCTTATTTATATTTGAAGACATGTTGATTATAGTTTTAGGTATGTTTAAATAAATAGCAACTGGGGCGCCTGGGTGGCTTAGTCGGTTAAGCGTACGACTTTCGCTTAGGTCATGATCTCACGGTTCGTGGGTTCGAGCCCGCGTCGGGCTCTGTGCTGACTGCCAGCTCAGAGCCTGGAGCCTGTTTCAGTCTGTGTCTCCCTCTCTCTCTGACCCTCCCCTGCTCACGCTGTCTCTCTCTCTCTCCTAGAAATAAATAAAACATCAAAAAAAAATAAAAAAAATAAATAGCAACTGAGTCATAGTTTAAAATAGGAAGTAAGAGATAAACTATCACAGGAAAATATATGTATAATTAACATATTATTTTGTAACAGGTACATAAATAAAGTGCCCAATTTGGAAAACGTATAACAATTAATGTACTATTTTGAACATGTATAACCCCTCAAAGAACTAATAATATCTTTTTTAAATTTTTTTTCTAAGAAATATTTGTTTCCTTTATTATGCAAAATAAACTTTTTACAAACTGAATTAATGTAGGTACACAAACACTTATACATATATATCTTCCTAGTATAATTTTAGGGAAACATCCCTTTCTCATGTTTCAAGAAGCCTGTTCAGTCCATATGGGTAGAGTGAGGTACATAGTGATGTAGAGTCATGAGGCCGGGGGTCAATGAACACCATACTGTCTAGTCTGTACGATTGCAGCAAGGACAGTGCTGTTCTGTCTGTGTGATGGCAGTGAGCTGATGTCTGCTCTCTGGGCTCCCTGGAGAGACGCGTGAATTAGGCCTAGTCATTCAGAGCTCTCTGGCCAGCCATTCTGAGGGAATAATTAAAATATGGGCATGTGACTCAAGCCATATTACTTAAAGTCTTCCTTAGGCTTCTTCTAATGTTATTAGGGAGAGAGTTCATTTTTTATGTAGTAGTCACAGTAGTAGGATCTATGCGTGAGCTGCTGATAACCAGGTCTTTTTCTATATGGAGAAAGGCTAAATAAGAAAGAAGCCAGTACAAAGAAAAAAAGAACTGAAAGATGAAGGAAAAGAGTCATTGTGACCTCATCTGAGCCATTAGAACTAACCATACCTGAAACATCTGCTGGTCTTTTCTTTTATTATGAATGGTAATACATTCCTCTGTGTTCCTTAAACTAGTTCCCGCTGAACTTCCATTGTGTGTAAATCCCACTGAAGACAACAATTACCATTTCAGATGCTCAAAACTTAGGCTTCAACAAAATCTGCTCAGTGTGATGTATTCAATTATTTAATATATGGCTAAAAGCAACATAAGGGGAGTAAAAACCTTTACCCATTGTGTCTACTTGATGTTATGCTTATTCTCTCTGCAAATATTTCTTATTTGCCTACTATGTTTCTAACACTACAGTGTTGGTATAGCAGTGAACTTAGTTGTCTCACCTTAATTTGTAAGCCATTATAGTCTTTAAATAGTTTGGGGGTCATGGGGAGCCTGGGTGGCTCAGTCATTTAAGCATCTGACTTCAGCTCAGGTCATGATCTCACGGTTTGTGGGTTCGAGCCCCGCATCAGGCTCTGTGCTGACAGCTAGCTCAGAGCCTGGAGCCTGCCTCAGATTCTTTATCTCCCTCTCTCTCTGACCCTCCCCTGCTCACACTCTGTCTGTCTCAGAAATAAATAAAACATTAAAAATTAAGAAAAATAAAAAAATAAGTAGTTTTGGGGGTCTTGTGTGCTGCTGCAGATATCCCTCAGGGTGATCATGCCACTCTCAACTTCCAGGAATTTTAGTTACTAAAGGCTCAGACCTCAATATGTCTCTAAAAATTGCCTCTGGCTTAAGGAGGCTGCCTTTTTAAAGGTCTCACCCAGGTAGCAGCTCTGCAAATAAATGACTAGTTGATGGAGCAGAACAAAGGCCTTGGCATTGTCTCACATGGGACTATTCTGAATGGTCTCCTGGCTTCCAGATCTCTTCCGAGTAGCTGAGTCCTCTGTCATCATTTCATCACAGCTCAACCTTGTTCTTTTTGCCTGATCTAGCTAGTTCCATCCCTCACAGGTGTTGTTCCCAGTATAAACTTGTAGTCAAAAATCTCAGAGTCTCAGAGTCTCCTTCCCACGAAGTCTGACCCACAGTAATCACTAAATTCATAATAATTAGAAGTTTTACATAAAATACTTCATTTTTGGATTTATTCTAGAATTATCCAGAAGATGTTGGATTACATTGAAATATAAATGTGAAAGGTAAAATTGTACGATTTTTGTAAGGAAGTATAATTAATATATACATGAGGTAAGAACGATTTCTTCACAAGACTCCAAAATCACTAACACTAAAATAATTTTTAATTACATTAAAGTAAGAATATCTCTGCATCTAGAGATAGTACAAAGAAAGTGAAAATAGAAGCTACAATGTGGAAGTATTTCAAATCATGTTAATAGTAAAAGATTACTGTCCATAATATAAACACCTTTACAATAATAATTTTTTAAAAATCAACCCATAAGAAGACACAAAAATAGAGGTGCCCTGGATAGTTCAGTTAGTTCAGTGCCAGCTCTCGATCTTGGCTCGGGTCTTAACCTCAGAGTCATGAATTGAAGCCCAGCATTGGGCTTTGTGCTGGGCATGAAGCCTGCTTAACAAAAAAAGAAAAGGAAAGGAAAGGAAAGAAAGGAAAAAAGTACAAAAATAGAAAATCAGCCCCTTCATGGAAGATTTGAATGGTAAACAGTCATATAAAAAGTGTTTGAACTCAATAGTAGTCAGGAAAATACATATTAAACCAAGACTTGATACTGGCTTACCACCTATTTGGTAAAATTTAAGAAGTCTAAAAATTACTAATTTTGTAAAGATGGGCTACAATGAGAATTTTTTTTTAACATTTATTTATTGTTGAGAGACAAAAAGAGACAGAGCACGAGCAGAGGAGGGCAGAGAGAGAGAGAGATAAAGAATCTGAAACAGGCTCCAGGTTCTGAGCTGTCAGCACAGAGCCCGATGTGGGGCTCTAACTCACAAACTGTGAGATCATGACCTGAGCTGAAGTTGGATGCTTAACCAACTGAGCCACACAGGTGCCCCTACCTACAATGAGAATTTTAATAAACTGCCAGTGGGAATGTTAATTGGTATGATTACTTTGGAAAGTAACTTAGCATGATTCTGCAGAGTTGAACATGACAGTAACCTAAGATTTAGCAATTCCATTGCTTCACATTGCAGATCTTTAGTACATGTGTAAATAGACGCTATATTGTTTGCAGAAAATGTTCATACTAGAAAAAAACTGGACACAGACAAAATGTCTATGAAAAGGAAAAGAGGAAAAAACAATGATTGTCACTCTATGAATGAGTATACTGCAGGGAAAAAGAATGAACTTCAGTAGCACAAAACAATATAGATGAACCTTAGAAACATTTTCATTTGGGGGGAAAGGCAAATGACAGTATACGATATTTGCTAAAGACTAAGGACAAGTAAAACTAAACAACATATTAAGAACATATACATAAGTGGTAAAACTTTTTTTTTTCTAAAACAAGATAATAACAAATAGAATACCCAGAATAGTGCTAACTTTTGATAAAATGGCACAGGGTTTGAATCGTGGAGAGGATACAGGTAGTTCATCAGTATTGATACATTCTAGTTCTAAACCTGGGATTTGGGATTCTTAACACTTGTTTTTTTATTTTTTTTATATTTACCTTTATTATTTATGTGTATATATATAATATGTTATATATGTAAAAACATAAAAACATATATGTAAAACATATATATGCATACAAAAGGTATACACACACACACACACTCTCTTTGGTAAATATTAGTATTACATAATGTTTTTTTTAAGATTAAAATTCAAATAAACCAACAAAATATTATGAGGACATTAGGGGAATTTGAACTCTGACTAAAAAATGAATAGGCTATTGTTAATTTTTTAGGTGTGTCTATATTATGGTTGTCTTTTAGAGTTTTCTTTTAGAGATATATACTAAAATATTTACATTTTAGATGATATAAATGATACAATGGGATTTGCACCAATATAAATTAGGTGTTGCTATGATGAAACAAGACATATATTAATCACTGTTAAAGTGGGTATTAGAAGCAAAAGGTTTCTATTCTAATTTGATATTCATACAATGAATGATAATTCATATTATTCATTATATATATAATTATATATTATATTATGTATTATGTAATTATATCATATTATATAATTACATTATATAATAATATGAAAATAATTCATATTCTAATTTGGAATATGTTTAGAATTTTAATAGAAAAATGCAAGAAATAAAAGGAACATCTTTATAAGTAAACATTTTATTAAATGTCATTTAATTACTGAATTTGATTTTTTTTCAACACAGAATTATGGTTACTCAGAGACAGTACAAATAAGACACAAAGACAGAAAGAATGAATGAATGAATGAATGAATGAAAGAAAGAAAGAAAGAGCTACCTTTACAAAAAAGGCAGAATCAGTTCCCTTTCCTAACCTCCTGTTTCATCAGTGTAATCAGTTCAAGATAAAACTGCCAGAATGGGCCTATTTTGTGTCAATATTTAATGTAATGATGGCCTACTAAATGTCTTCCATTGAAAATGTTTTGCTTTTACAGATATCACTTCAAAACAAAAAGTCCTTTTGATTAGCTCATATAATTTTTTCATTGGCCTTATCTTTTTATAATTCTCACAAACTCCAAAATCTCTAATGGCTCTCTATATTTTTTTCTTTCTCTATACTTTCTTTCCCACCCCTCCCGCTCTATCTACAAGGACCCACATGTATTGACAGTTCCATTACCATGTTCAAACTCTTCTTGCTGTGTTCAATAACTAGCTAAAAGTCATTCCTTCTTAATCTGAAGTAAATTCACCTTGCAGTTCCCCTCACCAGCAATTCAACCTTCCATGGATGTTCTAAACTACAATGACCACCTTCTTTTTTCTCTTGTCATTGAAAATGCAATACCTACCTAAATTTACTTCTAATTCATTGACCTCTCTTGCTTGGTGTTCTTTTCTGACTCCTTTTCTTAGATTATCTTTTTCTTTTTAATCAAGTGTAGATAACATACAGTGTTATATTAGATTCGGGTGTACAATATATTCAACACTTTCAAATATGTCTTTCAAATATGACTTAGTGCTCATCAAGATAAGTCTACTCTTAATTCCCTTCACCAATTTCACCCATCCTTCCACCCACCTCCCCCTTTGGTAACCATCTGTCTCTATAGTGAAGAGTCTAACGGGACACCTAGGTGGCTCAGTCGGTTAAGCGTCTGACTTCGGCTCAGGTCATGGTCTCATGGTTCATGGGTTTGAGCCCTGCATCGGGCTCTCTGCTGACAACTAACTCAGAGCCTGGAGACTGTTTCAGATTCTGTGTCTCCCTCTCCCTCTCTCTCTGACCCTCCCCTGTTCACACTGTGTCTCTCTCTCTCAGAAAAAAATTAAAAACCATTAAAAAATATTTTAAAAACAGTCTGTTTTGGTTCATCTCTTTTTCTCCCCATGCATTCACTTGTTTGTTTCTTAAATTCCTCAAATAAGGGATACCTCGGTTGAGCATTGACTTCAGCTCAGGTCATGATCTCATGGTTCATGGATTTGAGCCCTGCAATAGGCTCTGTGCTGACAGCTCAGAGCCTGGAGCCTCCTTCAGATTCTGTATCTCTCTCTCTCTCTGCCACTCCCATGATCATGCTGTGTCTCTGTTTCTCACTTAAAAAAAAATTTCCTCATATAAGTGAAATCATATATCATTTGTCTTTCTCTGACTGGCTTATTTTGCTTAGCATTATAGACTCTAGATCCATCTATATTGTTGCAAATGGCCAGATTTCCTTCTGGTTTATGTCTAAATAATATTCCATAGTGTGTGTGTATGTGTGTGTGTGTGTGTTCTTTATTCATTCATCTATTGATGGACACTTGAACTGCTTTCATAATTTGGCTATTGTAAATAAGGCTAGAATAAACACAAGGGTGTGTATATCACCTAGTATCTTCATATTATTTGGGTAAATACCCGGTAGTGCAATTACTGGATCATAGGATAGTTCTATTTTTAATTTGGGAAGAGGAGTACCTCCATACTGTCTTCAACAGTGGCTGCACAAACTTGCATTTCCACCAGCAGTGCACAAGGGTTCCTTTTTCTCCCCATCCTCGTCAACATTTTTTGTGTATTTTATTTTATTTTGCTTTATATAAAATATGAGGTATTACCTCATCGTGATTTTGATTTGCAGTTCCCTAATAATGAATGGTGTTGAGCCTCTTCTCATATGTCTGTTGGCCATCTGCATGGTTTCTTTGAAGAAATATCTATTCATATCTTTTCCCCATTTTTAATTGTGCTATTTGTTTTGGGGGTGTTGAATTGTATAAGTTCTTTATATATTTTGGGTACTAACCCTTTATTGGATGTGTCATTTCCAAATATCTTCTCCCATTCATTAGGTTGTCTTTTAATTGTATTGGTCATTTCCTTTGCCATGTAGAAGCTTTTTATTTTGATGTAGTTCCAATAATTTGTTTTAGCTTTTGTTTCCCATGCCTTAGGAGACATATACACAAGGATACAACCAATGTTAGAGAATGCTCTGACCAATGTCAGAAAAGTTACTGCCTGTGCTCTCTTCTAGGATTTTTATGGTTTCAGGTCTTACATTTAGGTCCTTAATCCACTTTCAGTTTATTTTTGTATATGGTATAACAAGTGGTCTAGTTTCATTCTTTTGTTCTGTCTTCTTTTTTATTTGACTTCAGAAGGTTTGAACCCACAGGATTCTCTCCTGCCCCATTTACTTTATCTGTAAAGAAACTTCATCCTATCCCATGTTTATTAAGTAAACACAAATGATTCCAAAATCTATATCTCCAGTTCTAACCTCTCTCTGTTGAATTCAGAAAGTAGAATAGTAATTATTTTCCCTTTATTAGTCATAGCTCGTTCAGGAAAATATTAAGTACTCTAAGCATTTCATATAGGAAATGACTTAACTTAGGGAACCAGAGAATTGTACAACTATTAGCAAGTCTGGGGAAGTCCCAACCTGGAACAAGTCAAGATAGGCAGGAAACTCAGAAACTACACTTACCTCAGTTACCTTAGGACTGAGTGGGTGATTCTCAGAAGGACATTTGGAAGCCACTGGGGAAAATTCTTTACCTGCCATCTCTTATACCCATGCAGTCCCCACAGAAGAAAATGCCTTCTCCTGTTCACCTTCCAGAACTCTAACAAGAGTGCCTCATTGGCAAAAATAAAACCAATAACTATTGACAAATGATTTGGACAAATGTGGGCTGCATGTTTTAAGTCACTGTGATACACAGGACAATTTAAAAAAGTGAAGGTGGTTTTGAGATGATAAACAATATTAAGATACAACCCAGCTTGTTACTCTCCAGTCTTGCTAATTTGGTAAATAATATTACAATACATCCAACTGTTGAAGCCAAATTATGGGGTTTACAGTTGACTTTCTTTCTTTCCTATATAATTTTCACCTTATCCATCATCAAGTTCTATTAGTCTCTGAAATTATCCTACGGTTCCCCTTTCAGCCATCTGCACCGACATCTTCCTTGTCTAGGCCACCATCATCTCTTACCTGATAATTGCTGATTGCCGTACACTTCTAATTTGTAGGCCATATTCTATTCCTGTCTACCTACAACAGATGTAACCAAAGTGAACTTTAAGAATGTAAGTGAGATAATGCTATTGCCCTCAAGAACTTTTTCTATAGTTTTCTATCCCACCTGGGCTGAAAAGTCCTTCTCTGGGACATTTATGCTTCAGTCATTATGCTCATCTCAATCATTATGCTCCAATCACATCATTAATTTTCTTCAAATAAACTGAGTTTATCACACTGACCTACAATGTTACCACCCCGATATTCATATAGTGTATCATTTTGTCATTCATGTCTCAATACCTATCTGAGAGAGACTTTATTTCTCAATGTAATAGCAACTGGAAACATCTTAATTCTCTACAGACCACTTACTATAATCAAAACTTGTCTTTTTTAAATTATATCTTGTTCGTCTCATCCTCCAGCATTGAGTATCATACAAGCAAGGACCTTGTGTATTTTCTCCACTACACATGGCATAATGCCTAGAATAATGTGTGGAGATAAAAATTACTTAATACTGTGAACAACTATCCACCAACAAACTGGACAACTTAGAAAAAATAGAAAAATTCTTAGAAACGTAAAACTTACCAAAACTGAATCAGGAAGAAATATGAAATCTGAGTAGACCAGTTGCTAGTAAGGAAATTGAATCGCTAATCAAAAATCTTCCAAGGAAGAAAAGACCAGCAGCACATGGCTTCCCTGGTAAATTTTAACAAACATTTAAGTAAGAATTAACACCAATCCTTCACACACACACAAACACACACACATTAAAAAAGAGAAAACACTCCCAAACTCATTTTAAAAGACAAGCATTAACCTTGATACCAGAGATGGGAAATAAGTATTAAAAAAGAAAACTATAGGCCAGTATCCTGATGAATATAAATGCAAAAATTTTCAATAAAATATTAGCAATCCAAATTCATTACATTGGAAGGATCATTAACCATGACCAAGTGGGATTTATACCTGGGATACAAAGAAGGTTCAACATATGTAAATCATTCATGTATTACATAAGCTTAATTGAATGAAACAAAAGAATCATATCATCTCATTAGATGCCATAAAAGCAATTGACAAAATTCACCATACATTTGTAATAACAAATGCCAGTGTGGATGTGGAAAAAGGGAACCCTGTGCAAAGCTGGTCAAATTGTAAATGGGTACAACTATAAAAAATAATATGGAGGATCATCAAAAAACAAAAACTAGGGATACCTGGGTATCTTAATTGATTAAGCATATGGTTCCTGACTGCAGCTCAGGTCATGTTCTCACAGCTTGTGGGATCGAGCCCCATGTTGGACTCTGTGCTGACAGCACGGAGCCTACTTGGGATTCTTTCTCTGCTTCTTCCCTGCTCAGGCTCTCTCTTTCTCAAAATAAACATTAAAGAAAAGACAACTGTAAATATCATGGAATCTAGCAAATCCACCTCTGAGAATATATCCAAAGGATATGAAATACTATTTTAAAGAGATATTTGTACCCTTAGGGTTCATAACATCATTATTTACAGCATCCAAGACAGGGAAACCTAAGTGCCTATTGATGGGTGAGTGGATAAAGATGTTGTGATATATAGACCTATATCTGTACATATCTATCTATCTATCCAATAGAAAATTATTCGGTCACAAAAAATATAGAAATCCTGCCATTTGTAACCACATGGATGGACCTTGAAGGAATTGTGCTAACTGAAATAAGTCAGACAGAAAAATATAAATACTGTATAATTTCACATTTCACAGGATCTAAAAAATAAAAGGAAAAAAAATACTCAAGAAAAGAGATAAGACTTATGTTACCAGAGGCAGAAGATGGGAGGAGGAAATTGGAGGAAGGTGGGCAAAAGGTACAAATTTCTGCTTGAAAGATAAATTAACCATACTGTACACCTTAACCTTACAAAGTGATATATGTCAATCATTTCTCAATGAAACTGAAAAAAAAGTGCTCAATAAATATGTATTAAATGACTAACCACTCAGGCATGCATTGTGATAATTATATTCTTAAGGTAACTGATGTTTCTTACGTTATTACATTTTATTGAATACAGGTGTCTTAATGCCACATAGTTGGCCACTCTATCTAAGTAACCATGCCTTACTGAATGCCTTGGCCACTGAGTTAATCTTTAGAATGTTGTTTCATTCTTCAGTGTATCCCATTTCTTTTCATAAGTACTTGTAAGTGTTTTCAATAAAGTGGATTAACTAAATATTATTATATGGAATACATAAGATGACATTTCTTCCATTATTTTATTAAAGGTAGATATTGTGAGGAAAATATTAAATCCAAATTGCTACTAGTGGTTATTAATCCTGAGATAGAAATTTGTTTAGAGAGTCAATAGAATGTTATTTTTGTCTTTAATTAAAATTTTCCAAGTTAAACATTAAAAAAAAAAAGCTCTTAAGAAACGATTTGTTCTTGTTATGTGGAAACTAATTTGACAATAAACTATTAAAAAAAATAATAAATAAATAAATACAGAACACTTAAAAAAAAAAAAAAAAGAAACCATTTGTTCTTGAAGACACATACTGCCACCATGCTAAGTGGTATCATGGAAGTAATACTGAAATGAGATAGTCATTTCTTACACTGGCCAGTTACTTAAATTGTAAAAATATTTGCTTTTAAGAAAATTTTGTTCTCTTATGATTTCCATGTAGGAGAGAAAACAGTGAAAAGTTAGCAGTGGGAACTGAAGGAAAGTTCTTGATAGAAAAAGCCAGTATTAGGGGGAGGGGAGCATGGTCATGGGCTATGTTCAAGTCAAGGCATGAGATAATAAAAACTCTGTGCAATACAGATATGATATGTTGTTGGAAAAATTGGGTTGACAAGGTAGGAGAAAAAAGAGTGAGACCTGACCAGAGCTGACGAATCAATTTAATGGGTCAGCTCTAGAATGAGGATCTACAAAGTCTTACTGCCCGAGTGCCCTGAATTGATTTAGCATTACCTCATAATAAACCTCAAAATTCTTACCTTTCTGGATGTCTGTACGCAAAATCACTTCCTCATTATTTGGAGAAACTCGGCTAAGTTTCTTTCTTTAGCCTACCAGTATAAGACTAACTAGCTCATTCATTGCTCTACTTTCTACATTTTTTCTGTCATTTAATCTTTTATTCAACAAATATTTATTTAGCAGCATGTGTTAGGCACTGTTCTAGGTTTTAGAGAGGGTATCGAATATAATCTCAGAGAAGAGAGGGTTTGTTTCAAAGAAAAAGAATCCTCACCAGCAAATGATGCCAATAAATCACTTAAGACAGGGGGCAAATACAAGCAGGTAGATCAAACATGGTTGAGGCAACTTGAAGTTCTCCCCTCAAGAGTTTCACTTTGCTTTGTGGAATAGAACACAAAGTCACACCTGAGTGAGGAAAGAGGTGTTGGGCTTTCACTGTAATGCCTGTCACTTAGCAGGCACTCAACGTTTGTTCGCTTTGTAACTGACCAAAAAAAAAAAAAAGAGTAGATACTCATTGGAGACTCTACTCTAGTCCCTAGTATGTTGTGTAAGTCACTTCTGTTTTAGGATTCAGCTGGTAAAGTTAGCAGTTACTAGTAGATTCTCATTAGTAAAGTTAAGCAGTAATAGTTATTTAGTAGAGGAAAACAAGCTCTTATTAATAGAATCTATGGTAAAGAAATTTGGAAATGAATCTTAAGTATTTAGTGCCTTTATTCCAAATATAATTTATGTATCTCTAAGTTTATAAAATTTAAAATTTCACTTTGTTAAACTTACTCTTGAAAATTTAACAGCTCCCAGGAGCTGAAGCAATTGGCTCTAGGGAATCACTGTAGCTACTCCTAAGGTTTAGAAAGGATTAAGTAAAATAATGCAGGATGGAGAGTTTAAATTTGTTAAAAAGCTGTATAAATGTCAAGCGTTATTATTTTGAGGTGTTTAGAGAAAGAAAAGCAAAAGATACAGTTCCTGCCTCATTTGTGTCAGAAATGACTACGTGTCCTCAGAGAATGATTAACAAGTTAATAAACAGGTTAAATTTCCACTTCGGTGACACAGACAAAATGCCATAAAAATGAATATTTTAACATTTTTTTATTCACTAAAGATCTAAAAATTGATCAAATTTAATTTCTTTCTGTTTTGTAACTTTGCTGCCTAAATACGCTTCTCTTTGTAGATAGGACAAACACTTCTAAAAGATTCTTTTAAATTATGAGTCTGTTATTTTTAGAAGTTGGGGAGTAGTCAATATTAAGACTTTTTAAAAATATTTTTGAATTTTTTTAATGTTTATTTATGTTTGAGAGAGAGACAGACAGAGAATAAACAGGGAAGGGGCAGAGTGGGAGACATAGAATCTGAAGCAGTCTCCAGGCTCTAAGCTGACATCACAGAGCCTGACTCAGGGCTTGAACTCATTAACTACAAGATCATGACCTGAGCTGAAGTTGAATACTTAACTGACTGAGCCACCCAGGCACCCCTAAAAATATTTTCAAATGTTTTTTAAAAATTACTTATTTGTTTGTCTATTTAGAGATCACGAGCAGGGGAGAGACAGAGAGATAGGGAGACACAGATTCCAAAGCAGGCTCCAGGCTCTGAGCTGTCAGCACAGAGCCCAGTGTGGGCTCAAACTCATGAACCTCAAGATTATGACATGAGCAGAAGTTGGATTCTCAACTGACTAAGCCACCGAGGTATCCCCGGGCTCTTTTTAATTTGGTAATAAGTAATATGATGACAAAGAATTAACTACTAATACTTGAAAGTGACGTCTTTTCACTGTGCATAGACAGTAACTCATTTTGGTGAACTGGTATTTTACTGTCAGTTTGTGGTTCATGTTATTGGTTTTTTAATACATGTGGCTTTAGTTTCATACTTTCTACATTTATTTTCACTATTTTTACACGGGGTATTATTTCTAGTTTAACCTCTTATAAAGTGTACCTTTAAAAATTACTATGAAGAGATTAAAAGTCATTACATTATCTGATTTTGATATACAGATTATCGCTAGAAGACATGAGTATCTGCTGTCCCATACACTTTTCAAGCAGGACTAAAGAGAACTTTAAAAATATTTCATTATTTTCCCTTTTCATCTTTTTACTCCTTTAAGAGAGATAAACATAGAGAAAAAGAAATATAGAGAAACTCAGGGTCAAATTCATGCACAAATCATGACTAATATACAAATGACTTAGTAACAGAATATTGTTCTTTATTTAAGTTATTTAGTATTTATTTTTTAGAGAGGTTGGGTGTGCATGAGTGGAAAAGGGATAGAGGGACAGGCTCCATGCTCAGCCATAAGTCAGTGTGCAGCCCAACACAGGGCTGGATCGCATGACCCAGGGATCATGACCAGAGCCTAAATCGAGCGGGACACTCAACTGACTGAGCCACCCAGGTGTGAATATGGTTTTTCTAAAACAAATTATATTCATTTACCCTATTTTTAAGCCCAATATTTTTAAATTCGATTACTAATTGCTCTGTCAACCACTTTTGTTAGTGATGTTGGGGTTTATTTTTGTCTGCCAGCGTGCTTTCCTGTCAAGTTCAGAACCAGTCTGGTGATTTCTCAGTGCCTATAGAGCTTTTTTTGCATGCAATGGTAACATAAAAGCCATTGTACCTCTATCCACTTAAAAAAAATGAACTCAAGGAAAGAAGCAAGAACCTAGTAATCTCCCAGAAGTTAAAAACAGAAAATGAAAAATTTTCAGCCCTTTCGGAAGTCAAGATGTCCTTAAAAGTAGAGATTGATAGCAATCATGTTCGTGGTGCTCTAAACCAAATGTCACATTTGAAACTTTTTTTTAATATCTGTAAATGAAAAGCTATTTTGTGTTATGTTCCCATCATGAGGGAAATGTCATCTCAAAATTTCTTTACAAAATATGCAAGCAATTGATGTTAATCATATCAAAACTTCAGTCATCCACGAGGGAATTTTTACACATGCAAACCAAAGGCAGTGTTACTGAACAGTGTGGCTACCTGTTGTCTGACAGGCACCATATTATTGAAATTGTGTCATGAGAGGTCCTGATGGGGTCAGTTATCAGGATGATATTGGCATACCTTATTAAAGGATAGTTACCTTTCCACCATTTCATTAAATACCAAATTTTGAAGTTAATTTCTTTTCAATAGTGTTATTTTATATTGACCTCAATATACCATTTTTATGACATGGGGGACATTTTCCTCTCAATTTATTTTTATTCTAACACTTAAATTGGTTTAAAAGACAAAACTTAGCAGACTGTACTGATTTAAACAAAATAACCTATCAGAGATTCTTATAAGACCTGTGTGTGTGTGTGTGTGTGTGTGTATGTATGTGCGCGTGCCCTAGATTTTTGGTAGTCAGTTAAAGACTAAGTTCTTGGGGCATCTGGGTGGCTCAGTCGGTTAAGTGTCCGACTTCAGCTCAGGTCATGATCGCACGGTTCGTGGATTCAAGCCCCACATTGGGCTCTGTGCTGACAGCTCAGAGCCTGGAGACTGCTTTGGATTCTGTGTCTCCCTCTCTCTCTCCGACCCTCTCCTGCTCACGCTGCCTCTCTCTCTCTCTCTCTCTCAGAAATAAATTTTAAAAAAACATTTAAAAAAAGACTAAGTTCTCAGAATGATGTTTTGAAATGCATGAAACAAAACATTTAGGATTATAAAGAGAATCAATTATATTGAAATAATGTTACTTAAATATTTTCTTGAAATTACAGGACTTTAACAACACATTAAATAATAAGACCCAGCAATTTGTATAATAACTATCAAAGCAGAGATGAGGATAAATGGTAATCTGTGATATCACCACGGTAAGGTGATTTTAAAATATTTGTGATTCCTATTAATGATTAAATTATAGGTGGTGCTATTACTTCTGTTGCCTCCCTTCATGATTGGAGGAAATGCTAAATTTCAGTGGAAGCCAAATAGAAATAAAGTTGCAGTTTTTCCCCCAAACAGGTTTATACAGCCCTTAAAATGTATCTATGGACCCTGAGGTTTGTAGATGTGAACTTATGAACCACCGATGTAGAATCTTATTAAAACATACCTTTCATGTAATAGCTGCAATTTAGTGTCTGACAAGAAATCATTTAGTCATTTGGAGTACTTTTATAGTGGTTGCAGCTTTTATTCTTTCCTTGGTTTTTTTTTTCCTCTTCCATCTCTTTAGCTAGTAATATGATTGACTCAACTGGAAAATTGTCTGAATGCTAGTTAAGTGGCCAGTTGGAAAGGGAGGAAAAATGTCTCATTTTTTTCTTTTCACTTTACAAAGCCTAAACAGCACATAATAGGTGAGGAAACCATAGCTTACATTCCCTACTATGTACCACTTACATGTCTGCTTAACTTTACATTTTAGAAAGTTCTACAATTTCTCCACACTAGGTATGCCATGACTTTTTGCTTAATAAAAAAGGGCTGGGGGCACCTAGGTGGTTCAGTCAGTTGAGTGTTCCACTTGATATCTGCTCAGGTCATGATCTCACAGTTTGAGGGACTGAGCCCAGGTTGGGCTCTGTGCCGACAGGCAACAGATTGATTGTTTGGGATTCTCTCTAGCCCTTTCCTTTTGGCCCTCCCCCACTCGTGCATGCATGCTCTCTCAAAAATAAATCAACTTTTTTTATATAAAAAAAGGCTGAATCTTCCCATGCAAGTATGAATAAACACCTTGTTAAAATAAGAGAAAAATAAGGAGGCTCCCCATTTCATTTAGTTTGATGAGCTATTTTAAAGATAGTATGTAAGGAAGAAAGCTAAGATGCTTAGGATTTAAACCATTTGGTTCCAAATCACAATTATTATGCAGTTAAAATTCAATCTTATTTTCTGAAATTCAGTCTGGGGACTTTTATGCTCATATTATGTAAAAGATTTTCTAAAATATTTCCCCTAATTATAAACATTTCAGTGAAATTGTGTATTTTCCTTCTTCTCCAAAAAGTGATCACTACATGTCATCGATGTGGTATCAAAAGCCTAGGATATTATGATTTCCATTTATCTATAATGAACAAAATTATAATGATTAGCCAAAATGAATGCATAAGGGACTCTATTCTATTTCTTAATTATAAATAACTTATCTACTCTGTTCTAGGAGAATTGTGGAAATGTTTGTCATTTTTGTCTGTACCGGAGTAGTCCCAGATAAGAGAAACTGTTTTCTACAGACTTGAAATATGTTCCCACATTGGATATTTCATATAATTAATCGCACAACATGTTGAAACTGAAAACATGATATGAAAAATAAGATAGGAAAGTAAAATAAAATGTGATAGTAGAAAAAGCAAAGACTAAATTCAGAAGTTTAAGAGATTGACTTTCCTCATACCTAATAGTACAGTGATAGAAGGTTTGAAACAGGACATGCTGCTTGTTCATGGAACTGAGACCTCCATATGAAAATAGATTTAACAAGTAGTGTTTGGAAATCTGTACTTAAGACAGAGTATCAGATGATTGGTGATATAAAACATAGGAATGTGAAATGATGCTTGCCTTTGAAAAGTTTGAGAGTATTTATTGTCTGATTTACTCAGCAATAATTGCAGCAGACCTACTATGTGACTCTTAATGCTGAGAATACAGAGCCAGGAGGAAAATAAACAGTATCCCTTCTCTCTCAGAGCCTACATTCTAGTAACACAGACAAACCATAAACAGGCAATAAACATAATATTAGATATTGGTAATAATTCTGAAGAGCAAAAATAAGTAAAGCAGGATATGGGATAAAAAGTAAAGCACAATGCTATTTTCAATTACATTATCAGTAAAGGCCTTTGGGAGAACAGCTTTTAGTGGAGACTTGAATGAGAAAAGCCAGGGGAATATCTGGGAGAAACAAGTTTACAGATGTCTTAAAATCTATCTATAGGGGTGCCTGGGTGGCTCAGTCGGTCAAGCGTCTGACTTCAGCTCAGGTCATGATCTCACGGGTCGTGGGTTCAAGCCCCACATTGGACTCTGTGCTGACAGCTAGCTCACAGCCTGGAGCCTGCTTCAGATTCTGTGTCTCCCTCTCTCTCTGACCCTCCCCTGCTCATGCTGTCTCTATCTCTCTCTCAAAAGTAAATAAAATATTAAAAAAAAAATCTATAGATTGAAAGCCAAAGAAACATCAGGTCAAAAGCCCTGAAAAAGCAATGTGCTTAGTGTGTCAAGGAATAGCCAGAAGGTCATTTTGGCTTGATTTGAGTGAGACAGCAGAACTAGGCAAAATGAGGTAAGGATTTGAGGAGTTTGCTGAGGACTTTGGGTTTTATTCTAAGTGTGTTGGACAATTGCACGTTTCTGAGCAGGGAGTTGTTTCCTAAATATGTGCATGAGGCACCATATTTGGTAAAACAAGACATAAATCCTTCCCATCGATAGGGGAGAATGAGAAGGTAGACACACTGAGCAAGTGAATGCTATGGAATATTCTGGCACCATACTGGAAATATACACCAGCTACAGCCTGCAAACGAGGCACTAGAGAAAAATTTGAGTGAGGAGGAAGGTCAGGATGACAACCAAGGATTATTGTCCAATAGGACATGTTGGAAGGAGAAAATGCTCACACTAATTCATAGGAGGAAGACAAGAATCCAGAAGAAAGATGAAGAGTGTGGGCACAGAGAAAGGAGAAAAGCCCAGAGCACGATGTTATGGAAAAGATGCTTTTAGAAAGAATTGTCCAAGTGCTTGAATCAGACAGAGCCCAAATAAAATGACGCTTGAAAGAAATGAAAGGGACATTGCGCTTAGGGTCATTTATTCAACATTCTTTGAGTCTTTGAGTCTTTTAAGTATTACTTACATACCAGACACTGAACTAGTCACCAGAGACACTGTGAGCAAAAATTGTGAAGTTGTAACTCCCTCATGACATTTACAGAATACTGAAGAACAACAATAAAGACAAAAAATTACACAAGCTTTTTAGAAACTAGTATCTATAGAAGAGGTAGGCATGATACTATGACATAATGTGGACATTGATCTAGCGTGGGAGGTCAAGGAAGCATTTTCTGAGAAAACAGTGATTTAGTTCATTTAGGCCATAGTTGGAACTGAAGAAAAGTAGAGATTACCCCAGTGGTTTTTAAGGAAGCCTTTACTTTGTGCTGGAAATTATAAGCATAGCGAATATTGGCTGGTCTAAAGGTCGTGAGTTATCTTGATTGATTGTTCACAGGCAGTCACAGCTCTAATTCCTTGTTCTACTCTTTCTCCCCCTTTCTCACCACTGCACTTGAATAGTTTAAAAAAAATAGTTAATGTATATATCAGTTCATTCAGCTCATGAACATTTTTTTAAAATTTTAAATTTATATGATATTGAAAAATTAATTTAATTTCATCTAACCTTAAATCACAGTGAGAGGCAGGAGATTAGGTAAATTGAGATAGAGAAAGCAGTATTGGTAATAATCTAGTTACTAAAATCATATTATAGGATAACACAGCCCACACAAAGAAATATAAGGGTATTTTGGTGACTGAGAACATAGATGAAATTCTAGAATGTATAACAATTGAAAAAATAGAAAGCTTCAAAGAAGGAACAATGACATTATCATCAAGGTTCTCACTTTGGAGACACACAGAAATATGCTTAGTTTCCCTCCCCCACCGCCCGTAGAAACTTTGGGAATCTTATTATCACTTTGAGTAGCAGCTTCATATTCTGTAAATAGGTTAATATCTATTTGCACAGGTCTTGTGAAAATAAAATGGGATAATGAATGTGCCTTGTTTGGGTTATGGCAGTGTAGTAGGTGATCAGTAGATGGTAGCTCCATTAACAGTGTTGACTGAAGGTGATGGCGATCATAATGACAATAATAGGATGTGGGTACATTTATTCACTGTGCTGGGTTATGGGGAACTAAAAGATATACATCTTGACCTTGAAGGTTTATCAACTACATAATCTAGGACATATGTTAAAATAGTAATACAAATTGCATTATGCTTTTAAAAAAATGAGGACTGAAAATAAGGATCAGGGAAGATGAAAGGAGGGCCTTATTGCTCAAAACCTGGGAATTCAAGGGAAGACTCAGAGTGTCATAGATCTTAACTTCTTACTCATAGGCTGTATTTGTTTCTGGGGCTTCTATAACAAATTATCACAAATGGAGTGGCTTAGAACAATGGGAATGTGTTGTCTCATGGTTCTGGATGTTAGAAGTCTAAAATTGAGGGTGTGGGCACCAAAATGGGAGAATTGAGGCCATATTTCCTCTAAAACACATAGAGAAATCCTTCCTTGCTTCTTCCTAGCTTCTGATAGTTTTCTAGCTATCTTGGGGATTCTTCTACTTGTCAGTGCATCACTCCAGTCTAACCTCCCATCTTCACATGGGGAGAGAGCCATGTGTGTGTGTCTCTGTATCTTCCTATGGCTATCTTCTTTTAAAAAAATGTGTGTGTGTGTGTGTGTGTACACAAGACAATTGGGGGGGAGGGAGGCACCCATTTTGGCCCATAACATATCAGCTCTTTTGATCTAAGGATTTTTTTTAGTAATGGAACCACATGTTCAATTTTATAACAAAAATCAAAGGAATGGCCAAGTCTCTTTTTTTTTTTTTTTTTATCTAGAAATAACTGCAATCCAAGTTAAAAAGAAAAATTTTGAGCAGGGAAGCTCACAAAACTAAAGAGTTGCTGAATCAAAGAGTTGAATCTGAGACTCTCCATCTCTCCCTCTCACCTTTGCTTCTCTCTGGGTACCCGCTATGTACTCTCAGGCTATCCTTGCCTCACGAGCTATGGTTACCAGAAGCTCTAGAATTACAGTCTTAACTGAAGAAGTAGAGAACCATCCCCCCTTCTTCTGCAAAAGAAAAAAAAAGTCTACAGAAGGACTCTAAGTGACCCTGTTTGAGGCCTGGACAAATGATTATGGCTGTTACAAGGTACTATGATAACGGCCCAGCGTCATGATAATGTCAGCCCTTTTTTCCACTTCAGTCAGATCTATTTACAGAACAGGAGAATTTTTTTTCCTGGGGAGACATATTAGTTTTCTAGGACTGTCATAACAAAATACCATAGACTTAAACAACAGACATTTATTTTCTTGTGGACCTGTAAGCCAGAAGTCCAAGGTCAAGGTGACATAAGGATTGGTTTCTTCTGAGATCTCCCTGCTTGTCTTTCGGGCAGCTGACTGTTCATTCTTTTCTCCATTCACTCACATCTCTGTGCAAATCTCACAATCCTTGTGAGGACATCAGTCATCCTAGAATAGGGGCCACCCATATGTCTTCAGTTTACGTTAGTCACCTCTTCAAAGGCCGTGTCTCCAAATACATTTTTATTCTGACGTAATGAGGGTTCACAGAGGTGCCAAACTTCAACAGAGGACTTGGGGGGGGACATAAGAGTAGATGAAGTCTGATAAGCCAACAGGCATTTGCCTGCTAACCACCATCTCCTGTGTGACAGGTGCT
Organism: Crocuta crocuta; assembly: GCF_008692635.1. NCBI lineage: Eukaryota > Metazoa > Chordata > Mammalia > Carnivora > Hyaenidae > Crocuta > Crocuta crocuta. The sequence goes on from NW_027529173.1 coordinate 7,947,996, forward strand.
CTGCTAAGCTGACTATATCATAAGATCTTCCCAAGAATCCTAAAAGGTTAAACACAATCATTATCTGAAATATTACAAGTGAAATTAAAGCTTTAGGAAAGCTAATATTTTTGTCTGAAGTAATATTTTCTCCAAGTTTACCTGGTTCCAAATTCTACATGCTCAACAAGGACATTAGAGTTACCGAATTTGTTTGAGTTTTTCACTCTGGGGTTTTGTGTTTATTTTTTATTTTTTAAAAAAATGGGAAGTGATGCTGAAAACAGAACAAATTTTTTAAAGAACAAATTTAAGTCCCAGAGTAGTTTGCATTTCAGACTTTTGGAGGCCTTAAAGAAGCTTAAGAATCTACAAATTGTCTCTTTATGATATTGGTTCATAGCTTCAAATGAGACAGATTAATTTAGGGAAAAGCTGATAAAATTATTTCTTAGCAAAATATCAGAAGTTTGAAGAACATATTCAACTGATGCTGTGGAGGAAACTGATTTTAAATGTTAGCTTCTCTTAGCCTACACATTGTTACTTGGAGAACTGCGAAAGTGGCAAAATGTACACCCCATCTTTCAACCAGGGAATAACTAAAGATCATTTTAGTTCAGTGGCATCAATAAAATGGCTTTATATTTCAAAGGCCACAACTGAGTACACTGTATTTCAGTCGAAGCACTTCTTATTGTTGATACTTGTAATTCCCAAACAGAACTACAGGAAACCTTTTTGAAAAAGTAATTTTAGAATTCCATCACAAAAATAAACTATACATTAATAATACACAATAATAAAAAACACATAAATTATTGCTTCTTTGTAGTGCACCTGCACTAATCTTTCAGGAGGTAGAGAGAAGTTTGTGGCTGACTATTATATCAAACTGATTGTTTATAGAGAATAAAGGGGAGAAAGAGGGCCACATTCACTTATTTTCTTGTTGATGATGTATGCTCCAGATCAATAACTGAAACCTCACATAACGCAAGAATACAAAGCAGTTTTATTTCATAATAGGTTGTGGAAAGTGACCACACTTTGCATTTCCTGACTTTGTGGTAGTTTGGGGCTTTCAGTGGCTCCATCAATATAAAGAAAATGGGAGTTTAGTGATCTTCACCTTCATAGTACTGCAAAAATACATGAAAAAACTACAGTCACGAAGTAGCAGACAAATCTACAGTAGTTCAAGTTCCAGTCCAAACTCCATCTCCACATATGCTTTCACATCATTTCAAAGTACTTAAAACTTCTAAATTTTATATAGACCAAACTCTGAGCACTTGGAACCTGTTCTCTAAGAATGAGTGATGGTGCATTGTTTTGAGCAGAGGAAACGTTCTTTTAAATTCAGTTTGTTAAACTACTGAGTTTGTCATTTCATGGAAGGTCATCATTTAACATTATTAAACAATCTTTACTTATTGAGGACAATTAAGTTCAGAGCTAAAAACTCTATTACATTTTAAGCTCAACCTTTTGAAAGAATGGGATAGACCTAGTAAAAATGTGTCTCATCCTTTTTTTTTCAGCCTTATATTTGACGAATAAAATTGTTTTATGTTTAAAGTGTATAGCATGACGATTGAACATAAATATATATTGTGAAAAGATTCCCACCTTTGAATTAATTAACACATCCGTCATCTCATTTATTTACCTATATTTTCTGTTGAAAGAACTTCAAGGTTCTGCTTTCTTAGCCAATTAGAGATTCTTAAGGATAAAGATTTCATTTATTTTGGATATATTATAGCCATATATGGAATTGCTGGATTACATAGTAGTTCTATTTTTAATTCTTGAGGTAACTCCCTACTGTTTTTCATAATGGCTGTAGCAGTTCACATTTCCAGTAGTGTACTAGCGTTCCATTTTCTCCACATTCTCACTAGCAGTTTTTATCTCTTGGTGTTTTTTAGTAATACCCTAACAAATAATATCTCATGGCAGTTTGATTTACATTTCCCTAGTGATTAGTGAGGTTGAGCACATGTTCACGTACCTGTTGACTATTTGGATGTCTTTTTGGAAAGATACCTGTTCCAATCCTTTGCCCATTTTTTAATCGGATTTTTTTTTTTTTGCCATTGAGTTGTATGAGTTTAATATATTTTAGATATTAACTCCTTATCAGATGTGGTATGCAGATTTTCCTTCCATTCTTTAGGTTTCCTTGTCATTGTCTTGATGGTTTGTTTCCTTTGCTGAACAGGTTTTCAGTTTGATTAAGTCCCACCTTTTGGTCACCTTTGCTCTTTGTGTCAAAAACAAAAGATCATTGTGAAGACCAATGTCAAGGACCTTAGCCACAGTTTTCTTCTAAGAATTTTATGGTTTTGGGTCTTATGTTCTTGCCTTTAATCAAACACCATGAGTTGGTTTTGTGTATAGTGTAAAATTAGGGGTCTACTTTTACTCTTTTGCAAGTGTGTATCCAGTTTTCTTGGCATGATTTACTGAAGAGCCAATCCTTTTCTCATTGTATATTCTTGGCTTGTTTGTTGAAAACTAAATAGCCATTTGGGTTTCCTGGGTGGCTCAGTCAGTTAAACAGCTGACTTTGGCTCAGGTCATGATTTCACAATTCGTGAGTTTGAGCCCTACGTGGGCTTCTGTGCTTACAGCTTGGAGCCTGGAGCATGCTTCAGAATCTGTGTCTCCCAGTCTCTCTCTGACTCCATCTTTCCTCTCTCTCTCTCTCTCTCTAAAAAATAAATATTAAAAAAAATTTTAAACTAAATAACCATATATGCATGGATGTATTTCTGGACTCTCTGTTATGTTCCATTGATCTATGTGTCTGTTTTTGTAAAGCTATCTAACTTTGATCACTGTACCTTCGTATGTACTTTGAAATCAGGAAATGTGATTTGTTTCTCTCAATATTGCTTGGGTATTCCAGATCTTTGGTGGTTCCACACAGTGTCTGATCATTCTTAATATTCTAACAGTCTCAGATTCTGGTTAAGCCAAAAGAAGTGCCAGCCAGGATGGCATGATAGGAGATAGAAATATATACATATACATACATATACATATATAGTTGGTGTTGGAAAATTAGTAAGTTACTAGTAAAATAGTAAGACACTTAAAATTAAACATTAAGATTAAAGTGTTAATGTGAAGATTTTTATTACAAACCAAAATAAGGTAACTAGTATTTAATTTTTATTTTACTGATATAATAGCTAAAATGGCAGAAGAAATTTTGGATTCTGTCTGCAATATAAAAATAATAGGAGGGAATGAAATGCCAGCACACTGCATAAAACTACACAAAGCATAACATATATAAGGGCCTTGAAGTGATTATGCTTGATAATCCTTATGTCTGGCTGCTTACTAATAACGTAACCTTGGAGGCAGAAAAAAAAAGAAGAAAATTCTCCTTTTGGGTTCTTTTATTTGGTCACTGGCTAAGACAGTTTCTAGCTCTAGCTTTAAGTGGCCAGGAAAGGTCTATTTACATTGTTATCCTGACTTGAAAGCAGCACTTAGCATTGTTACTAATATGAAAAAATGGAAAAGATTTGGATCATCATTGATCAAAGTTGGCTAGTGGCAAAAACTTTGAGGTCTACATAACTAAGATGATACATACTGATTTTATTTTCCAGTGCTACATGGTACTATAGTGACACATACATTTAAAGCATACCCCCAAATAAATCTTAGAATCTGCTGAAATTTAATATGGCCCTAGCTGAACTTTATGTATGACCTTTGGTCTATAGCATGCACATGTGTAAGCAATAAGAGGTCTTGTTTCAATCTGTTTTAATATTATTTCATTATTTCATCTCAGAAAGGTTTAAAACATATTTAAATGCCTGACATACATAACCCTATATTATTTTGATTAATACGTTGGCAGTTTTACAAAATGTTTGTTTTTAATTACCAAAAGGAACAAATCCATATTAAAAATTAAATGGTAGCATTTTTTAAAAACTCTGGCTGCTTATTAAGCTAGAGTTAGCCATAAAAAACATTTTTGGCTCTTTTACAACAGAAAAAAGATTTATCTAAGCTACACTATTAAAAAATCCATTTAGGCTGTCAACAAGTATGTCAGATATCAGCCAAAGATGATTTAGAGATTCAGGGCCATAAAAGGAAAATATTCCTTGGACTGTTGGAGAATCCACATGGTTTCAAAGAATCAGAAGAAAGTGACAGGCTGGCATAAGGTCAAGAGAAAGATGGAGAAGTGCCTCAGGTGGTGAAGTCTGAGGGCTGGTTGAGTCTTGCTTCATGTGCCTCTTTTCTGGCCCAGGCTGGAGATGACCTCCATTTTCCCCAGTTCTCTTTGCTATGTGTGCACATTCCTGTTCAGGTTCTATGCCAGTTCACCTTTGCAATTATGGTTTTATTAGTCTCATTTTAAGTATATTTTGTATTGTAATTCCATTTCTCTTTCCCCCCAAGGCCACTTTCCTTCTATCGTATACACAGGCATTAATCATTTGCCACACTTTCTAGGGATAATAAGTGATATGAATTTGATTCTTATCCTTAGGGAGCTCACAACCTAGCAATCATCTAGCAAAACTGTTAAGAAAGAGCTTAGACCACAAATAAATCTTTACAATATACTTTTAACTTTTTAATTCCTAAATTCCTCTAAATAAATTACTTAATTCTCACCACTTTCCCCCACCCACCGCCCACCCATAGGTCAGAATCATTAGCCACCATTCATAAGTAGCATGTCTTGATTTTTAATCTACTGCCACATCCATTAAATAAAGAGCTATATGATAACAAAGATGAATGCCTTATCTTAGAAATTATATTCTTTGACATCTTAGTGAGGTCAGTACTGCTTACTCCATTTTCAATAAGACTCCAATATCTTTTAAAGAAATGAAAAGTACATTTTGGCAGTAATTCCACACCAAAACAAGAATAAGCTAACCTCCAAAGAAAAGCCTTGAATTATATGTATGTATAAAAAGCATTGCAAATACAGTGTTTACAAGTGAATTGCGTTTGTAAAATTGAAATATGTACTTAATAATGGTGTCCCGGTATTTTGTTACCTGATATAACACAAAAACTACAATATACCTAGTATGCAGAATTAGCAGAGTGCCCCTTCTATTGCATGAATAAATATCTCTTAGTTTAGCAGCCAGGGTCATGACAATAGCATCTTCTTTTCAAAAAACCTTCCATTCACAGCGAAGTGCTCCAGCAATGACATGCACTCTATATATCTTGTTACCTTCGGCCTTTTGTACCAGAGGTGGTTGGAGACTCAAGCCACGTGAATTCATATACTTTATCCTAAGAATGTGCAATTTTGAACCCTGATTTATGGGAAAGGGAAGTAGAGAGATTTGGATCCTATCAATGGCAATACTTTGCCAAGCAGCCCATGGCTGGCTGCTGTAGAAGCCACTGGAACATGCCATGATTACAAAGCTTTTTAAATATCAATTGTTTACTTCTTCCAGGAAGTCAAAATAGATGGCATTATCATACTAATGAATTGTTATCTTTGTTTGAGCTAGTGAGAAATAATTGCTTTGAGACTATAATAAAACAGTAGACTTTTAGACTGAAATTGATCTTAGTTATTTCATTCAAATCTTTAAAGATGAGAAAACTGAAGCATAGAGGAAAATACTTTGCCCAAATTTATGAAATTTATATTTGAAGTCAGCATTTTCTCAGTACAGTGTTATGACATGAAAGCTGATATATTTCATCTTTTAAAGAGTATCATCCACAAATTGACTTAATTTGTTATTTAAATTGAAAAGTTGACCTCCTATGACATAATAAAATATAACTTCCTTGATTTAGGTTGCTAGAAATACCATTTGAAAAATGACATTTGGTCATATGTTTGAGTTTTCAGTGATACAGACTTTGTTAAAAATTTGCCACATTGAAAAAAAATCACTACATTGTTTTTGAGGTTCATTAGGCATAGCTCCTTATATCTGATATTGACTAAATGGCCAAGAATGTAAGTGAAAAAAGGCAAATGATATGACTGTACTATTATTTTATGAAGATAAAAGGAAAAAATATTTCATTATTGAGTTGATTGTCTCTGACAAAAGGAATTGTCTCCACTAAGAAGTTTGAGGAGAAAGAGTGAGGTTTACAACAAAGGAACTTACTTGGATTTATCTGAATTTCCTTTTGTAAACTTTGCAATACATGCACCAAATACCAAATATATATTACCACATCTTAAAGATAATGAAGTTCATCAAGAAAAGTGTGTGAAAAAGCTACAAAAATTGTAAGAAAATGGCAATGAAAATGGAGAAGATATGTACTATTAAACATTAAAATGATTGATAAACCTAGTCCAGTTAAAACAGCATATTCCAATAAGACAAATAACTAGGTAGAATTCAGAAATAAATCTAGTTAGACGTGAACATTTAATATATTATTTTCGAATAGCATATCAAAATTGAAACCATTTACTGAGCCTTGTTGGAACAATTAGCTGTCAGATTGTATGAAAATAACACACACCTTAAAATGAATTCCAGGTAGATAGCAAACATAAGGGGCACCAACGAAGAAGTAATATATAAGTTCCAAAATAAAGTCTATACAACTCTCTTATCTTAGGTGTGTGAAACAGCTTCATTTAAATGGCATAAAACTCAAAAATTATACAATGAAAGACAGATTTGATGATAAAAATTAAACTGTCAGAATAAAATACACCATGAATACATTTTTTTTAATTTGAAAGAGAAAGAGCATGAGCAGGGAAGAGGAGCAGAGGGAGAGAGAGAGAGAGCAAGAGTGAGAATCTTAAGCAAGCTCCATGTTCAGCACAGAGCCTAATGTGGGACTTGATCCCACAAGCTGGGATCATGAGTTAAGGTGAAATAAAGAGGCAATGGCTCTAATGACTGAGCCACATAAATACCCCACCAGGAATGCACTTAGTAAAAAGCAGACAAAAACTAAAGAATGTAAATAAAATAATAAAGGTGTAAGCAAAACTTAATGAAAGAAAAACGAAGGTACAATAAGACGCTGAGCCAAGATCAATAAGTTTATCTTTAAAAAACTGAAGAAATGTACAATCTTCCAATAAGACTGATGGGGAAAAAAGACAACTTGGAAAGAGGACATAGTCAAAGATACAATGAAAGATAAAATTAGTAAATGAGAATAAGGAAATAGTTCATTAATATTGAAAGTATATAAAAATAGAAAATTTCTAGAAAAAGAAATCTTAGCAAAATTGACTTACAATGAATGAAACAAAACCCTGAATATTTCTATATCTATTAATTAAAAATCAGTCATTAATTAAAATTTTCCTACAAAGAAAACACCAATCCCAACCAGGTTTTTAGGCAAATTTTATCAAATATTTCTGAAACAGATAATTCAGAACATTAATAGACTCACCCAGCTAAAGACTAAATATGCTAAGACTGGTTGTCAGAAGGTAATTGTAAAAAACAAACAAACAAAAAATAGCACGCATATACAACCCAATATCTCAAACAAAACATTTGCAAAGTAAATCTAACAGTCTACAAATAAGATAATAGAAAATTAGCACGTTAGGTTACCTCAGAGATCAAAGAGCATCAGCATTAAAATAATTTTAAATTTTATTTACACATTAATAGATAAAAGAGGAATTAAAAGAAATCATCTCACTAGATGCAAAAGAAAAAAAAAAGCTGCTGGAACATTCAAACACCATGATGAGAACTCTTAGTGAACATGAAATACAAGAGACTCTAACCTATGAAAGGTATGTTTGAAAAACACAGTAATCATCTGATTCAATGATAAAAGTTAGGAACTAGAGAAGCTACAGTCTGATGGCCAGTTGGAGATTGTTCATACAGACTCAAAGACAGCCCATTATGCACACCTCTTCCGGACTCCAAAATAGGGTCGGTAACTTGAAATTAGTCATGGTAGAACTACCTGCATTATGGAAACTGGCAAATACTACATATCAAGGGTGGGAGCGGTAAAGGAAGATGGAATGGTCGGAGGTGTGTTGTCAGAACACCATTGAAAACAGGGCAGTGTTAGATCAATTGGACTGCAGTTGGGAGGTAAGAAATAATATAGTCCTTACTTAAAACGTTATGATTGCCAGCATAAGAAACACGACCAATACATGGACCATCTATTTTAATTAAAAATAGCACTTAGCATTTTTTAAACATATGAGTAATTACTAAAAAGAAATGAAATACAGCTACAAATATCAACATGAATTAAACTTTAGAAATATATCAGTGAAAAAAGCAAGATACTGAAGAATACAAACAGTATAATTCCATCTTTGTAGAGTTCAGAAACAAGCAAAATCAGCACTATATTGCCTAGGAATACATACATATGTGTTAAAACTATATTTTGTAAAGAACAAGGAATGAAAAAAATCAAGGTAATGACTATCTTTTGAAGTGGGAGCAGATATGAGGATGTGATTAGGAAACAGCAGATAGAGCTCTTTCATTAGAAAAATAAATGGAAAAAGTAGACAGGCAGAAAATATTTGCAAGAAATATAACAGATCTACTGTTAAGAAATAAATATCAATATAGATGTAAGATTTGCCTAATCTATAGATACAAAATAAATGCAAAAAAAAATAAAAAATGGGCAAAGGTTATGTAACAGTGGTTACTCAAACTAAAAATTAAATACCACTTGAACTTTTATTTGCCTATCAGAGTTAGAAAATTGAAAAATATTTTCACATGGATTATTGGAGAAAAGATACTCTCAAGAACTCTTGGTCAAATTATAAACTGATAGTCTTCCTCAGCAGGTACATTTTTCTCTTATTCAACAAGTCCACTTAGAGAATTATGTTCCATAGCAAAAATAGTGTAAGTTTGTGCCTCTGTGTGCATGTGTGTGTGTGTGTAATTATGTTCCATAGCAAAAATAGTGTAAGTTTGTGCCTCTGTGTGCATGTGTGTGTGTGTATGAGTGTTTACTGCACCCTGAGTGTAACAGAAACAAAACAGAAAAAGCATCCTACATGCCTATTAATAAAGAAATCGTTAAATAAAATAGAGGCACATTCTGCATGCTATTAAAAATAATGAGATGGAATTACTTATGTTGATCTGGAACAATGTCAGTGATACAGAATATGAAAATCAAAATACAGGGCATGATGCCAGTTAATGGGATGAATAAAAGAACAGAAAGATAGTAGTTGGTTCTGGTAGACATGAAATAGTTACAGTGATTGTCTTAGAGGCTTGGGGTAGAAGAAGAGTTAGGGAATTTTCACTTCTTACTTTATCTATTGCCCCTGAATTCGTTATCATTATGGAAAGCTATTCACTAGTAATAAAATACAAACAGGGATTAACAAAAGTAACAACTAGTGAGTTTTCAAATAAGTGAGGGGGGTGCTTGCCAATTCTGAGGACTATGAAGTATTTGAAGCATGGCTTGCTTAAGTGGTAGAAAAAGATATGTTCATTAGGGGCTGGAGTTATTGAAATGTTATCATCTTCATTTCCAATACGTTTTCTGTTTTGTGAATTAAAAAAATGCTAAGCATTTTGGTTATTAATAACTGAAGACAAATGCCAAAGCTAACAGCAGCCAGGAAGGAAACTCCATTTAAAGAATCTTAAAAAAAAAATAAACTATTGTGATTTTTCAAAACCTCAAAAGATGTAGGAAAAGATATAAAAAATTATTATTTATGTGTATGTATATTAGGAAATACATCTGAGCATATTTATATGTAACTATGCCAGTTTATATATTTATATATAATGCATTATATAAATTAAAAATATGTATAAATAAAATGTATTTCATTATATATATTTCATCATATAGGTATATATTTCCAAATTAGAGGTTCATTTAAAAAGTTTATCAAAAAAAGGGCACTGGACAGATCAGTCATTTTGTCACACAAGATTGCCATAATAAGAATCTAGGAGAATTTGGAAAGTAGCATGTGAATTCTCTAGACAGATTGTCCAGTTTGGAGAATACAGGAAAATATTAGCAATCAGTGTATTATGACATTCACCTGCATACCTAGAAATTCCTCAAGGAAGTAAGTTACAGTTATGACAGCCAGGGGATTTTCAGATAGGGAAACCCAGGCAGGCAGGCACGCACGCTTGCCGTTGACCTCTCCTGCAAAGCTGGAGAAATGAGTGGGACTAAGCCAGCGATGCTTCCTGATCCCCAGCAGTTCCGTTCTCCTTGCTGAAGCCACCTCAGTAAAGTGGCATGCCCACAGCAAACGATGTTTGATGCAAAGTCTAATTGTGAAAGGAATGCCATTCAGACCTTGCTTGTTCATAATGTTTGCTGTTTATACTACATTCAGTGCTTTAGATTGACCTCATTTACTTATACCCTTCATGATTCCATTTGAAGATGCTTTCTAATAATTAATCTTTTACTGACTGTTTTGTTTTTATTCTTTCTGTGGTCTCCCATCTACTCAATTTATAATACAGTAGTCTTGTTACTATCTGAGTAGGGAGGGATTCACAAACATGTGAATATCTCTCTATCGTTAATATTCACCATTATCATACTGGAGTCAGTCCCAGGTAAAAGCTAAATACAGAAGGAGGAGACACAAGAGTCTCCAGGAAATTGTCTACCTTGCTTATTGGGCCTAGAGTGTGTCTTTATCCTGCCACTAATGTACAGTTGGATTAGGTAATGCAACATCCTCCTGGTTGTTGAGTCATATTTCTCTCTGAAGAGCCTGAATATAAACTCAGTTAAAAATGCAGGAGGTTGGAAGGTAACCATAGATTTTAAACCCACAGCTGTAGTAATTTATCCTCCCAGGAAAGATATACTAGTTAGGATGCTATTATAAATGGACAACTCAGAGGGGAGGGAGCCATTTGAATCTGAATAACTCCGAAACCAAGTAATAACTTCACAAATAGGAATTTCAGATGCGGAAGATTTATGTATCAGGGAGGAATAAGGTGAAATAGATATTCTGAACAGAGCACAAAATTTTACATGCAGAGATAAATGCTGAGCTGACAGATTACGTTAAATCAGTGATTCTGCTGTTGTTTTCCCTTTCTTTGATAATCCTTTTTTTTTGGCCTTGCTTTTTTTTCCCCCTCCCCTTGGAGTTTGTTCTCTTCTCTTTCGCTCTTCTCCCTGTTCATAAATGTATGCTACTGAAGGGAGTCATTTGTTCACAGGCCACTTCCAAACATAGTATCTAGTCCCAAGCTCTCTGTTACATTCCCTATGCTTTCTAAAGACAGTAAGGATTCAGTATTGAAGACACACTGAAAGTCTGTCTATACACAAACCCCTTCTACATCCTAAAACAAACAGGGCTGACCATACACCTAAAACCTTCCCATGACAGATCATTTCACAGTTCTTTAAGAGTTCATCCGTATATTGGGCAGAAGTTGAACCTCTTTGCACCTATTTTGTTTGACCTGTGATGTCCATGAGAAAGAAAGGTAACATCCCTTCCACATTATAATATTTGAAATATCCAAAAATAATTACTGTAGCTCCTTTATTATACTGCAGGCTAATGATGTGTAAATTTTGTTTTAAAATTTTAATGTTTATGTTTGAAGGCAAGAGAGAGAGAGAGACAGAGCATGAGTGGGGCAGGGGCAGAGAGTGAGAGGGAGACACAGAATCTGTAGCAGACTCCAGGCTCTGAGCTGTAAGCACAGAGCCTGATGAGGGGCTCAAACTCACAAACTATGAGATCGTGACCTGAGCCAAAGTCAGATGCTTAACCGACTGATCCACCCAGGCACCCCAATCATGTGTAAATTTTTAAAGCATTCTTCATGTGATATGGTTTGGGGTAAATATAGTATATTGAAAAATAATGGTTACAGATTCTTCCCATCCCTGCACATGCTTCTGCAACTTGTCACAGCAAGAGGGTGATAGAGTTTTTACACTACTTTGACTCTGGGTTTGTCTTGCGGTCTGCTCTGACCAAGCGAATAAAAGAGAAGTTATAAGAGTTTTGAGTATCACCCTCAAGAGGCCCTGTTGCTTGTACTCTTACTTTCTTGGAATCTGACACTTCCACGTGAAGAAGCCTAGGCTTCTTTCCCCGAGGATGAGAATGACTCATTGGTCAACCACCACCCATTCTCAGACACACAAAGGAGGTACTCAGTCCCAGCCTACTACTGGCTGACTGTAGTTATGTGAATCACCCCAGAGAAGAATTGTCCATCTGAGTCCAGCTCAAGTTGCTGACCTCTAGAGTCATGAGCAAATGAAAAGATTGTTGTTTGAAACCACACAGTTTTGGTGTGGTTTGTTAACCAGCAATGAATTGTCCATTACCCATTTCATTATTCTGTCCCTTAGACTATCTATCCCTTCAAAAGTATGACATCCAATACAGAATGCAGTTATTTCCAGCTCTAATTTGACTCAGTTAGAATGGATCAAAATTAGCCTTTCCTACATTATTCATAGTTCATTTCTAAAATTATTTTTACTGTTTATTATTTATTTCTGAGAGAGAGACATAGAGTGTGAGCCGGGGAAGGGCAGAGGGAGGGAGACACAGAATCTGTGGCAGACTCCAGGCTCTGAGCTGTCAGTCAGTACAGACCCCAACGCAAGCCTCAAACTCATAAACTGTGAGATCTTGACCTGAGCTGAAGTCGGATGCTCAACCATCTGAGCCACCCAGGTGTCCCAACATAGTTCATTTCTGTTGCCAAAATATCAAAATTGCTCTATGTTCTATAGCATCACATTTTTGGATCTCTATTACAACATTCTTTATGTATAAAAATACTATAGACTAGAAAATATTAAAATATACTTAAGACACTTCATGGATTTCTTTAGAAATAGTAATAATTTCTCAAAAAGTTTCTTTCATTGCTCCTTTATTAATTTACTCCCTTCCTCCTTTTTCTCACCTTTTTCTGAAAAATCCACCAGTTATGTGTTAATCATTGAGCATTAATCCTCTAAATCTTTTTTCTTTATTTTCACTTCTTTGTTGCTTTGTTCTTTTTTTCTTTTTAATGTTTTATTTATTTCTAGGAGAGAGAGAGAGACAGCGTGAGCAGGGGAGGGTCAGAGAGAGAGGGAGTCACAGACTCTGAAACAGGCTCCAGGCTCCGAGCTGGCAGTCAGCCCAGAGCCCGACGTGGGGCTCGAACCCTCGAACCGCGAGACCAAGACCTAAGTGAAAGTCAGACGCTTAACCGACTAAGCCACCCAGGCGCCCCCTTTGTTTCCTTGTTCTAATGTATGAGATTTTTTTCTTTTTAGCTTCCTGTCCTTGATTTATATTCATTGTCTTATTTTTTTATTGAAATATATTTGACACACAATATTGTGTTTCAGTTGTATACCATAATGATTCTACAAGTCTATACATTATGTTGTACTCCGTCACCACACATTATTACAATATTATTGACTGCCTTTCTTGTGCTATATTTTCCATATCTCTGACTTATTTTTTAACTGGAAGTTTATACCTCTTAATCCCTATCACCTATTTCACCCATCCCCCCCATCTCCTCCCCTCTGACAATGACCACTTCTCTGTATTTATGATTCTGGTTCTGTTTTTGTTTGTTTGTTTGCTTATTTGTTTTAATTTTTGTAGGTTCCACATAAGGGAAATATTATGGTATTTGTCTTTCTCAATCTGACTTATTCCACTTAGTAAATACCTTCTGGGTCTGTCCATGTCATTGCAAATAATATAATCTCATTCTTTTTTATGGCTGAGTAATATTCAGCATTTGTTTATTTGTCTGCTTGCTTGCTTGTTTGTTTATATCTCACATTTTCTTTATCCCTTTATCTATCAGTATATTGATGGACACTTAGGTTCTTCCCTATCTTGGTTATTGTAAATAATGCAGTAAACAAATGTATATATCTTTCTGAAGTAATCTTTCTGTATTCACTGCCATATTCTTAATTGTAAGAGATTTCTCCTTATTTTGTCATTATTCCTTTATATTAGCATTGAGTTCCTATTTTAGAGATGTAATAAATACTCCTATCTTTCTGATGATATTAAATGTTAAGTTTCCTACTATTTCTTGCATTGAGTCTGATTCTTTTCTGTTCCTGTTTTGAGTCTTACTTTGTTTTGTTTTTCAGTCTTTTAATTTGGTGTCTTTTCCTCTTCTGTCAGAGACTTTCTTACACTAGTTGGTGATCATTAGCTGACAAATCCCATCTAATCATAAGATGCTGAAAAGTTAGTAGGGGCTTTGTTGATGGGAAGAGAGGTTGGAAAAGAGAGGCGGGAATAACAACGGAGGTTTGAGTAATTCACTCAGGTAATGAGGACCATCCTGTCGATATAGTGTGGATTTTTTTTCCTGCATTCTACTTTTTCTACAGGACTATTCATTTCTCAAGAGAAGTCTCCTCAGACTTTCTAGCTCGTATTCTGGGAGTGAGGTAGGAAAAGAAGCATAAAGGCTCTCAAACCCATTGTTGTGATTGTAACTTGATCTCCTTGCTTTCTATTCCATTCCCCTCTCCAGCTCCCTCACGGGCTGGGTGTCCCAGAGCTCTGAGCGCCTCTGGCTCAGTTTCTTTAGAGTAAACTTCCAGCCCCCACTGATACGGAGCCATCGACAGGACACAGGGCTGTGAGACAGTTGGGGATCTGGGAGAAAGATCCCCAAACTTTAACTATTATCCGTGCAGACTTTAAACCAGCATTCCTATCATTACTTTCATGCCTCACATCTTAACTTGCTTGTTAACTGGTGTCTTCAAGTACTGATTCTCCCTGAAATTTTGCAGTTTGAAGTATAGATTGGCCCATTTCTCATCTAGCACCTGCTCTGCAAGTGCTTTGTACTCTGCCTCCACCACTGATCTAAGTGGGTCACGGTGGTCGTCACCTTTTCCTTCCCATCTTCCAAATGTGTTAGGATTCTAGCCGGCCAGTCTCTCTCCTCCAGTTCTCTTCAGCCTCATGAGTCTATAGCTTTTAATTTCTCTCATTGGCATTTCATCGGGATTCTCAATAGGCAAAGATGAACGACGAGACACACGGGTGTGAGGATCAAAGTCGTGGAAATACTCGAGTTTAAATTAAGATAGCATATATTGTGATATTTTAAACCCTATAGATTGTCTGTTTCTTCACTTTTCTCTCCTAAAAAAAAGAATGATGGCAGTGCTAACATAAGATAACTCAAGAAAAGATTTCTAAGAAAAGAAAAATTTTATTTTTAAAAAGCAATGCCAACTCAGCAGGTTTATGGATATCACTGAAAAANTTCATTCTGCAGTCTCCATGCTTTAGATCAGAGGTGACAAACTATAGCCCCTGGCCAGTCACCTGTTTTGTTTCCTATAACACAGCCACTTCCATTTACTCACATATTATCTGTGGCTTTCGTGATATAAACACTCCTGATACAAACACCGGTGATACAAACACTGGTATTTACACTAGAGTCGAGTTGTTCAAAAAACATTTACTGTCTAGCTCTCCACTGAAAAAGTTTGTTGACACTTACTTGAGCTGGCTGAGCTGCAGGAACAAGAGTTAGTGGCTGTTTCGTTAAAAAATAAAGAAGCAAAAAATATGAAGAGCAGCAACATTTTACCTTTTTTTTCCTGATTAAGAAGATTATTAAAATTATGTTGCCTCTTAGCTTTAAAAGGCAAGTAAAAACAATGCCTGCTGTATAGATTCTATTTGAATTTTGACATTAAAGTCAAAATCTAATGCAACAAAACTCCACATCATCCACCTAATTACACAAAGGATCAAAGTGTCTGAGAACCTGATTAAATTCTTTCATTTTAATCATGGTGGACACAGCACTACGCAGGGAATAAAGGGCACCTGAGTTTGAGTCTCATCTGTGCTATTAACATATTCTATGGCCTTGGGCAAGTCACAGTCCCTCTAGATTTAAGTTGCCTCGTCCATAAAGACAGGGGATTAAATTGCACGGTCTTGCATTGGCTGTGATTCTGTAAGGTTGTGAGGAGGACAGCTAACAGCTCCATCTCCTGCACATGTTGTTATTAGGCTGTTCCACTGGTTTTAATATTTAAAAGAAAAAGCATCAAGCACTAAAATGAGGAATTCGAAGCTGTGGCTATATTATGATTCCCCTACTTTTATACTTTATTTGGATTGCCTTAGAAAAATCATTTATGCAATTCCATGCTCCAGTTTCCTTTTTACTAAAACAGCAATAACAGTGTTTGTATCTTTACTATATCAAGATATACTATTCTTTTGGAAAAAGCTATTTGGAAAGACTTGGAGGAAAAGAGGTACATAAATATTAAATTCTTGTTTTTAAATTAATTTTAGGTCATTATAATCTTTCAAAAAATACTTAACCTTGCCCTTTAAAATATTGCATACAGAATGCAAATTAAATGCTAAATTTTACATAGTCCTTACTCATGTGTGAAAAAATTAAATATTCTGCATCGTAGACAACTCTTCTGAAATAATGTCACCATGTAATATCACTGTTAGCTTTCCCAGCTGAGAAATGCTGTTTTCATGAATAGTGATAAGAAAGGAATTTGAATGGAATTTTACATTCTCATGCCTTGTTACATAAAATTGTCACTCAGGACTATAAATTTTATCCCTTTTATACCAAATATAAACTATCAATTTCAAATGTGTACCATAGATTTAGATGCATTTCTTCCTATTTAATTTTTAAATGTCAGGTAAACAGTGTTAGGTAAAGAGAACCCCGAATATGATTAGTTAGTATTAGATACATTTAATCAAAACCATGTCCTCCTTCCTATTATATATAATATTAAAAACCTTACTGTTTATGCACAATGCAGCATTTGGAAATGTTTGCTTCAGTAATCTAAGTTATGGTCAAGTTTTTACAGAAAAAGAATTGTAAAAGGTCTGTACCCTTTAATAAAATGGTAAGATTACCTCTTTTCAAATACTCTCTCTTTGTTTTTTTTTCTTAGTTTATTGTCAAATTGGTTTCCATATAACACCCAGTGCTCATCCCAACAAGTGCCCTCCTCCATGTCCATCAGCCCCCTTTCCCTCTCCCCGACTCCCATCAGCCCTCAGTTTTTGTCAGCATTCAAGAGGCTCTCATGGTTTGCCTTCCTCTCTCTCCCCAACTATTTTTCCCCTTCTTCTCCCCCATGGTCCTCTGTTAAGTTCCTCCTAATCCACCTGTATGTNTTTTGGGTGTGGTCTCTCTGTTTTTTATGCTTACAGTAGTGAATACAAAGTCAAATTTTGTCTTGATAGTTAAGTAGAAAATATAATTTCATATTAAATTATAAATGTTTTGGGAGAGATAGTAAATTAAATAAAAAAGAAGTAGTCGAAAGAAATATACTATTAAGTCTTTTTTATTAAGATCTGCCTATCTGTGGACAGTATAATGGTCAGGAAAACGTAGTGCTGTTGTTGAAAACCTTGTCATTGTTTGCTGACCCAAAATTCTTTAGTATTTATGAAGTATCTATAAAGTTCACTGGAAACTCACAAAGCCTGATATGTATCTGAAGGGGTGTATGCTAACAGAGCCAACCTTTATAAAGAATGACTAGTAAAAGGTCTGGTGGAACAAAGGGAAATATTTTAGCAACATGCAATTCTTCCTATAATATTTTGTCCTTAAGGCTTCTCTCTTCCTATCACTCACTGTTCCTTCAAAACAGGTAAATGATATATATTGTTTTACAACCACATCTAGCTTCATATCTCTGGTCTTGCTTCTATAATAATGGTATATTTTCCACATATCCTAGCATACTAACACTTCTTTTATGAAAACTCTCCTGATTGCCTGCAGTCTCAATTTCAAGTTCCTGTGAAGCTCAAATTGTTGACTCTTTCCTAATAGTTTTTCCTTCTACTGTTTTTTAAAACTTTTTTTTTATATTTAGCTTATGTCTTTTTTTTTTTTCATTTTCCACCTGAATTTGTACTTTGACTTTTTATCTCCTATTTCTCTTTTGATTATTCTGATCATTGCAACCACCATGACATTCTTAACTAATGAACAAGCTTAGAGATATTTGAGACTCACTTCATACTTGCTAATAAAATTTGCTTAGATATTTCCCATTCTGCAGCATTGCTATAATTCATGGCAATACATTATATAGCCCACTCTCTATGGCTAGATTCTAAACATGCTACTGACTTCAGGACAATAGACTCATTTGAAGTTTATATGAAATCACTACCATTCTTGTTGCTCCAAACAACTTCTTAGAATTTGGATAAAACCTTTAAAGATCAAAAATCTTTTCACATTTCTAGTGCAGATGGCCTGAGAAGGTATAACTCACATGGAAGAGCATAGAAGCCTGTATAATTGAAACAGAGTTTAAGGAAAATATTGCAAGAGAGAAAGTCGGGTGTGTAATAAAAGAGGTGCAGTTCATTAATGGTGGGCAGCTTCTTAGCTGGCTCCCAGTGTTGCCTACCCACTTGGTATTCATGCTCTTGCTAAATACCCAACCCTTGAGTATGGGCTGGACCTAGTGACTTGCTTCTAGTGAAGATAATAAATCAAAAATCATCTGATATTACATCCAAGATTAGCTTATAAATGACTCTGATTCCAACCTTGCTTGCCCTTCTGGACCTTATATTGAGAAACTTTATTAGCAAGTCTCTGAGATGATGATGAAATGTTGGGTCAGGCTTCTTGTAACGCTGGGGTCCAGACAAGGAAGTGATTATGGTGAAACTCTAGAAGGCTCCTAGGCTCTCCTGATGTAAGCTACTAGTAGATTAAAATATTAGCATATTTTATATAATAGTCAGCCTACCAAAGAGCAAAAGAAGGAAAAGAAAAACATGAAAACAAACTCTGCAATCAAAAATACACAATTCTTCATGCTTTGTGTGTCTTCAGGATAACCACATTTGTAGAGCAGGGAATAATTGGCCTTGAAGAAATAATGAAGTGACAAGAATTTATCCATTAGCATTATATATGGATAAAAGATAAGACAAATACAAATACCAGACAATGAAAAACACTTGACTTGTGAGAGCTTAGCACCAAAGTGTGAATTTGTTCATTGTTGCTAGATGTGCAGGGATATAAGACAAGAAATTTATTGACACTTTCGGGGAGGGGCAAAGAACTGTCTTTGAAACTTGGAATATGAGATACAGTGCCTGTCTTCAAAAAGTTTATAGTTTAATGTAGAAAGCAAATTTACAATTACTCTACAGTTTGCTTAAGTGCTATGATTGAGTAACACACAACGTGTTCTAGAAGAATTTAGTTAGAATAAGGAAAGGGTTGAAAATACTACTGGGTAAGAACACCCTGGCTTCTGTATGTAGAGATATTCAGGAAGGAAACAGACTTGGGATAGAATTATATACCGAGTGCTATAACATGCACAGCCATTGATGTATAGGCTGTGTTTGGAGATCTGAAAGCAGCTTGGGAGTTGAAACAGATGAGAAAAGTCAGGGCCAGATCAAAGACGAATTTCTTATGCCAAACCAAGGATCATAAAGTTGATTCTGAAGTTGCCAAGAGGTCACTAAAGTGTAGGTCTGTGAACTAGCCCCACCAGCATGTGGGCTAGGTTGAAATGACACCATGTTTATAAAAGAAACTTGAGTTAGTATTAAAAATCAGAAAAATTCATATAGATTCTAAGATCCTCAGTCTGCATATGAGAAAACTGGTAAACGGGGTACTCAAATTTGTACAACTGGTTGACAGGAGAAGCCAGAATTTCAATTCAGAAATACTAGCTGCACAGGTATTATACGTCATCATTACTTTATGGTCAAGAGATTGAGAATTTGAAATGTGTGGCATTGAATATCCAGGTGACTGACCACGTAATACCAAAGAGAAACTAGTGCCTGTGATGGAATAAACATCAGTAAACCTATCACTTGCTCTTTTGTTCTGTGGGTTATAATGAAAGTTCATTTTGGAAGAGACTAAAGAGGATATCATACATTGACATTCTAAAAGTCTTTTTTGAATGTTCCAAGTTTGTCTTATCCAAAGTTATTGTCCAACTCCTATGGCAAAACGTATATAATATAGTTAGTGGAATTTCTTAAGTTCCTTTAAATCAAATGGCCTCCATGGTTACCTTGAATGGTACTACAACTCAGTGAATGAGTCCTGGGACCAAAAACTTGTGAATTAACTCCTCCAAGATTGGTATGGGTGGCAAGGCTATAAGAATGGCAATGAAATTTTAGCTTATATGAGAGGGTATTTATTTCCTTAATTTTCCATCTGCCTTATTTTCCAGGACAGAAGGAATAATATTTTTGCTCCCTTTTAGTTTTAAAAGCCTCTATTTTTGAAAGTAAAAAAAAAAAATCAGAGAAGCGGAATGATGAAAATAAGGAATATTATTAGTATTTTTATAACCAAAAGATAGTCACTATTAAATTTTGTGTATTTCCTTTAAGATATATTTATTTGTAAACACAGATAACCCTTGAACAACATGGGCTTGAGCTGTGCGAGTCGATTTCTGTGCAGACTTTTTTACAGTACATTAAATTATTATACATAAACACAGTACCATAAACGTATTTTCTCTTCTTATTATTCTCTTAATATTTTCTTGTCTCTAGCTTACTTTAGACTACAGTATATAATACATAAAACATGTAAATATGTGTTAATCAGCTGTTTTAAGTTATCAGTAAAGCTTTCAGTCAACAGTGGGCTATTGGTAGTGAAGTTTGCTGAGGAGTCAAAAGTTACACTTGGACTTTTGACCGCAGAGGAGTTGGTGCCGGTAACCTTCACATTGTTCAAAGATCAAGTGTATTTGAAAACTGGTATTTACACAGGGGTCTGGGTGACTCGGTTGGTTAAGCATCTAACTTCAGCTCATGTCATGATCTCATGGTTCCTGGGTTTGAGCCCCATGTTGGATCCCAGCTTGGATCCTGGAAGGTGCTTCAGATTCTGTATCCCTCTCTCTCTGTCCCTCCCCTACTCATGCTCTGTCTTTGTCTCTCAAAAATAAACAAACGTTAAAAACAACTTTAAAAATTTTGTATTTACATAGACATGAAAATGTTGGCACATTGTACAAACATGATTTCCAATCATCTTTCTAAATCATTCTATAATACTCCATTGCGTGGTTGTATCCACATTTATCACATAATTCTTCTGTTATGTAATATATGTTATGTATAATTCAACTTTGGACCATTTAGTGAGTGCTAATCCTCCCCCTTAAAAAATACATTAAATTCTGGGGTGCCTGGGTGGCTCAGTCAGTAAGCGTCCGACTTCGGCTCAGGTCATGATCTTGCAATTCGTCGGTGCGAGCCCCACGTCGGGCTCTGTGCTGACAGGTAGCTCAGAGTCTGGAGCCTGCTTCAGATTCTGTAACTCCCTCTCTGACCCTCCCCTGCTCATGCTGTTTCTCTCTATCCCTCTCTCTCTCTCTCAGAAATAAATAAGAAACATTTTTAAAAGTTAAAAAAAATACATTAAATTCCTATACATATTTTCACACTTGTCCTATTTTTATTCCTAACATAAATCCTTAAAAATTGAATTCTTAGCTCATGTGTGTATATTTTAAAGCTTTTGATACATGTTACCAAATTCCCTTTTCAAACTTCAACAAATTTATATTTCCCATCATTGTTTTTACATTTTGTCAAGTCTGATTAATAAAAAAAATAGTATCCCACTCATTTAATTTTTATTTCATATACTTTTCATTTATTATGGTAAGATATGGGATTGGGACCTAGTGGTGTATGTTCTTTTCTAAATGATTATCTCAAAACCAAATATTTAATCCTATTCCTTCCTAATTCAAGTGCTACTTCATTATATTACAAGTTATATATGTTAGGGTGTATTTCTAGATTTTTCTCTTACATTCTAATGATCTATTTAACTATTATGCTAATACCACATTCCATTAATTAATAATAATATTAGATCCATTTTAAATTATATCTCAAATATACTTCTTAAAATATTAGGACATATTCTTATTTGTTTATTCTTATTTGTTTATTCTTTTTATTTACTTTTTGAGAGAGAGAGAGTGAACAGAGAAGAGGCAGAGAGAGTGGGAGAAAGACAAATCCCAAGCAGCCTCCATGGCTCAGTGAAGAGCCTGACATGGAGCTCGATCTCATAAACCATGAGATCATTACTTGAACTGAAATCAAGTGTCAGATGCTTAACTGAGGCAGCCAGGCACCCATTTATTTGTTTATTCTTATTAGAAAATCTAACTGAGATATTGGGTGAAATTGTGAAATTTATAGCCTCACTTGGATCAACATCTTTGCAATATTGAGTACTCACATTCGTCATCCTTTCATTTATGCAAACTTGTTATATAAAAATATATTAATTTTCTGTAGGTCTTTCACATAGATTCTGTCCCTTTTTTACATGTATTACTGAGTATTTTGTTTTATTCAGAGTGGCTTTTATTTTTACTTCGTATTTAAATCTCAGTTAGTTAAAATCTACTGTAATATTAGTTTCAGGTGTACAGTACAGTGATTCAGCAATTCCATACAACACCCAGTGCTCACCACAGCCAGTGCACTCCTTAATTCCCAACACCTATTTCACCCATCTCGTCCAGCCACCTCCCCTCTGATAACTCTGTTTGTTTTCTATAGTTAAGAGTCTGGGAGTGCCTGGTGGCCCAGTCCACTGAGTGTCTGACTCTTGATTTTTAGCTCAGGTCGTGATCTCACAGTTTGTGAGATCAAGCCTCGTATTGGCCTCCTCACTGATGGCACAGCGCCTGCTTGACATTCACTCTCACCCTCTCTCTCTCTCACTCTCCTGCTCACACTTTCCCTCCCTCCCTCCCTCTCTCTCTCTCTCAAAATAAATAAAATTTTTAAAAAGTATGTTTCTTGGGGTGCCTGGGTGACTCAGTAGGTTAACCATATGACTTTAGCTCATGTCATGATTTTACAGCTCATGGGTTCAAGCCCCGCTTTGGACTCTGTGCTGACAGTTCAGAGCCTGTGTCAGATTCTGTGTCTCCCTCTCTGCTCCCTCTCCCCAGCTCATACTCTATCTCTCTCTCAAAAATAAATAAACATTAAAAAAATAAAATTTAAAAAAGTCTGTTTCTTGGTTTGCCTCTCTCCTTTTGTTTTGTTTCTTAAATCCCACATGTTTGTGAAATCATATGGTATATATCTTTGTCTGACTGACTTATTTTGCTTAGCATAGTATTCTCTAGCTCCATTCTTGTCATTGCAAATGGAAATGTCATTTTCTATGGCTGAGTAAAATATATATATAATATTCATTAATCAGTCGATGGACACTTGAACTGTTTCCATAATTCAGCTCTTGTTGGTAATAATAACTGCTCTAAACACTGAGATGCATGTATCCCTTAGAATTAGTATTAGAATTAGTATTTTTGTATTCTTTGGGCAATATACCTAGTGCTGAAATTGCTGGATTGTAGATTAGTTCCATTTTTAACTTCTTGAGGAAACTCCGTGGTGATTTCCAGAGTGTCTGTGCCAGTTTGCAATCACACCAACAGTGCGCAAGTGTTCCCCTTCCTCCACATCATCAGCAACACCTGCTGTTTCTTGTGTTGTTGATTTTAGCCATTCTGATTGGTGTGAGGTGGTCTCACTGTAGTTTTATTTGTATTTCTCTGATAATCAATGATGTTGAACATATTTTCATGTGTCTGTTGGTCACCTGTATATCTTCTTTGGAACATTGGTATTCATGTCTAGTGACCATTTTAAATTGGATTATTCATTTTTTGGAGTCTTGAGTTGAATAATTTCTTTCTTTTTTTTCCCCTGAGAGAGGGAGTGTGAATGGGGAAAGGACAGAGAGAGAGGGAGACCCAGAATCTGAAGCAGGCTCCAGGCTCCTAGCCATCAGCACAGAGCCCGATGTGGGGCTCAAACTCATGAACTGTGAGATTGTGACCTGAGCTGAAGTTGGATGCTCAAGCCACTGAGCCACTCAGGCACTCCGAGTTGCATAAATTCTTTATATATTTTGAATACTAACCCTTTATCAGACATGTCATTTACAAATAACTTTCTATTCTGTAGGATTCCTTTTAGTTTTGTTGATTGTTTCCTTCACTGTGCAGAAGCTTTTTATTATGATAAAGTCCCAATAGTTAATTTTTGGTTTGTTTCCCTTGCCTCAGGTGACATATCTAGAAGAAAGTTGATATGGATGATGTCAAAGATGTTACTTCCTGTGTTCTCCTATGGGATTTTTATGGTTTGAGATCTCACATTTAAGTCTTTAATCCATTTTGAGTTAATTTTCATGTATGTAGTAAGAAACTGGTCCAGTTCCATTCTGCATGTTGCTGTCCAGTTTTCCCAACACCAATTGTTGAAGACATTCTTTTTCCCATTACATATTGTTTCCTGCTTTGTCAAAGATAAACTAAACATACACTTGTGGGAATCATTTTTGAGTTTTCTATTCTCTTCCATTGTAATCTATGTGTCTATTTTTGTGCCAATACCATACTTTGTTCATTACTACAGTTTGTAATAGAACTTGAAGTTGGGAATTGTGATGCCTCCAGCTTTTTTTTGGTCCTTCAAGATTGTTTTGGCTATTCAGGGACTTTTGTGATTCCATAGAGTTTGTTTGTTCTAGCTCTGTGAAAAATGATGTTAGTACTTCTATAAAGATTGCTTTAAGTGTATAGATTTCTTTGGGTAGTATACACATTTTAACAATATTTATTTTTCTGATCCATGAGCACGGAAAGTCTTTCCATTTCTTTGTATCCTATTCAGTTTCTTTCAACATTGTTTTAGAGTTTTCAGAGCACAGGTCTTTTATCTCTTTGATTAGGCTGATTCCTATGTATCTTACTGTTTTTGGTGCAATTGTAAATGGGATTGATTCCTTAATTTCACTTTTTGCTGCTACATTTTTGGTGTACAGAAATGCAACAAATTTCTGCAAATTATTTTGTATCCTGTGACTGCACTGAATTTGTGTATCACTTCTAGCAGTGTTTTGGTGGCATATTTCATGTTTTCTATATAGAGTATCATGTCATCTCCAAATAATGAAAGTTTGACTTCTTCCCTTCTGATTTAGATAGCTTTTATTTCTTTTTGTTTTCGGATTGCTGAGACTAGGACTTGCAGCAGTACTACATTAAATAGTAGTGGTGAGAGTGAACATCAGAATGGGATATTATTTTTTTTATCAAAGTATTTTTTGGTTAAATGTAAGAATATTATTCAGAGGTGACTGGGTGGCTCCATTGCTTTAGAGTCTGACTTCATCTCAGGTCATGATCTCCTGGCTTGTGAATTCATGCCCAGCATCAGGCTCTGTGCTCACTGCCTGCTTCAGATTCTGTGTCTCTCTCTCTGCCCTTGCCCTGCTCGTCCTCTGTCTCTCTCTCTCTCAAAAATAAATAAACATGAAAAAAATTAAAAATAAATAAATGTTAGAATATTATTCATGTAGATATATTTGTTTTGTATCCACTTTTTGTATTTATATATTGGTTTTGAATGATTTCATTTGATTCTCTTTGGTTTCCCAATGAATAGTCATATCCTAAGTAAATAATTTTGGCACCTTGTTCTATGTCTTCCATTTCTATAAAGAGCTGCCAGACTCTCTCCACATTATGAAACAATCAAAAAGTTTATACAGAAGCATAGACCAGAGGACATATGTGGACTGTCACCTTGAAGGGTTATCCATGATATCTTTCTCATGTCCAAATGTCTAGAATCAGTGATGAATTATTCTTTTAAAGAAATTAAAGAAATTCTATAGCTCACATTTGATGTATTTTTCAAATATATATTTTTTTATCTCTAAGAAACTTTCTGCTTATAGTTCAGAGTAGGCTTTTTATTTTTTCCTTAATCTTCAAGGCTTAATAAGTTCCTTAAGGATGTAAGAAGATACACAGCAAGCTGGACAAAAATGGAAAGAAAAGCAGAAAAATCATTATCCACCTGTGGACTGCATAGTGTTTAGCATAGTGTCTGGGACAGAATTGGTTCTGCATAAACTTTAAAGAAAAGCCACTTCTAAAAGGCCTGGAAAAAAATACAACTTATTTTTTTTCTTAAATAGTTTATTGTCAGGTTGGTTTCCATATAACACTCAGTGCTCATCCCAACAAGTGCCCTTCTCCATGCCCATAACCCCCTTTCCCCTCTCCCCCACTCTCATCAGCCCTCAGTTTGTTCTTAGCATTCAATAACCTCTCATGGTTTGTCTCCCTCCCTCTCCCCAACTATTTTTCCTCTTCTTCTCCCCCATGGTCCTCTGTTAAGTTCCTCCTAATCCACCTGTATGTGCAAACATATGGTATCTGTCCTTCTCTGCCTGACTTATTTTGCTCAGCATAACACCCTCAAGGTCCATCCATGTTGCTACACATGGCCAGATTTCATTGTTTCTCATTGCCATGTAGTATTCCATTGTATAGATAAACCACATCTTCTTGGTCCATTCATCAGTTGATGGACATTTAGGCTCTTTCCACGTTTTGGCTATTGTTGAGAGTGCTGCTGTGAACATTGGGGTTCATGTGCCCCTATGCATCAGCACTCCTGTATCCCTTGGGTAAACGCCTAGCAGTGCTATTGCTGGCTCACAGGGGAGTTCTATTGTTAGTTTCCTGAGGAACCTCCACACTGTTTTCCAGAGGGGCTGTACCAGTTTACATTCCCACCAACAGTGTAAGAGGGTGCCCGTTTCTCCACATCCTCGCCAGCATCTAGTCTCCTGATTTGTTCATTTTAGCCACTCTGATCAGTGTGAGGTGCTATCTCCGTGTGATTTTGATTTGTATTTCCCTGATGAGGAGGGACGCTGAGCATCGTTTTGTGTGTCTGTTGGCCATCTGGATGTCCTCTTTGGAGAAGTGTCTGTTCAGGTCTTTTACCCATTTCTTCACTGGATTATTTGTTTTTCAGGTGTGGAGTTTGGTGAGTTCCTTATAGATTTTGGATACTAGCCCTTTATCTGATATGTCATTTGCTACAACTTCTTAAATTGACTTGTATTACTAAGTCTAAAATTAAAAGGAACTTCTAACACTATCATCTTCACTTCTGGGAGCAAGAGAGAAATGTTACTAAATGGGGCGCCTGGGTGGCTCAGTCAGTTAAGCATCGAGCTTCAGCTCAGGTCATGATCTCATGGTTCATGAGTTCGAGCCCAACGTCGGGCTCTGTGCTGACAGCTGGCTCAGAGCCTGAAGCCTGTTTCAGATTCTGTGTCTCCCTCTCTCTTTGACCCTCCCCTGCTCACGCTGTCTCTCTCTCTCAGAAATAAATAAAAAACATTGAAAATTTTTAAAAAGGGAGAGAGAAATGTCACTAAATGAAAGACTATCACTGGTAAGAAAAGCATATAAAAACTCTGTTGTCACTTTAAAGTGACAGCGTACTAGGGGAGCCTCTGTGGCTCTTCTGACTTAACGTCTGACTTTAGCTCAGATCATGATTTCATCTTTCATGAGCTGGAACCCCACATAGGGCTCTGGGCTGACAGCTCAGAGCCTGGAGTTGCTTCAGATTCTTTGTCTCCCTTTGTCTCTGCCCCTCTCATGTTTGCGCTCTCTCTCTCTCTCTCTCTCTCTCTCTCTTATTTTATAAATAAGCATATAAAATTTTTTAATGATAATTTTAAAAATTGGCATACTGTTGCCACATTTTTCTCAGCCATTTATAGAAGAACAAATAACAGTATTGAATAGTTACTGGGTTTAAAACTGGAAAATTACAACTAATGACAGATTATCAATTTCTGCTCCAACTCTGGAAAATTTTTGTATTCATGTCTCCTTAAGTTTTATGAGGAAAACTCTATTAATGGCTCCCTCTTTAGGCATCTTTCTCAAAGTGGGGAAAATTAACGTAAGTATGGGGTTCATTGGATTTTGACTTGCTGCAACATAAGGTACTACTACTTCCATTATAGGAAATACAGATAAATGACTGGCCCTTCCATTTTGGAAAAAAAAAAGTGATTTGAGTCAAGAGTTATTTAAGAAGAATAAAGTTAAATCTGACTTTCAGCATGTTTTATTGTGGCCATTCCTTTAGACAATTAATGCTTAGGCTTCACGATCATAATTTATTTTGAGATGTCAATTTTAAGAATGTGAAGGAAAAATGTTGAAGGCAACGATAATGTCCCACTTTAAAGTTCTTGTGTTTCTGCTTAAATGGTTATAATAACACATGCTGTAGAAATTTTCTATATTTATTTTAGAATTACTGCTATGTGCATATGCATTATTCTTGGTAGGATGGGCATCTTCATATCTAGGGCGTCCCACTATGATGACTGATTATGTTCCAGCTGGTCTTTCTCTACTTAGGAATGAAATTTTTCACTAGAGTAAATTTAATCAGACAATCTTGTTAAATGTGGCACTGGTCCCAATCAGCTGAAAGTTTTCAAAAGAAAAAATAATATATGAAAAAAGACAAAAGCTCCAGTCTTTAATGGCATGAACTTCTCCAGTGTGCATTCTGAATTTGGACAGAATTGAATCATGTCTTGAATTCATCCCTTACTGGCTCAGTGACTTTCAGAAAGCTGTGGAATCCCTCTAATTCTTGGTTTCTATAAGTTGGAGAATAGTATTAATAGCTATATTTTAGGCTTATCATGAGGGTAAAATGAGATATGGTATGCATGTATTTAGTCAAGTGTCCCCAGATAGAAAGTAGGCAATAAATGTTTCCTTTTATTGTTACTATTATGTTTCCTAACCAGCATTCAAGAATAATTTACAAACCAACCATCGAATCATTATCTCTTGAGATACTTATTAAAATATAAATTCCTAGTCTCTCTCAGTACCAACTGTTTGAAGATCTGTAGGTTTTAGGCCTAGGAATCTGCATTTTTCAAGAGACTTCAAGGTGTTTCTTTTGCACATTAAAGTTTAAAAACCATTATTTAATCCTGGAATTTCCTTTTATTTTTTTAAAAGTTTTTTTTTTTAATGTTTATTCATTTTTGAAAGACAGCACAATCAGGGGTGGGCCGGAGAGACAGGGAGACACAAAATCTGAAGCAGGCTTTAGGCTCTGAGCTGTTAGCACGGAGCCCGATAGGCGGCGTGAACTCATAAACTGTGAGATCATGACCTAAGCCGAAGTTGGACCCTTAACTGACTGAGCCACCTAGGTGCCCCTATTTTTAATGCTGTTTTCTTATCATATAGCAGTAGTTTAAAGTCATTCTTTAGTAATTCTATTGTTTCATATTCTCAATATGAATATGAAGACAGTAATGAACATTGCTAGATTTGTATTTAAAATGCCTATCCCCAGGGTGCCTAGGTGGCTTAGTTGAGCATTAGACTTTGGCTCAGGTCATGATCTCATAGTTTGTGGTTTCGAGTCCAGGGTTACACTCTGTGCTGACAGCTCATAGCCTGGAGCCTGCTTCTGATTCTGTGTCTCTGTCTTTGTCTCTCTGCCCCTCCCTGCTCATGCTCTTTCTCTCCCATTCTCAAAAATAAGTAAACGTTGAAAACAAAAGTTTTTAAATGCCAACTCCCTCGCTTCCCCCCCAAACTCAGGACCATTCATGACTGATTCCAACTTCCCTGGGGTCTCCTTGATCTCCTTTCTCCCTGCCCACTACCACTTGGATCTCTCTAATGCACTTATTAGGTCCTCTTCTTATCAAAATCTTTGAACTGTTCATTACTATGTAAATGGTAACTTCCAAGCCTCTGAATGTCCAAATTAAAGTCCTCAAATATAGCCCCTACCTCTCTTTTTGGCTATATCTCCATTCTGTCTCTGATTCTTCAAGTAACTAATTTTGCCTGCTTCGGTGCCCTTCCTTCAGTCAAGTAATGACTTTAAATTTCTTCCCATTGAAATCATGTCCACTAAGATCCAGCTCGAACGCCACTTCCTCCCAAGAGCATTTCTAAATCTTTCCAGCTGGAAGAGATTACCTTCTTGAAGCCCTTAGTTAACAACACTTTTCTAACACTTGGATTTTCCTTTTTTATATTATGTCCCCTATTAGGTGTTTTTTTTTTTTTAATTTCTTACAGACAAAAACATATCATCTCTTCTTCATCTCTCATAGTGCTTGACATAATTCTGGTCTTCAAATGATTGTTCTAAAGTAACCACTAAATGAATGAATAGTAGTAACCTGTTGTTTGCCATAATGGCTTTCTAGAGACACTCAACTTATAAAATATTTATCTTTTGGCACTGTTTTTTTTAAAGTTTATTTATTTATTTTGAGAGGTTGATAGCATTCATGTGCAAGCTAGGAAGGGGCAGAGAGAGAGGGAAAGACAGAATCCCAAGCACGATCCATGCAGTCAGCACAGAGCCCCATGCGGGACTTACTCCCGCAAACCACGAGATGAAGACTTGAGCTGAAATTAAGAGTCAGTTTAACCAACTGAGCCACCCAAGTCTTCCCCCTATCTTTTGACAATTTGATTACTCTGGGAATACAAGGCAATTCTTGCTTTATTGAATGTATATCGACCTTGGATATCATCCATCCAACACTAACACTGCAGTTGAGTTATCAATGACTTGCCCAAATCATACTATTAAGGATGATAGTGGGTCCAGTAGTATATTAGATTAATTCTCTGTCCCAATGATTTATACATTTATTTTGTCATGAATTATTATACTTACTTTTCACTTCGGTATAGTATATTGTATAAGCCTGTACAAGTTTATTCTATTGCTTCAGTAATGCTGTGTCATCAATAATCACAAATTTTTACTGGCATACAACAAGATGTATTGTTCCTCACAATTAAGAATCTATTGACTGTGCTTCAGCTGAACTACATTGAGTTCTGCTTTAGGCTGCATTTCAGCTGGGCTTAGCTGCAGACTGACAGTTGGGTTCAGGTTTTCTACATGTGTATTCTTTTGGGGGCCACACTAATGGTGCAGCAGCTACCTGAGGCATTTCTTTCTTGGTATGTCATAGGAGCTCAAAAATTAGACTTGACTTGTGACATTATCATCTATGCCCACATTACATTGGCCAAAGAAAGTAATTTGGTGAAGCCCAATATGAATGCTTCTGATGGTGATGGGGGACCCCAAACTGACAAGGCGAAGTACATGGATGCATAGAAAGAATAAGAATATTGAGAATAATTGTCTAACTATCATGTGTTTTTGTAATTAGATGTAATTAGATTTTACTATGTTTACAGTTACATTTCATACCTGAAAAATGAATGTATGTCAAAACAGTTCATTTTTAAAGATACGATTATAGATATTCCTTGTAACAAGGGCAACTTGAAAATAAGTAAAAATCTACCAACATGGAAATTCAGTTTCTATATCTCCATTATGAAACTGGAAAAAATTCATTTTCAATTTTGTCTTCGTACTTGATGAAGTTCTTATATGATTGGCCTACACTAACCATTCTCTATTACTCATAGTTCTGCCAGTGTGAGAAATTACAGTGATTTCATTCATGCTAGCAACTTAAATAAATAAAACTCTACTTAAAGATATTAAGGGATTTAGATTTTGTTTCCTATTTGCACCAACAAACAGAAGAATGAAAAGTTATAATTTTTAATCTGCAGTGAGAAAATTCGTGGGAAAATTTTTTAAAAGATATAAAGTTTCAGGGGTGCCTGATTGGCTTAGTTAAGCAACGACCCTTGATTTCATCTTAGGTCATGATCTCCCAGTTCATTGGATGGGGCCCTCTGTCAGGCTCTACATTGACAGCATGGATCCTGCTTGGGATTCTCTCTCTCCCTCTCTTTCTGTCCCTACCCTGTGTGCACTCATGCTCTCTCTCAAAATAAATAAACATTTTTTTTACAAAGATACAATTTTTTAATAATTACCCTGGTTGAATCAAATGCATGTGGTCTAAAATCATTTCATTAAATCCTTCTTAAAGGATTCCTCATGGAGCATGTCTTTATAAATACACTGCAGAGCAGTGTATATTGAGAGCTATGTGAAAACTATATCATTAAACAAAATATTCAACTCTTTGCCTCCTTGAAGGATTGCCAGTGATTGACTATAGTCTAAGCAAAATATTATGTAAGAATACTTTGTTAGGCTCTATTTAATCTTATTTCAAAAAGTTTACTACTTTGCTAAGATACTTAATAAGATATATAATTATGCATTTAGCTATAGATTTTCTTACTAATTCTGGGATGGTCAAGGATGCCTGAGTAACTCAGTCATTTGTGCAGCTGACTCTTGAGTTTGCCTCAGATCATAATCCTGGGATCATGGGATTGAGCACTGCACTGGGCTCCACTCTAGCTTGGAATTCTCTCTTTCTCTCTCTGCCCCTCTCCAGCACTCACTCTCTATCTCTAAAATTAAAAGCAAAATAATTCTGGTATAGGTAAATGTTTAATACCTTTCTAGTTCCTGGTTTACAAGACAGAACAGTTTTAGAAAGCTCAAAATAGTAAAAATTTAGGGGTTAATTGTTTTATTTTTGCTTGGAAATTAATATGCAACTAGTAATTGTTATATAGTAGTTATACTTAAGACATTGAGTCTGAAAATTCAAAGCAAAGAGTTGTTAAGAAGTATTATTGCCACAGTTTTAAAGATTCACTAATGAACTCTCATTAACTCTCAGTTATTTTATATTTGTTGGGTTGTCTACCAAAAATCCTTAGCCGAGCTTTCTTATAAATTTCATGTCAAAATGAGCCTAGTAATTCAGAATTTGTTTTTCTTCTCTCACATACAGTTTAATAACTGCTGGTTCTCTCTTTTTTTTTTTCCAGGAATTCTGAAGAATGTAACCCATCAGATATGTTATTTGCCCCTAGTTGCCTCAAATAGAGAATTGGTAAGAAAGATATCACAAGAAAATGACCCCCCCCCCCCAAGACTATCATCATATCATTAAAAAGGGAACACAAACAATTCATTTCTTCCAGGATAAATACTTTTATTGTCTGCTGTCTTTGTAAGGTAGAATGAAGAGGCAGAAAGTATGTTCTAATTTGAAATAATTTGTAATAAAAGTAAGTTGTTTATTTCTATCTAACTACTCAGTGTTGTATTGATTAATTTCAACTAGGGTTCAGGTCTACATCAGGCAAGAGATATGTGCAAGTTACTCTGAAACTATAGTCAATTTTGACAATGTTGATGCTTTAAAAAGTTTATTGGCTTTCATTAAAATCATTTATTCATTTTCATAAGGAAAACTGTTTAAGTTTTTCAGTAAAAAGAATGCTGGACTGGTAAGTAATACTACCTTTACCAAAGTACATATTTAATTATAAGAAAGAGGATGTCTCAATCTGGTTTTTAATTTCATTTTTTATAAAACGAGGAATTAGAACTGTATCAGATCCCAGGTCTTATCAGATAATAGAATGAAGTAGTAATGAAGAATTGTGTTTAGTCATTATTTTTATATACCAGCATGCATAACGATCAAATACAGAGCATATTTAGGATGGTCCTTGTAGAACATGTGACAGGGTTATTTGTTGAGATATTAATTTGTGTTTCATTTTCATTGCTATGGAAGGATCAGAAAAAGAGCTATTTTTACTTGGGTATCTCTAATTCACTCCCTCGTCATTTCAGAAAGTAGCCTAGAATTTGTGTTACCTAAAGATCAACTTCCCTCCCAGTGATTGTTTCAAAAGCTTCAGTTTATTAAGGTGTTAGGCTAGAGGCTGGCAAGAGAAGCAGAAGGAACAAGGAAGACCCAGAAGAGAAGCAGCATCAAAGTAGAAGAAGATTGTCTCAACTAGGAAGGTGAGGAATGGCTCATAGACCTGTGATTAACAGGGGTCCACACCTCAGTCCTTTCAGAAACCCTAGGTGTCTGAAAGAACCTGGGGGAGGTTGTTTGAGTACATAGATCTTCTAAGGAGGCTCATCTTGAAGTACTTGACAAAGCTTCTTTTGACTGGCACCACCTACCTTCAAGAAGAAATAAATAGGTTTGCATATTGAGTATGTCATCAGAGTCATGCTTGACTGAGGAACCAAGGCCTTCCGCCATCTTCCAGTCATCCCGTAAAACTCCTGGATTCCTGTGTGGTACTAAAGAGACAGATGTGGCTAAAATGACTGAAGTTGGATCTCTTACAAGCCAAGCAAGTAGAAGTAGCTTGGAGTCAGATTTGATTTGACTTAACGATGAGAAAGATAATGTGACATTTATTGCTTGTGAATTTAGGAACTAAAAATTATAATGGCAACAAGTATTAAGCAGTAAAAAATTTATTTGAAAATAAAATATAAACATAACTGAATAATTAAGGTAGAATTATTTTCCTTCCCTCTAAACATCAAAAGGCCAAAATCAAACTGTGTGTGTGTGTGTGTACACATACATACATATATTTAATAGAGTGAAAATAGTGTTATTGTTTGTAGCATGGATCATTGTTGATAAAAATTCTCTAAGATTTTTTAATTCACAGAGAAATATAAAGATCTCAAACCTTTTTACAACCTTAAGGGGTAAAAATTTTTAAATTCAGCCTTTTTATAGCACTTATGGATGTACATCACTACACATTCAAGAGATTTGCCTCTACAAAGCTTAGTTATTTCAGGAGATAGCCTGGTGAACTTGTCAGCATGATGTAGTGGTGAGAAAAATATTCTACTGTGTGTCAGGTATCCTAACTCTAGTCCTGGTTTCTGACCTTAACTTTGTGGATGTGGTTACATTGCTGAACTTCTCTGATTCATAGTGATATCTGTAAATTTAAAAGATGGTAATGAGAAATTCCAAAGCTTTAGCCAACTTGAATTTTCTATTATACTTTTTCCAAATACTTTCTTTTCCTGGGCTTTATTCGAATATCCAAGAGCCACTATCTTCACCGCCATTCATGTACTACTATGGCCAGTTAAAAGAATCCCTCTAATGATTCTTGCATCAGCTAACAATTTCAGAATTCTGTTTTCTTGTTGTCTTCAGAGTCCATTTGAATTCCACAGCAAAGTGTCAATACTGTGACTTCAAACACACCAATATTTGAACAGAGGCAACATTACCCACCTCTTTTTACTCACAAGATACCCTGCAAATGGTTTAAGTTGTTTCAATGAAAATTCACAAAGGCTTCGTTATATTTAAATTATTTAACAAAAATAAGTTGCCAGCACTGATGGCATCTATAAAGGATGAAACCTGAAGGTATTTTAAGCAATGTCAGTGTCTTTGAAATAAGCATCATCCTTTAGTTTATATATTGAATTTAATTCACTAAATATAAGGAATGTATGTTTGCCTTACTTAGTTTATTTTTTCTTCTTTCTTTACGAAACATCAGTAAAGTTTCATTAATTGTAGGAGGTGCTAGGCCAAGGCAGGAAAGAGTATATATTTACACTGTTTATTCTTCTTCTTCAAATGTAATGATACCATACTTACATCAATGCTTAGAAAGGAGGCTTCATTTTCTGCATATGTACATTTTAAACTGACAGAAGATTATACTTCAGAAATATAGGGAGACTGATTTGGAATTTATGAGTTAATTTATTAGGAGGTGAAAAGTAGTAGTTCAAGCCTATTTTGCTTTTTCACCACATTGGTTGTTTTCCTTTTCTTTTTTCTTTTATTCTTTTTCTTTTATGATTTTTATGTTTATCTGTATTAAATTTAATTAACTAAACTAAAAACAATGTATATAGCTTGCAAGACCCCAAGTAAGAAAAATAGATGAAATACCAAAGTATATCGGAAGATATGTTAAGCAAAAAAATATTTATAGAAATGGCTATTTCAATTAGGATTTCTAGAAAATGTGTAAGTCTCAGAAGCGATAACAACTTAAACTAATGAAACACATCAGAGAGGTTGCAAAATCATGTATATATTTTTTATTTTTTATCTGAATATAGTTGACACACACGTTACATTTGTTTCAGGTGTACAACATAGTGATTCAACCTCTCTGTGTGTTACTCTGTGCTCACTACAAGCGTAGCTACCATCTTTCATAATATAGTGTCGTTACAATATAATTGACTACATTCCCTATGCTTTACTTCTATTCCCATTATTTATTCTTCCCGTAACTGGAAATCTGTATTTCCCATTCCCCTTCACCAGTTTTGCCCATCCCACCATATTCTTTTCCTCTAGAGACGTTTGTTTGTCCTTTGTATTTTTAGGTCTGATTCTACTTGTTTATTTATTGTTTTGTTTTCTAGAGTCCATGTATGACTGAAATCATTACAGTATTTGTATTTCTCAGTCTGACTTATTTCACCTAGCACAATACCCTTTAGGCCTATCAATGTTGTCACAAATGGTATGATCTTTTTTAGGTCTGTGTATATTCCATGGTGTGTGTGTGTGTGTGTGTGTGTGTGTGTGTGTGTGTGTGTCCTCTTCCTTATCTGTCAAGGGACACTTAGTTTGCTTCTATATCTTGGCTATTATAAAAACGCTTCAAGAAACATAGAGTTGCATGTATCTTTTCAAATTAGTATCTTTGTTTTCTTTGGGTAAATACCAATAGTGTAATTACTGTATCCTATGGAATTTCTATTTTTAAGTTTTTGAGGAAACTCTTTACTATTTCCCACAGTGGTTGAACCAACTAACCTTCCCACCAACAGTGCAGGAGGGTTTGTTTTTTTTCTCCATATCATTGCCCACATGTGTTATTTCATATGTTTTTTTGTCTTTGCCATTCTGGCAGTTGTAGGTGATATCTCATTGTGGTTTTGAGGTGCATTTTCCTGATGATTATTGATGTTGAACATCTTTTCACGTGTCAGTTGGCCATCTGTGTGTTTTGTTAGGAAAATATCTATTGAGTCCTCTGCCCATTGTTTAAACAATGGGATTAAACAAACATGGGATTGTTTAGGTTTATTTGGTGTTGAGTTGTATAAATTCTTTATTTTAGATATTAATCCTTTATCATTTACAAATATCTTCTCCCATTCTCCATTTTGTTTTGTTGATAGTTTTCTTCACTGTGTATAACTTTTTATTTTGATGTAGTCCGAAAAGTTTATTTTTGCTTTTTTCCCCTTTCCTTAGGAAACCTGTATTATTTTTATGGAGTCAGGTCTCACATCTAGGTCTTTAATCTAGGAGTTTATTCTTGTGTATGATTTTGAATCTACGAGTTTATTCTAGGTCTCTAATCTGGGAGTTTATTCTTGTGCATGGTTTGAGACCGTGGTCCAGTTCATTCTTTTGCATGTAGCTGTCCAATTTTCCCAGGACCATTTATTGAAGACTTTGTCTTTGGCCCATTGTATATTATTGCCTCCTTTTTCATAGATTAATTGGTCATATAAGCAAGGGTTTATTTGTGAGCTCTCTGTTCTGTTCTACTGATCTATGTGTCTATTTTGGTTCCAGTTCCATACTGTTTTAGGGACTACAGTTTTGTAGTATATCTTGACACCTGGAACTGTGATGGGTCCAGTTTTGTTCTTCATCCTCAAGATTGCTTTGCCTATTTCAGGGTCTTCTGTGGTTCTATACAAATTTTGGTAGTATTTCTTCTAGTTCAGTGAAAAATGCTACTGGTATTTTGATAGGATTTGCATTGAATCTGTAGATTGTTTTGGGTAGTATAAACATTTTAACAATATTAATCTTCCAGTCCATGAACATAAAATATCTTTCCATTTGTTTATGTTGTCTTCAATTTCTTTTATCAGTGTTTCATAGATTTCAGAGTGCAGATCTTTCACCTCCTTAGTTAAGTTTATTCCTAGGTATTTTATTTTATGTTTTGGGGGTGCAATTATGAATGGAATCATTTCCTTAATTTCTTTTTCTGCTACTTTGTATTAATGTATAGAAATATTACTGATTTCTGAGTATTGATTTTGTATCCTGCAACTTTTCTGAATTCATTTACTTCTAACAGACTTTTGGTGAAATCTTCAGTACTTTCTATGTGTAGTTGTATAAATCTCGATAGTTTAACTTCTTCCTTAGCAATATGGATGCCTCATTTTTTTTTTTTTTTGGTCTGATTGTGGTGACTAAGGCTTCCAGTATTATGTTAACTAAAAGTGGAAAGAATGAACCTTGCTGTTTTGTTCTTGATCTTAAAGGAAAAGCTCTCAGTTTTTTACCTTTGAGTATAATGTTAGCTGCAAATTTTCCATATGTAATTTTTATTATGTTGAGGTATTTTCTCCCTATACCCACTTTGTTGAGAGTTTTTATCATGAACAGATATCATATTTTGCCAAATGCTTTTTCTGAACCTATTGAGATGATCACATGATTTTTATCTTTTGTTAATGTGGTATACCACATGGTCATTTAAGTTTGAACATATTCTTAAATAACAATTTTTTATTCCTCCACATTTTATGTAAACGCTGTCATGTTTTACATATTTTTAAAAAGTTTATTTATTTAGACAGAGAGAAAGCACATGTGTGTGAGTGGATGAGGGGCAGAGAGAATCCCAACCAGACAGGGCATTGCCAACACAGAGTCTGACATGGGGCAATCATGAGATCATGACCTGAGGTAGACTCAGGCTTTGCCGTGTGAGCTACCCAAGTGCCCCATTTTACATCACTTTATTCATAATTTTCTTTTGGAGTGTATTTCTCTGCTCCCCATTTTGCTTGACGTTGTGTGTCTGTTCCTATAGATTAGAAAGAATAGATACTTGTAAGTTTAAAGGAATGGACTGTGTATCTTTCTTGCTTTCTCTCTTTTGTCTCTCTTCCATCTCTTTTGCCATTCTATCTTTTGTTGTGCATAAGCTGTTCAGTCAGCCCTTAGTTCTTCAGAAAGAATTGCTCTCTAAATAGGTGTAATATGATGCTGTGTTTTGTGGAGGAGGTGAGTTAACAGTGTTTCTACACCACCATCTTGGACCAGAACACTCATTTATGATTTTCATTAAAAAAAAAAAAATGTCCTTTTATAGAGGCATCTGCTAGACATGTGTCCACTGCTAACTGAAGACCCAGAATATCAAAGGGCCAGCATTCTTTCGAATTTAAAGATTTGGGATGTTTCCTGGAAATCACTTCAGTAACTGTACAATTATAATTTGCATACATATTTTTGCACATTAGCTTTTATCAGTAGGAATTATTTACATGACTTTAATGAGACTAAAATAAAGGCATTCACTTAAATTCTGAATACTCAGAGTTGTCCACAGGATTTGAGGACAGGAAAAAAAAAGCAGAAAGGGTAGTAATTCATTGTACAGTAAAGAAAACAAAAGCAGACACATTATTAAGTGAGTTCCACAAAGTTAGAGAGTAGACAATATCAAGTCTAGGACATAAAGGATCTTAAGCCATTTACCTTTCAGTTTTTGAAAATAAAGTCAGAAGGATTGATTCTCTCATCAATAGTTTCTGGCTACATTTTGTACTTACAGAAGTATAAGAATTTTTGGCCCATAAAGTAAGTTTTCACCCACTCTCTAAAGAAATGGTAATACACATAGCTAAATACAAATATAAATAACCCCAAATAAATAATCTGTGGTAGGCTGCAGCTTGTCTTATGAAGTGTCTGAAATTTTTACATCACCAAATAATTCATCCTTGGTTTCCTTAACCTGCAGAAAATAAGTTAAGCAGTCAAATTGTAGGAAAATCTTGTATGAATAGACAAATATGTTGTAAATATTTTCCTCTGCCCCATATTTTGAAAAAGTATTTATATTTATATATTTACATATTCACATAAGTTTATCCTATAAAGTATGCTTATTTTCTGTCCAATTTAAAATTCTCAACACTTTCCTTTATAGAGCTAAAAAATATGCCCATATGCATGACTTTAGTTGGAAAGCAAAATTTTTGTAATAGTACATAAACAACCTCCTGACAGTCTTAGTAGCCACTTCCTAAATTCTATAGATTGTATTTACTTTACCAAACAGGAAATGCAAATTCCCCTTCTTTGTTATTCTTCCATTAAAGACATGCCACTTCATTGAATTAGGGACTTTTGTTGAATACAAGCCAACTATTAAAATGAGATTATGAATACCACATATACATATATATCCAACCCCTTTCTTTCTTAAAAGTGTGGGAGAATAGAAGAGAATAGGAGAGAATTGTGAAACATCTCAGCGGTCCTGTCCTAAGACAGGAGGGCACTTGACACTTTTCCAGGACCCCACTCTTAGATAGGCTTTCATTTGTATTTTTCTCCCAAAATATTATATTATCATGAAAATATGAGGAATTGGCTTGCATATATATGTTTCACTTTTTGATACTGGTCATTTATCTAAGATTCTTCTTTAGAACTGATAATACTTGCAGCAAATTAATTGGAAGTTACATTTAACTTTTCTTTCCTACATCCTAATTTTTTTCTCCTTATCTCTCTGCCCTCCTGCCCCCCTTTTTGTTTTCTTAGTAACAGCTAAATTGATAACACAAATTTAGAAAGGATTTGTGTTTGTGGAGTTTATTGAAAAAATAGCAAGAAAGATATTTTTTTAAATAAAGAGTTTTTATTTATATTGTAGGATTTCCTGAGTGTTTAGTTTCATATTTCTTTACACACTGAGAATCAAGAGAGGAATGGGAGACCACTGTGGTCTCCCCATCAACAGTGTTGGGGCTTTGAGCTGGATTCAAAATGAGAGAAACAAGGAAGGAAGGGAGGAAGGAAGGAAGGAAGGAGGAAGGAAGGAAGGAAGGAGGAAGGAAGGAAGGAAGAAGGAAGGAAGAAGGAAGGAAGGAAGGAGGACGAAGGAAGGAAAAAAGGAAGGGAGGGAGGAAGGAGAGAGGGAAAGAGACAGGAGAGAGAGAGAGAAAGAGAAAAGAGAAAAGAAAAAAGAAAAAAGAAAGCAAATGGGGAGAAGTGCACTTGAAACATTATGAAGAAATAAAAATGTGTTAATTTTATTTATTATGCAGCCACTGTTTCATGTATATCATTAAATGATCATTTAAGTCAACAGTAATCTTGTAAATTGGATGCTGTTTTTTACCTGTATTTCAAAAGTGTGGAAACAGAGCTTACAAATATTAAATAACCTTCTCAGGATCACACAGCTATTTAGTGGCAGCAGCCAGTTCTGCAATTAGGCAGTCTAGCCCCAGAAGTATTCTTCTCTGTGTCTCCCTCCCTCCCATCTTCTTCAGTTGAATCCAACATGCTTTCTTTATTATTATTGTCTTCCTAGGCAAGAAGAAGCTTGTTTCTATTCAGAAAAATCTCAGCTGCATTATCAAATTTTTAAAAAAAACAATGAGATAAATATGTATAAGCTGGGAGAAAGTGAATGTAACAAGCATTGATCTAAGTGCTTGACAAAAGATAATTCCTTTTATCAACACTGTGATGTAGGAATTTTATTTTCCCCATTTTGCAGAATAAATTAAGGTGCAGAAAAGTAAAGTAACTTACCTCATGTCAAACAACCGTAAAGTAGAGACGCTAGGATTTGCACCATGGCAGTCTGGCTCTAGAATCTGTGTTCTTATCAGGGCTTGACTTGTCTGTGAGGCACACAGACACAACACCAAAGGCCCACCAAATTTTAGGAGGACAGAAAAATGTTTTACTTTGAATTTCTTCTAAAATCAGAAGCAAAAAATGAAA
This sequence comes from Crocuta crocuta, assembly GCF_008692635.1. Taxonomy (NCBI): domain Eukaryota; kingdom Metazoa; phylum Chordata; class Mammalia; order Carnivora; family Hyaenidae; genus Crocuta; species Crocuta crocuta. The sequence continues at coordinate 7,989,515 of NW_027529173.1, forward strand.
ATAATAGCATTGATTATATAATAAATATAATGAATTTGATAATATTGAATATATAATTATGATTCCTTATGTCAACATATACTTAAAATATAATAATATAATTTTATGTATGTATGTATGTTTGTATTTTTCAATGAAGGAAACAGCTTATGAAAACAAATGCATTCACGTCCCACAGATGTCCTACAGCTATGTTCTTAGCACCTGTGCTCTGCCACATCTCATTAACGTCCAAAGTTGACTGGATGCCTAGGTGGCTCAGGAGGTTAAGTGTCTGACTTCAGCTCTAGTCATGATCTCATAGGTCCTGAATTTGAGGCCTGCATCAGGCTCTCTCCTGTCAGCACAGAGCCTACTTCAGATCCTTTGTCCCCTTCTCTCTCTGCCCCTCCCCCACTAGAGTTCCATGCTGTCAAGTATGCACCCTCTATCTCAAAAATAAACAGACATTAAAAAAATAATGAAATAAGACAAACAAATAAATAAATAAATAATAAATTTCACAGTCAAACAGTCTTCAGTTTAGTTGTGGAAATAATTTTCTCCCTTAATTACCTACTTACTATTTAGCATTCTTCCTATTTCCCAGTTAATGGCATTCCACCAACTCTTTCTAACCAAAAGGAATTAAGAAATATGAATCTTCCTTTTCATGGAGATATCACGTATCGCTACTAAATCCCAGACTCAAACTCATAAGAGAAAGTGCTGTTAGACACTAAAATGTAGCTGAGGTCAATTTCACAAAACAGAAGCCTGAAGTCAAGCATGTTATTCCACTAGGCCTCATTAATTCTATGGAGCACCATATTTGGTGGTGGGGGTGGGGGATTGATAACACAGGTCTGAAAACACTCTGAATATTAAACGGCAGTTTAAATGTTGCATCCCGATCTTTACTCATGTCAGGCCTTGTTACAGTCTACAGTTATTTTACTTTTTGTGTGAATACCCATGCTTTACTAGAGAGACAGTACTGTGTTACATTCCAGAGGTCCATACTCTTTGAACGTTATTCAATATTCACTGTATTAAGGTACATATTTCCTTTCTGTGCTCTGCAAAAATAATAAGAGTTTCAAAGAAATTGAGGACCCATACTTTGTTTTGAGGATACAGGCTAGAATAGTAGTTCCCCACTTGCAGCTCACAGTCAAGCGCCTATATAGAAAAATCTTTTCATGCATTGTTATAGATTGCGTATTTATGCCCACCCCAGTTCATATGTTGAAATCCTCCTCCTCCAATATGACAGTATTAGGAGGTCAGGTCTTTGGGAGGTAATTAGAATTAGATGAGGTCATGAGGGTAAAGCCCTCATGAATAGGATTAATGTCCTTATAAAAGTCACAAGAATGCTTGTATCCTGTCTGTACCCTCTGCTATATAAGAATGAATGAGAAGGCGGGAATGTGTCAACCAGAAGGGGGCTCTCTCTGGCATATGACGCTGTTGGTGCCTTGATCTTGGACTTCTAGCCTCCAGAACTGTGAGAAATAAATTCTCAATGTTTATAAGTTGCCCCATGTATATTTATTACAGCAGCTTGAATAGATTAAGGCACATATATACACATATACATACTTATATTATACAAGGGTGTTATGAGATCACAGTAGTTAATTTATAAAAGTTATTCAAGTATATGCTTTATGTACTTTAAATTTATTTTCTTTTTTTTAATGTTTATTTATTTTGGGGAGAAAGAGAATGCGTTCAGGAGAGGGACAGAGAGAGGGAGACACAGAATCAGAAGCAGGCTCCAGGTTCTGAGCTGTCAGCATAGAGCCTGATGCGGGGCTCCAACTCACCAGTGGTGAGATCATGACCTGAGCTGACCTGAGCCAAAGTTGGATGCCCAACAGACTGAGCCACCCAAGTGCCCCTTAAATGTTTTTTTTTTTTAATGTATTCTTTTATAAACTAATTTTATAGTCAAAGATAAGTAGTTCCCCTCTCCTCTGATATCCACGCATCCCCACCTTTGCCTTTTTTGTTACTTTTGGGTTCTTATCTGGTAAGACTGTTAGCTTTATGTTAAATCTTACATAGTTTTTTTTTTTTTGGTTTGGTTTGGTTTTTTTGTTTGTTTATTTGTTTTGTATTTTTATCAGTCCCCAGTTTGAGAGAACTGATGAACTGATCAAGTCTTTATAAAGGACATCCTGATATTCTAAGTGACAAACAATTTCTACTTTTCTGAGTGAACTCATTAAGGCTATAGGTACCTCAGAGACCGAGACTTAGGGCCCTACAGACCGAAAAAACAAAACTGGAAATTGGAGAAAGGACTCAGGGGAAGCGAAGTGAGTGGAGGGAATCATTTCATCAATATTAATTGGTACCAATTTTCTAGTATTCTTATTATAGCCTTTTCTTAGAAAAGAACATCTTTTATGTCCACATGATGATATTGAATCAGTATAATTAGTAGTCCTAGTGGTAGACTCCTTCTACCTGCTGTTTTGCTGCTTTGTTTTTGCTCTAATAATTTATACAAGTATTTCACAAACCATAATCCATAAAGCTTTAGTTCTATAAAATGTTCTGCCAGGGAAAAGTATTAGATGTTCAAATACTTTTGATAAGTTTAGTGTACTCTGTCTCAACCCTCTCTCCTCACCATTTCCATCTCTAGGCACTAAACCTCCTCCACTGAGATTAATTTCACTAGGAACATTAGCATAAGGAACATTAGCATATTAAAGTCTCTGATAAGTGCCAAAGGGTTATTTGTTTTGCTTTATTTTAAAGTGATTTGATTGCATTCAACTCAGCTTTTCTTAAATTCTCCCCCTGGCAACTTTTTCCCCCCAAGATAACCTCTATTAGTATTCCAAGATAATATCCTTCCCTCAGGACAAACTTTGGAATACTGTGTTCCATTTATTGCGCAACCACAGTTGTCAAGATTACGCCTTAGAATGTGCTTGAAATCAGACTTGAGCAATTATTCAGCAACCATTTGTTCATGGTCTTGAGGTGAATAACAGTCAAAGAAGCTGAGGTTGATGGCTCTGTTCCTCCATGTGCTGGCACTACTGACTGTGGGTGAATCCTTTGATCTTGTGGGTATCAGTTTCCTCAACTATAAAGCCGGATACTGATACTGCTTCCATGGACTGTCCTCAGTATGCAATGGGAAAATCAAGCAGTCTGTCAAGTGCCTAGTACCCAGAGCAGAACTCAGTGTTTTTTCCCCAGCCATCCCTCACCCCGCTGCATTCACAAATGAACAGTTCAAAATTAGCAACAAAAAAACTCCACTTAAAAAATTTCCCATCCAAGTTTTTATAAATTCTGAGAAAGTCAACTCTTTTACTCACCTTGGGTTAGTGGGGTAGTGATTTCCATGGCTACTGAAAAATAATTTTACAGGAGACTAATTGCAAAGCAGATCAATTTTTTGAATAAACGTCCTTGAAAATGTCTCTTTAATTTCCATTTAATTGGAACAGATTTGTCTGCCGTCTGTATTCATGCAAAACTCCCTTTGACATCACTTAGTTCTGAACTAAATGAGGTAATGTAAATGATAAAAGCAGCATCACTGCACAGACACAAGAATATTGGGCTCATACTCTGGCTCCACAACTGAAAAAGCTAGAAGGAGGGGTGCCTGGGTGGCTCAGTCTGTTAAGTGTCTGACTTCGGCTCATGTCATGATCTCAAGGTTCGTGGGTTCGAGCCCCGCGTCAGGCTCTGTGCTAACAGCCAGCTCAGAGCCTGGAGATTGTTTCAGATTCTGTATCTCCCTTTTTCCCTGACCCCTACATTCCCCCCCCCACCCCCGCTCATGCTGTCTCTCTCGCTTGCTCGCTCAGAAATACATAAAAACATAAAATAAAAAAGAAATTAAAAAAGAAAGAAAGAAAAAGCTAGGAGGAGGGGACTCCATAGCAAAACAAAGTCGGTGATCACAATCCTGAAAACCAAAACCTTAAGTGAAGGCATAAAAGAAAAAAAGTAGAAGTATAGGCTTTGTCGTGGACATTCAGAGATAGGATTTATGGAAGAGAGTAAAAGAGACCATCTTGGTTTGAACATATTCCTACGTCAACTATATTCGTTCAGTGTGTATGTGGTACATGCTCAGTAGGAGCCAAGTCCAGTTCTAGGCAGGCTTGTAAAGAAAAAATCGTCAAGACCACTGAGATGCATCCTGCCTTCCAGAGCTTACATCTTGTGTCAGTGAAGGAGAGGGGGCAGGTCAGGAAGCAAACAAAAACTAGGGGCACATAGGTATACACATGGCGAAAATTTTAAACAAGTTAAAACCTATGATGAAAATAAAACAGATTAATACGCTGGAGAGTGAGTTAGGAGAAACATGAGGGCATGTCATGAAAGACCTCTCTAAAGAGGAGTTTGGCTGTTACTGTATCTTTAGTTTATGCTTTTCATTTGTTGATGAGATGACATATTATCTATATATTTCTCATATAACACAGTGCCTGTTTCACTGTGGTAATGACTGGCAAACAGAGAATTTAATATGAGGGCATAAATTTAAACTTCAGGCTAAGGGATTTAGTTTAGTTATTACTGGACATATCCCTATCCTGAAGTGTTAAATCCATAAATGGTTTTGTTATTGAAGTTGTGCATTTCCTTTGTGTCTTAGTCTAGGGAGGCCTGGGTGGCTCATCTGATTAGGCATCCACCTCTTGATCTCAGCTCAGGGCTTGATCTCAGGGTGAGTTTAAGCCCAAATGGGCTCTATCCTGGACCTGAAGCCTACTTAAAACAGCAACAAACAAACAAAAAAAACTACTGAATAGGTGCCTTAAATGACTGAAATTTATTTTCTCACAGTTCTGTGGAAATCCAATATCACAGTGCCAGCTTGGTCATGTTCTAGAAATCTCTATTCCTGGCTTGGCTTTTCACTGTGTGCTTACAGGGGTTATTTCTGGAGGGAGGTGGGGGGGAGGAGGGAGACAGAAGACAGTAGAAATGAGCAGGGCATGTGAGGAAGGAAGAAGGGAAAAAGAGAGAGATAGGGGAGAGAGGGTGAAGTAGGTTGGGAAAGAGATACTTTTCTCTTTCTCTTTAATCCCTTTTTCTTTCTCAATAAACCATCTCATCCATCTTGAGGACCCCACTGTCATGACCTAATCTAACCCTAATTACCTTCCAAAGGCCTCGTCTCCCAGGAGTATCACATTCAGTTAGGGCTTCAACATATGCACTTTGAGGGGGATATCAATATTTAGCCCATAACATTGTTTTAGCAGCTTTAAAAATAGGATGTGTTTACTAAATCGTTCAAGTCATCACTCAGTCATGTGTAGAAATACAGCCATGAATAAGATAAAGTCCTTTTTGCCCTAGAGCCTTAAGTCTAATTGTAGAAGCCATTTTGCATAAATTAGAATGACAACTCTGTTCGATGTATGATAGATATTTTTAAAAAATTTTTAATGTTTATTTATTTTTGGGAGAGAGAGAGAGAGAGAGAGAGAGAACCAGCAGGGGAGAGGGAGAGAGACAAGGAGACACAGAATCCAAAGCAGGCTCCAGGCTCTGAGGTGTCAGCACAGAGCCTGATGTGTAGGGCTTGAACTTGAGATCATGACCTGAGCCAAGGTCGGATACTCAACTGAATGAGCCACCCAGGCACCCCAGATTAGACATTTTTAAGAGAAAAAAATTATTATAGTAAGCTTCTAAATGGCCCCCAAATGATCACCGCCTCCTAATATTCACACCTTTGTGCCATTCCTCTCTCATGATCTTACTGGTCTCTGTGGCTGATATCATTAGGCAGAACTGATGGTTTGTCATTTCCAAGATTAGGTTGTACAAGACTGTGGCTTCCATCTTGAGCTTTCTCTTTTTTGGATTATTTGCATCATGCCCTCAGCATCCATAGGGAGAAACCCACATGGTGAAGAGGTGAGCTATATAACCAATAGTCACAAGGAACTGAGCCTGCAAAACATGTGAGCACACTTTGATGCACATTTTCCTCCATATGACTGTAGCTCTAGCCCATAAATTGACTACAATCTCAAGAGAGATCCTGAGCCCAGAAACACCCAACTAAGCAACTCAGTTGCTTCTAGGTTCTTAATTATTAGATACTATGAAGTTATAATTGCAGATTGATTTAAACTGCTAAATTTGGGGAGAGTTTGTTACCCAGTATAAATAACCAATGTAGGTCTTTCATTGTAGGAAGTTTGAGAAACAATGGTTTCTCAAATAGTCAAACTATTTGACTGTTTGACTACTATATTAGATATTGAAGGTTAAAGTAAGAATTAACTCGTTCTTATTAAGCATGGCTGGACGTGTTGCGAAATAATACCAGTTATGGCACTATAACAAACTAGATGAGCTATGGATACGTGTTCCTGCTGTAAAATCAAATTATCCAGAACCCAAGAATTGATATCTCCCATTACATCAGGAGTGAGTCAAATAACAAGAGCTATTTATAAAGAATGTCACGGCTTTTTCTTCTCTTTTAACTGATAACACTTATTATTTTAAGAAATCTGAATAGATTTCAGTTGGAGTGGGTGTGAGAATGTGTGTAAGGAAAAAAATATCGGTTTTAACTCTAAATTCAAAAATTATTTTTAGGTCTCATCCATCCACATACCTGAGGCAATGGAGCTCTGCTTCTGGAATGCCTTTCTGATAATGTCTTCCTTTATTAATTCAAATGATATTCATCTTTCCTAACAAAGGTAAGATTTTCATTCATAAATAACTTCTTCTTTTAGAACATGTTGCCCCAAAATATATTTGATAAACCAATAAACACTGATAATATTTGACAGAAGAGAAACAGAGAGTAACTTCAATTTGGAATACAAAAGTGAACCAAGACTAAAAACCTGAGTTTTATTTAGAGTGTGTCATGCAGATACAAAGAAGATTTGTAGCTTTCTTTGATGTGCTTACATGAAATGCCTGTAGTCAAACGGCTATTTTTAAACTTGAGAAGAAATTCAGGACAAAAGGAACATTTTAAATATAAAAGGGAATTCAGGAAGATCACAAAGAAGTGAAATCACTATTACAAAGTTCAAAGACACATTGTTCTTCAAATACCAAGAAGCTGACTTGAGTATCATTGGTGACCCTGGTTCAAGGAAGACTCTCTAGGTTTTAAGGTTTATGGGCATGAGGCCATTTTTTTGCCACCTTTTCAGAAAATGCTCTATTTTGGAAAACTAGTCTGTTTTACTTTCTTGAAACTAATTCCTCTGTTGTGAATTCTTGTCAAATAATATTTTGTCTCTCTTTCAACTACTATGCTAGACTTTTTGAACTTTATAATGAGATCTTAATAGCAAAATCATTGGCCTCTTGTGTCAGGCATCAAGTCGGCCAACCACCAGACACCAGGGAGAGGGTTCTAATGTGTCAGTCCCCCGCCTGAGCAGGGTAAGTATTAGAGTCCAAGAATTGCCCCCCACATATATAGAAAGGGAAAAAAATTGTTCTAAACATGGGTAAGAACTCAGGCTAAGTGTTCCCAGGTGTCAAGGACACTTCTAAAAGTCATCCCTAAAGTCATAAGGATATAACTATGGCATCAGGCCAATGAGGACTAACAGAGGTAAGATCTACTGTCTTATGTCAGAGTAAAGTTCCAACAGATAAGAAAGGCAACTTTTATGGAGTTCCAACTCTGCCATTTAAATACATTAGCTCATTTCTCCTTCACAACAATTTTTAAGAAATAGGTTTCATATACATTATATAAATGTGGAAGCTGAGAGAGAAAAAGTGATTTAGCTTCTGTTGGAGCCAGTATTCAAATCCATCACTTTCTGGTGCCAAGTCCTGTTACTACTGTATGGTATTTTCTCCATACCATACCACTGTGGTTGAGTTCAACACAACTATTGATTAAAAATAAGAAAATTGGGAGATTCTTTTTGTAAGGGATCTAAGGGCATCTACTACAGACACTTCATTTAATAAATTTTAAAAATAGGTCACATTGAGACAAGCTATGATTCTGATTTCTGTTATTTCAGATACTTTGCTCTTGGTCATATAAATATCACAGCCTTAGAAATCACAAGAATGTTTTCTTAAAAAAGGAGTTAAGCCTATGAATATGAAAAATATATGTAGTTGAATGCAGCTTTTAGTTTCCCTTTTGACAATAACTTTAAGAGCAAACTTTTAAGTAAGTACCGTTTGTACATGGGGAATCAATCAGCCCTTTTCAGTTATCCAGTAATTTTTTTTTCAGAAAGTAATTGCTCATAACATTGCTTAAATATTTGAAATTTGTTTATATTGGTAGAGTAAGGCAGTTTTGCAGCATGTTTTCCATTTACTGCTTTTTTCAACCTGCAGCAAGCATTAAACACCTTCTACATGCCTTCTTTGACTACAAACACACTTGTAGTCAAGATCCTAATGAGTTTATCAAATGAAAGACAGTATGAAACATTTACACATAATTTAGGGCTATAGAAAAATAGCAGCTTTGAGAGCCCATTAGGAGTTCTCCTCATTCTACTTGGGTGATCATGACAGGATAAGACAAACTCTTTCCAGGAAGACTTTCTAGAAGAGGCACTTTGTGACTATTCCCACCAATGTCTAATGCACATAACAAGTTAACTTGTTAGTGATTTAGATTGTTCTAAATCATATTGTGTCCCAGAAGAATAAAACTCCATTTCTGAAATGGACTTGAAGAAACCTTTTTGCCTTTGTTAACTAACCTGTCTTTTACATTTGAGGAAAGCAGAGCAACCACACCTGTATCTCTTGTGGTGGTTCAGAAAACAACTCTAAGAGTAGAGACTGGTGTACTTTGTTGTTGTTTTATTATTTTATTTTATTTTATTTTAAACTATTTAAAGTTGCCAACACTGTGCTTTCAGTTCTAAAAGATATGCAAGGTGTCCTCTTTTAAAAGAAGGAGAAGGATTTGTATTTTGTTCTTTGCTTATCACTTATTCCCAACCATGTATCACTTAGAAATTTAGACCCCTGACCAACTACATATATTGCTATTCTATAAATGAAAACTCCTATGGTTCTTAAAAAACTAATTCTAATATCAACTGCTAATTCATTAATTCTTTTAATGAATTAAAAAAACATTATAATACAAGCATATTGTAACAAGCCATTGTAAGTAATAGAAGAAAAATTTAGTTATTTTTTACTTCATACCCTCCATTCATATCTACTGGAGGTACATGTGACTAATAAAAGATGGATGTGTATCCTTCTTTTTGATAAAAAGAATCAATATGTATAGACAAATATAGTATCCATAAGAAGAAAAAAAAGTATAGATATATATTATACATTCTCAGCTGGCAGTGATATTACCCCCAAGTGTTGAAAATTGATTCCTGGAGGAATGCATGTTAGGTACAACAATTGTTTTTGACTCTACAAAGAATTACAGGACATGAACAGATATACAGTATTATCTGTGGTACTAAAATTTAATGGGAGGAGGGCAATTAGGGATTTTAAAAAGTCTGAAAAGTCTCCTTGGGGGGCAATAATGAAAAATATTAAGAAATATTGATATATATGTATTGTATATATATCTGTATATGTATATATTAGTACACCTTCATGCACATTATTTTATATTTTGAACAAAAACAGAATATACTATTCTCCATATTCTGTCTCCTGCTTTGTTCACCGGACATGATATGTCACATGTAAATCATGGGTGACACATGCAAATACTTACAGGGGTCAAGTGAGTAACACAAACAAGAAAACCAGGGATTGGGGAAGAGTGTAGACCATAGCAAAATTAAGAGCCCATGCTACTTTACCCTTAAAGAGTAGCAGTACCTAGGTCCAGCTAATAGTCATCATGGAAGAATTTGGACTCAGTGTTATCATATTCTCTGATTTGACAAACAATACTGGAAGTCTGGATTAAAACCAAAATTAATGTTTATTCATTTTTGAAAGGTGAGGGGTGGGAGTGCACCAGAGGGGGAGGGGCAGAGAGAGAGGGAGACACAGAATCTGAAGCAGGCTCCAGGCTCTGAGATGTGAGACTCAAACTCACAAGCCGTGATGTCATGACCTGAGCCAAAGTCAGATGCTTCACTGACTGAGCCACTCAGGCACCCCATGGAAGTCTGAATTTTAAAGGCTGATAATGAATTCCCCATAAAGGTCAACATTATGTGGGTCAAGCAAAACATGTTTTTGCCAATAAACATGCAGCCTCTGCTTTGGACTTTACTAGAAGTCCAACCCAGGGTTTCTCAAGAAAGATTCAGAAACCAATTACAACAAATTCCCCAGCAACAAAATTTAAGTGTGATGTGCCTGCTGGGTCCCAGTTCAGGCCTACTGAATTAGAAACTCTATGGATCTACCTAGGAATCAGGATTCTTAACAAGGTATTTTGTGCTTAAGGACCAAGGACATTGCATACTTTTTAACAGCTAAATAACTAGAATTGAACTCCAAAACATGAAAGTTTCATACTTTGTTAAAACCATTCCCTTATTTATACCACATCTTCTTTATCCATTCATCAATTAATTGATGGACATTTGGGCTGCTTCCATATTTTGGCTACAGTAAATAATGCTGATGTGAACACAGATGCTGCATGCATCGCTTTGAATTCATGTTCTTGTATTCTTTGGGTAAATACCTAGTAATGCCACTGCTGGATTATAAGGTAGTTTGATTTTTAACTTTTTGAGAAAACTCCATACTGTTTTCTACAGTGGCTGTACCAGTTTTTATTCTCACCAACAGTGCAAGAGGGCCTTCTTTTTCTCCAAATTTTCCCCAACACTCATTGTTTCTTGTGTTTTGGATTTTAGCCATTCTGACAGGAATTATATGAGATGGCACTGTGGTTTTAATTTGCATTTCCAGGATGATGAGTGATGTTGAGCATCTTTTCATGTGTTGGTTGGCCATCTGGATGTCTTCTTTGGAGTAATGTCTGTTTATGTCCTCTCCCCATTTTTAATTGGATTATTTGTTTTTCAGGTGTTGAGTTTTAGAGGTTCTTTATATATTTTGCATACTAATCCTTTATTGGATATGCCATTCGCAATATCTTCTCCCATTCCATAGGTTGCCTTTCAGTTTTGTTGATTGTTTCCTTCACTGTGGAAAATTTTTTTATACAATGGAATGCTATTTTGCCATAAAAAAAATGAAATCTTGCCTTTTGAAATGACATGGATGGATGGAGCTAGAGAGTATAATTCTAAGTGAAATAAATCAGAGAAGGGCAAACACCATATGATTTCACTCCTGTGGAATTTAAGAAACAAAACAAGCAAAAAAAATACATAAGAGATAGAGGGAGAGAGACAAGTCAAGCCACAAGACTTTTTTTTTTTTAAAGTTCACTTATTTTTGAGAGACAGGGAGAGAGAGGCAGAGCAGGAGCAGGAGAGGAGCAGAGAGAAAGGGAGACACAGAATCCAAAGGAGGCTCCAGGCTATGAGCTGTCAGCACAGAGCCCGATGCAGGGCTCAAACTCACAAAATGCAAGATTATGACCTGAGCAGAAGTGGGACGCTTAACTGACTGAGCCACCCAGGCGATCCAATTAATCAACTTTTAATTATAGAGAACAAACTGTTACTGGAGGGGAGGGTCAGGGGAGATGAGTTAAATAGGTGATAGGAGTTCAAGACTACACTTGTGAGAAGTACAGGGTGATTTATGGAATTGTTGAATTACTATATCGTATACCTGAAACTAATGTAATACTCTTTGTTAACTAATGGGAATGAAAATAGAAACTTAAAAAACAAAACCCAAAACCATTCCCTTATTGATGGGTATTGAAATTGCTTCTAAATTTTCACCTCTATAAATAACACTTCAATAAATGTGTTTATATACATTGCTTTTATTTTTATAGGATTGATCCCAAATTAGAGTATGGGGTCTAATTTTAGGACACAATAGATACTGTCTGTTTTAGGAGCTAGTAGGTATTGCAAACTTATTTTACAAATGTTGCAGAGAGGTGCCTGGGTGGTTCAGTTGGTTAGGCATCCAACTTGAACTCAAGTCGTAATCTCATGGTTCATGAGTTCCAGCCCTGCATCGGGCTTTCTGCTGCCTGTACAGAGCTTACTTTGGATCCAGATCCTGTCTCCCTCTCTATATGCCCCTCTCCCATGCTCTGTCTTTCTCTCTTTATCTAAAACAGATAAGAAAGCCATATTCTGACCAGCAATAGAGTGTACTTATCCCAACCCTTACATCCCTGGGTATTAAAACATTTTTAATGCCATTCATTTTTGAAAATGTATGTAATGTTCTGACTTATAGGGCAGTTAAGAATTTTTTCTAATTTTTCTTTTTTCTTTCCTTTCCTTCTTATGTTTTCGCTTTCCTTCTTCCTTTCTTTTCCTCCCTCCTTCCCTTTCCTCCCCCTCTCCACTCTTCCCTTCCCTTCCATTTCCTTCTTTCTTTCAGAAAGAGAGAGGGAGAGAGAGAGAGTCTTAAGCAGTCTCCATGCCCAGCTGACTTCGGCCTTGGGCTTGATACTATGACTAACTTTGAGATCATAACCTGAGCTGAAATCAAGAGTTGAAGGCTCAAAAGACTGAGGCACCCAGGTGCCCCTAGAACTTCTTAGTCATGTGTTTGCGTTTCCTCTTCTTGGAGTGTTTGCAGATACCCCCAAGCTGACAATGGCAAGGTTGAGAGTGGGAGCCAACACATTGTACACAGTGTCTATTTCTTCCATACCCTTACCTTCTAGGCTCCACCCTCCCATCCAATCCCTGTTTTCTTCTCACAGGAAGCCCACTAAGGCATTCATTATCTTGTACCATTCTGGCAGGTCTCTGGGTTTTCCCTTGGAATTATATTCATTTGTTTATTTCCTTTGAACATTTGCCTACTTAATAGTCTATTTTTTCCTTATCAATTTGATGTAGCTCTGTGAAAACTAGGCCATTAACAATTTGCTTTATACAATATTTTTAAGGAATGAATTATGAAAGCCACTATTTTAATTAATGCAATTCGAGCAAATTTAATTCTAATCATATTAATCATTTAAAACAACTAGTATCATTTTTCTTTTTTGCTGCTTTTAGAAACTCACTGTATTTAACATCGTGCATTTTCAGTATAATGATAAGTTAACTGTAGAAAAGCCGCTAATGAGTATGATTTTACACTATTAACGCACAGCAAAGGAACTATAAAGATTTAAGTAGCTTATATGAAAGTTAAAAACTTTCCAAACTTAGAAATGGATTTTTTTGAGGGGGTGGGGGGGGTGTCTTTTTCTCAAGAGCTCCTATTTCAAGATCCAAATGGGATTTCAAAATACAAGTAAATAAATGTCAAAGCCTCTTGGCCTCTGCTCTGCCATTCTTTGCCTGAAATCCTGCCAAAATGAAATTTTCCATTCAAGGATTGGCATTTTCTAAGCTGATTTTTTTTGTGAAGACTCACTTTCAGAAGTAGTGGAAATTCTGTGCAACTTTTGACGTTCCTCTCTGTGGATAGAACAGCTGCCTCTGTAGACATTTTCCACAATGGTAACTTTTTCTGAAAAACATATTTTTAGTCCTTCCAATGTCTTCAGCAACTAGGTCTATTGATTTTTCCTAGTGCCAAGCATAGAAGATAAAGAGCACCCAAACTAAAAGGTAGCGTTTCACTAGGTATGGCAGCACAAAGTGGAAAGAAAGAGAAAAGGACAAAGGAGAAGGTGGGAGAAAGGAGCATGGTCTAATAGTTCACTTGCTAGAGGGGCAAATGAGATCAATCTCAGAAAAATTGTGCTGTCTCAACAAAACGGAGCTGTAGCGAGAATGGCTGTCTCCTTATTCACATAATATCACTTTCAGTTACTGTTAAGATCAAATAGTTAAGAGCTGAGTGTGTTTATAGAATCCAAAGGGGGATATATGGAGCCCCCCTCAGTACGAAGTAAAGTTTTAGGATTAGGGCGCCACTTCTGTTTGCCAGTCCAGTGGTGGTGGGAAGAAGGGGAAGTGCTTTTGGGAGCCTGTTAAAGAGTGAGGACTTGGGAAATGGAAACTAAAACTGTCAGCGAGCAAAATCCTGCAATATTCCTGAATGAAACTTTAAAATGTTAAAAAGAAACTATGCGATAAATTTAAGGTAAAAATGAAAATGACAGCAAGTTAGGTGAGAAAACTGAAATCCATCTGTAATCGAACTGCTCGCACTTCTAAAAGCAATGCCTTGAAGCAGCAAGCAAGTTACTAAGTCTGTCCTAGGCTTTCTCCCCAACGAACTTAATTCTCAAAAAGCCTTTCACTGCTTTTCTCATAGGGAGTGCACGCTGAGATGATCTCTCTGCGAGCCTTCCTTTAATTTCCGATTTCTTTCTTTTCCTCTTGTTGTCAGACCTAAGGCTCCTTTTCCTCATACAGTATTTGTTCGGGGACGAATCACAGAGGAGGTAGCGAGGCAGAAAAAAGTTTTGCGGTTTAGGAAACTTAGGCCTTTGTTGTGTCATTTCCCTTGCCCCTCCACGCCCCCAACCACGTGACCAGGAAAGGCCGGAATTTTGTGAATGGAGCCGAAAGGTGGCTGCCGGGGCGGGAGAAGCTCCGCCCCTTCCCTGAAGCGACCAATCTCCTAGCGGAGCGCTGCGGGGTCAGCAATAAACAACAATGGGCTGGGAACACACGAGACGTTATTGGCTGCGGCGAGAACCTCGCGGGGGCCTACCCCGAGGCCCCGCCCCTTCCCGGTTACCCTGGATACCGTCCGGCTCTGGCCGCTGAGGTCTTTGGAAACTGTTGCTCACATTACAGAGGCTGGGTTATCCCGGGAATGCTGGGCGGCGGGACACCCTTGCTATTGGCTCCCTGCCTGATTGCACCCTCAGATTGCACTCCAGAGCCTCTCTCCGGCTTGGAGAACCCGACTGTGCCCGGAACCCCTCTCTGGCCGCGGTGAACGTGGAGTTCCCGCTCAAAATGCTTGTAGGTGCGCGCGTTTGCAACCGCTACTCTGATTTACTAGTTTCAGGGAATGCACCGTGGGTGTCCTTGCTGTCTACAGTGAATGGGTGTTTCCCCAGTAACACTTTTTCTGTTGTTTATTTAAAAAAAATTTTTTTGACGTAGGTATTTACCCTCCTATTTCCTCCCATGAGTCCAGAAATGAATCTTTTGTGCTCCTACTCTCATTTTAACGCTTCTCCATAACGTTCCATTTAAGGGACGAAACTTTCTAGAAATTGAGAGCTGCAGCACGTTTCCCTACGGGCGGAACAGCTGCCGGAAACGTCCTTCGGTCTGGTCGCCATCAGTATCACAAGTTAATTTCAACACAGTGCACCAAGTCCCTGGTCCCGTCCCCACGGCCTCCCATCCACGGTTGGGCCGAGCCTGCTTTCTAAGCGACTTTTTACATCTCCAAGCCCCCATAGGCGCGGCAGAGCGAGTGGTTTGGGTCGCAGCCCTCACTTGTTAACGTCCCGATCTTTGTCCTTGAAACCCGAGCCCCATCACCGCTCGCCCCCAACTCCCGGCTTGGGCTGTTTAGAAGCTGGAGAGGAAGTGAAAGCGTCAAGTACAGTAAGTGACACCCTCCGCCTCCCTGTATACATAACAAAAGCTCAGGAAACGTTCGAGTCCCTAGGATATCCGAGCCACCCCGTTCCCTCCCCGCTCCTCCCCACCTCCCTAGTGGACTGGAAGTACCTTGTCCCAGTGCACTCGTGGGACACATTTGTTTTTTATACTTTTCTTCACCTAGGTTGCTCTGTGGTCCTAATTCTCCTTCCCAGTAGACCCCCTCCTGACAGGCAGTTCCTCAGCTGCCAGGTGCTTTGACTCATAGATTCTTTATTTTACTGTCTCATGAACGATACTATCTTGTTTTACTTGAGGGATGGCTGCTAAAAAGAAATGTTTTTGATAAATCATTATGGTGGTGCTGGATGTTGAAACACGGGAAAGGAATTTGGGCCAAAAGCTTAGTGGGAACGAGGCTACAGAGCGAGGTGGGCTCCTTATCAGGTTAAAAGTACGGGGGGCTGGAGATCTAGAGGAAGGTGGTTCGTAGGAATAAGGAGGCAAGGGGTTGGTGGATCGCACTTCAGAGTCTATACCCGAACCGAACAAAAGTGCTCTAGGGAATCAGCCCTGTAGTGGACCAGACACACCAGTAAGGAGAACTAGCGACACATGGCTTCAGTGTCCCGGGCGCCTTAACAATAAGCAGCGGGTTAGAAAGGCAGCTGATTTCCTCCTGGGCGTTTGCAGGCTGTGGACCCAGCGCCAGCCCGCAGCACATCCGTGTAGGCAGAGGGGCGCGAGGGATCCAGGAGAAGGGGCAGCGAGCCGCCTGATTGACAGCTCGAAATCTGATCTTGTGAAAGAGACGCGGAGCCAATGGGAGGCAGCGATCCATCAGTTTGGATTGGAGGCCCCTGGAGGAGAAGTAGAGGAAAAACCACCGAATTGAGCTCTGTCAGAGGCGCTTTCGGCTTCCAAGGGGGAAGTGCTGGGCAATAATTAATGTTTTTATTAAATTTGGAGGGAATTTTTGCAGCCGTTCGCCTAGCGTGGCCTTCAGGTGGGTCTTTCCAACAACTTTTTATGTCTCTCCAGATAATTGCATGGTTGTGGGTTGCAAAAACTATCCTTATGAAAGAGGTGTCTCCGTCTCTTTAGTCCCGTTAGGTGCAAAGCAAGTCTCGTTGATCGCCATTGCTAGTTTTGCACACGTTTGCGAATCAGAGCTGCCCGGGGTACACCGACCGCGCAGGGAAACATCGAGAGTGTAAATAAATACATCGCCTCTTGTTCGGATTTTTGCTACTGCCGAAAATATGTAAATTGTGAACTCTCTTGGCTCTCTTTGGATCCAGGTGAAGGAGGCTGTGTAGGGAGGGTTATTTTTGTGAATGGGACTCTCGGAGGGTAATTAGCTATGCAAATTCAAGAGCTTCATTCATGATTTTTTTTTTTAGCCTAAAAGCCATCTTGTTCCCCTCTAGGTTGATAGAAGTCCAGATCCCGAGGAAATCTCCAGCTAAATGCTCAAAATATAAAACACTGAGCTGAGCTTTGCGAAGAGCAGCAGAATGGATGGATTTTATGACCAGCAAGTGCCTTACATGGTCACCAATGTGAGTGATCAGTTCGAAAGTTGCTGTTTATAAACTTGACTCCAACGGAGGGGAGGGGGGGGAGGAGAGAGAGAATGAGAAGGGAGGGGGTAAGGGGGTTGGGATTGCAGATACTTTATCTGCTTTGTTGCCACTGTAGGGCGACTCTGCTTCTAGAAGCCCAGTCTTCAAAATGAGCTTACCTTTCAGTGATTTGGATAAGGCATAGTTTTGTTTTTAAGACCCCCCCCCTTTTTTTTTTCTGTTTAAAGTGCCCAAGATGAGTGGAAGAGGAGACGGAGGGCAGCAGCAGCTGCACTCAAAGTTTTTGGCTGGGTTTGTCTGCCACATTGAAAAGAATGAAGTTGAGACTAATGCTGACACTTTTTGTTTACATGGGGTGTTTTTCTTTCTTTTTTTTTTCTCGTCTCATTTTTTTCCTCATATTTTTCATTTCACCACTCTGTGTTTTTTGTTTTGGGGGGTATCAGAGAGAATAAAACTCATTGTATTATAGTCTAGCTTTGATCTAGCTGAAAACGACTTTAAGTGTAACTGCTTAATGTTGTTTTGATGCCGAGATGCCATGAACACAGGACTGATAAGTCGTAGTGTGTTCCGCTTCGCTGGGAACAACTCTCCCTGGTTGTTGAATTCTCAGCTTTCACTGTCAGATGAATGCAGAAAATGAAGATTAGTTTGAATTCTATGGACTTTTATTTTTCTATGTAGAGGACCTAGTAGACTTATGTATGCATGTGTTTTTGTGTGTGTGACATCTGAGGTTTACATATTTTTTTAAAGAATTTTTTTCTTTCCCTTTGTAGAATCAGCGTGGGAGAAATTGTAACGAGAAACCAACAAATGTCAGGAAAAGAAAATTCATTAACAGAGATCTGGCTCATGATTCAGAAGGTGAGGTTTGATTTTGAGCTGAATCCCCCCCCCCCTTACCTATACTCGCCACCCTCATAAAGAAGAGGAACCCTTCAGTCTTAGCTTAAAAATAATACTCTTTCAAATTACCGCATTTAACTGAGACTTTTACTTGGAGCAATTACCATAATGTGACAGTTTGCATTGGAGGGCATTTTATGGCCCTGTCACAAACTAATGAAAGAAGGAAATGAAAACTTAACAGTGACATCCTTCTTTTAATCATTCTTTTGTGTTTAAATACTTATCCATATGGTATATAACTAATCCCATACACTAAGGTAACAGTTTTAAAATATCCAACACAGTGGGACAGAAGCAGCAATGTATACTACTTAATTTTTCCTTTTTACTTTATTAGAAGTAAAACATATAAATGATTGTTTGAGGTCCTATTCCCCTTACACTGAAACCATATACCATTATAAAACTTTTCATGGATGATTTCGATGACTACGTGGTGAGGTCTTAGTATCCTGTTTATAGGCCTTCAAGAATTCATCAAATCATAATTAAGGCCTAATTAATAATTATAATAACTATTTGAAAAATTAGATTACAGATTTTTTTTTTAAATGCACTATTGGTTAGAAGGTCAATATATTATAAACTATTCCGGCCATATGGGAGCATTCATAATGAACTTAATCTACTTAGATTTAATTACCAAAGTTCGGTTTGCCATTTTGATTAGGTATATTGAATTCTGAAACTTAACTCAAATCTTCATCCATATTGGACACCCTTCTCCCTCCCACTCTGACAGAATACACAGTTTTGGACTTGATAATAAACAGGTGCCAGGGAATTACCTCACTGACTTTGTAGAACCTATTGATGTAGACATTTTCCTCTAAAATATTGTATTTAAAAGTTGTCCCTTTTAGTTTTGAGGCACTGAACCTCAAAACATACAGTGCTTTAAAAATTATGCCATGTTCTGTTAAATCTTTTATATAAGATCCAGGAGAGAAAAAGAAAATGATTTGCAGCCTTTCTAATCTTTCCCCTTGAAGAGTTGACTCTATTTAAGAAAGCTTTACGTGGATAGACACGCCTTCACCTCGGCCTTTTTGTGAATCCTAGTGTATGTGTGTTTGGTGTCCCTGATCGTATTTTTTAAGTTTTAGGTTCAAAGGAGGGAAATCCTGCCTTTATTATTTATTTCACTAAAAGAATTTTTTAAAGAAGCATTGCTTACTAGCAATTACAATGGCAGGGTTATTGAGCTATTTAAGTCATGATTCCTATTTTCTTTTTATATTGACTCCCCTCCCTAAATTAAATTGATATTTAATACCAATTACATGACAAACATTTCCATTTAATGGAGCCTAAAGGTTTTCAAATTTTTTGTTTATGTCTTTGACTTGTTTTTTAGAACTCTTTCAAGATCTAAGTCAATTACAGGAAACATGGCTTGCAGAAGGTAAGGCAAAAAAACTGCTTTAAAAGGAGGGCAAAAGCAACTCTAGAAGGGGGAAAAAAAGTCCTGAACTTGCTGTCTTAATGTTCAACCCAATTAATTGAGCTCTAAAAGAGCCACCTCATGTGTCATGCATACATTAGAGTCTCTGATGAGTTTGTCTTTGGGGACTCTGGGGCTGCACTACCCAGTGTCATCACAAATTACCAGGAGAAATTGCTTCCAGCTCACAATCACATCTGCTTTTGGCAAGAACTAATGCACCAAGACTTCAAGTTCTAAGCCTCTGTTCAGATTTTAATTGCAATTGATCAGGTTTATATTATTGTACCTCGAGAGACCTCCTAGAGCCAGAACCCGGCTTGCTGTTTCTTTTAGAGCAGCGCATATCATTATTTGGTGTTCTGGTGGAGGACTTTTCTGATGGCAGAAATTAGTTTCTCTGGGTTCATCAGGACGGGATGCTTCAAGATTTAAGTGCAAGTGTCTTCTTTCCACCTTGTTCACAACACAGAACGTTAGGTGTGTATGCAATACTTAGGAAATCTATGGCTTTAAAAGAAATCTTTGGGGGATTTAAGGATTGAAAAAATGTTTTCTATTTGTTACTATTATGTGATAGTTGTTGAAACTGGTTTTTGCTTTTATGTCACTTTCATTAGGATTCATTTAAGACAGCAAGGTGACATCTAAAGGCAGTACTTTTATTTTTAGTTACTTTCTAGTAAAATTTTGTGCTGCAACCTATTGTATCTTTTATTGGGTACAACTTTATTTTACAGGAACAATGAGATAATGCTTCAATAAGGTTTAATACAACTTGAGAAATGCCTAATGTTGAGGGACTTTTGTTAGTGTCCATAATTTAAAATTTTTCGGATTTGTCATCATAATAAATGTGAAATATTAATTTTATCCTATGATATGTTTTATGGGGAACAAAAAGAAAATTATACATATTTAAGCACTGAGTCTAATTTGTATTTCTGTCTGTTATATGGATATGCAGTTTTCAGAACAGATTTTTAAGATTGTTGGAAGATGAGAGAGGGTCTCTTTAAATGGAACTCAAGTGTTGTTCTTGCTACTTTGAGGCTGGCTGCAGTGTTTTACCGGGGTCTTGCTTGCTGTTCATCAAGTTGCTGTTAGCATGTAAAATAAGTTTCTTTGTTTTGCTGATATTCTTGTTCTC
Source organism: Crocuta crocuta (assembly GCF_008692635.1). Lineage (NCBI taxonomy): Eukaryota > Metazoa > Chordata > Mammalia > Carnivora > Hyaenidae > Crocuta > Crocuta crocuta. Next base: position 8,010,134 of record NW_027529173.1, read on the forward strand.
TTAAAAGCTTTTGCAATCTTTATAAATCTTTTAAGTTAAATAGCTTTCCTAGTAGCCCTTTGAAAGGGTGATTGAATTTGCATGTTCATAAAAGGTGAGTATTAATTAAAGTTTTAGTTACATTTAAAGGTCATTTTGCTTGTCTCTGTAAATGAAATTTATTGCAATAGATTACTTAGTATTGCAACATGAACCATGCATTAAAACTTAACTTTTTCCGAAAAATTTGCACAGAGGTCCTTGTATTAACCTTGATCTGTTAGTTTTGCAAAGTTCAAGGTTGTGAGAACATTACGTTTAGGAGGACATTTGTTTCCTTGTCTAAAATAATTGGAAATATCTAGTTTAATTGTTCTCGAAGGTTTGTTGGTCTTAGATGTTTAAGTCTCATTGATTCCAAGGCGGTACACTTGCTGGCAGATTTTGAATGTGCATAGCAACTCTCTTTCTAGAATTTTAAAATGTGGATTCTGTGACAGACTCTTGCCATTTTATAATCAGTTTTACTACAGTCTCTTACTTTTGTTTATTTGTTGCTCCGGTAAGTGATTTGAATAACTTATCCAAGTTAATCTTTTTTAAAACACTGCACTGCATATATTCTTACCCATGATTATTAACGTACCTATAAATCAGATCTGAGAGATTTAGCTTTATGTAAAACAAACCTGGAAAATGATGTATTTGGAGGAACATGGACTTTTACGTAGAAAATAATTCATAAGCTTAAATAAGTTAAGGAATTAATCCTCAGGGTGTTTTAGTGAATACCCAGGTGAGCGACTGTTTACAAACTATGGATATGATTGCATTTTAGAATAATGCAAACAGTTTTCAAAATAGTTTACCTTAATTTATTCTATCATGATAGAAACAGTGCTGTTAATATGAATTTTTAAATCTTACTAATGGAGAGTTCTTTTTTTACTACTTGTTAATAGACTGCACATTTATTTGTATTTTTAGCAATTCTGTTTAATAATAATATTTGCTTTAACATTTTAACTTGACTTATCCCACATCTTGAACTAAGAAGAGATCTTAAAATTACAGTCGGTTATTTGTAGCTAGATTTGTCTATTTATGTCCCTCTGGACATCCACAAATTAAAACATTACCAAATTGGCAGACTTTGAACTGTTTCTATATTTCTTTTCATAATGCTTGGTAGCCAAAAACGTGACCAAGGGATTTTAAGGCATCTTGACCCTTTTAAAAAAGATCATGGGCAGTTAACCAAGTTCCTCTCAAGAGTTGGAAACCCACTGGGAAGTTTAACAGGTCTAAAAATCTTATTAGATATAAGAGTCAAGTAGTGTTGTATGAAAATCATGTTTTTAAAAAGTTATCAAAGCCTTTAAATACTTGGGAAATGATATATCCTAGAGTGTTTAATTTGTTTTTTTTCCTGTAAGAATTTTTATAAATTAGATTCAAAGTGCAACATGGGGATTAGTCATAGGTAAAATATTATGGATTATGAAATGTGTTTTATGTCTAAGGACAAATTGGGATAGATAAGGGAGGACTATTTGAGGGTGAAGGTTGGAGCCAGTATTTTCAATTTACTAAAGTCCTCTAATTTAGGGGAAAGAATGGGAATATATTTTAAATTTTAGGCAGGGATCAAAAATATGTGAAGAATATAACTTTATATTAGAATCACTTTTAAGTACTAACACTGCAATTTAAATGCTGTTAACTTGTATACCACAATTTAATATATTCACATTTCATTCTGAAGAAAATTGGAAAGATATTTTCAGTGACCAGAGTAGCACTTCAAAAAATAATGTGTCTATGTTAAGTTTTGCCATGGTTGCTTTATATTATAATTTTACTATGTACAATTCTTTATTGATTCTTTGTCTTTTGAATTAGATTGCTACTGACAGAAAGGCAATTTCAGTTATTTGATTTCATGAAATAATGAGTTCATATATCAATCCTATCAACATCATGGTAACGTCTTACTCTGAACAACCTGTTTTAAGTGGTGCTTTAGTGATAGTGTCCTAGAAATTCACAGTTAAAATGGCCCCGTTTGTGTGTTAGGAAGATAAATAGAAGGATATAAAATTGAGTTTAAAAAGGATTGCATTCTTCCAAAGTTGCTTACTAGAGCTTACCTACTATAACATAACTTAAAGGGAAACCATAAATTTCCTATGTTTCTACATAAATTTCCTATGTATCTACATAAATTTTCTATGTAAATACATAGCAACTTTTGAACTTCGTTTTTGGTATGGGTCTAGCCATTCTAGAGGTTCCCTTTCATCAGTAATATTAAGGACAAAAGTCAACAGTGATTCGCTAACACAGGGTAGATGTTTTTCAATGGTGTTACAGTAAGTCAAGTTTTCTGGTGCCCCCACACTTAAATCTAAGTTTTCTCTTCAAGAACAGGCTTTCTATACCAAAGGTTATTGCTTCCTGCAGATAAGGCTTTTTTTTTTTCCTTTTGTCTTGTTTGACCTTCAAATAATAGGTTGACTTAACAGTAGAGATGTCTGCCTTTACTTCAGTGGCTGATACTAAATGTACATTCAAAATAGTTTCTTATGAAGCCCCTTTAAATAATAGATGCTGTTGTTACTCGCTATACATAATGCCATCAACAATGTACAGTGGTCCTAATGTACTCATTTTTATTTTTCAAAAATTATAACTGTTTCTTGTTGAAACGGAACATAAATTGGATATGTGCACATTAATGTATTGCTTTTTCTTTTAAATGTGATCCAGTAAAAACTAAAGATTTTAAAAACTACATTATGTTGTGTGGTTTTTGTAAAAAAGGAAATGAGAATAAAGCATTAAATTACAGAAGTCCATTCTATTTCTTAGTATTGAGCAAGAATAGTTTCTTGTGCAGGGGGAGGGAGTGCTACCCCTCTTTTTGTTGTACCAGGATATACTCTAAAACATGAGAACAAGGCTTCTCTTTTGGACTTGATTAAAAGATAGCAGGTAGAGTAAATACCATATTTCTAAATGTTTATTGGAATTCTCTAAGTGCCTTTTTATCTAGGGTTTACTTGCAATGCTCCCTCCCCCCTCCAAAAAAACCCCCCAAAAACCCAAACTTTGTTTAGATAGAACTTGGATTTGGTCTAGTTTAGATACAGTTTTTCCAGAAGGTCCTAATAAGTGTTAATGAAGTACTGCTTTTCTGGTTCAGTTACAAGAAATGTGTCATTTTTTGAATTTCACAATATAACTATTCCCTTTGACCTGTGTACAAGCTGGTAATTAAAATGGTAATAATAATAAAGTCAGAGCTCCGTAGTATTAGAGAAAATAGAAGACGGCTCTTAAGACTTGCTCAAGTTTTTACGTCACTGTAGGTCAGTTTAGTGTTAGGAATTCAAGCTGCTTTGAGACTAAAGACAACTAAAACTTATGGTTTGCTTTCTTTTAGAGCATCAAGTATTAAAGATGTCTTTGTCATGCAGAAACAGCTCTCTCTCTTTTTTTGTCTCTTTAAATATGTTTATACTACCGTATTAATTAATGCTTATACATTGGTACAATCTTTTTAGTTTTAAAAGCGGATGTGGTGTAAAACCAGGCTTAGTGGCTTCATGATTATTTTGTTCCGTGGCCTGAAGCTTCATTTTAGGATTACACAGAATACCACTGTGCAAAGGTTGATTTTCTTGTTTTACCTTTATTTAAAATAAAATTTAAGTTTATTCAGAGCAACTCGTTTCTAATTCTTTGATTCAAAGTGAAATGCTACAAAGTTCAGCAATAATCTATTCTAATTTCAGGATAAAGAAAATTTGAATAATAGGCAAGAAAAACAAGGCATTTCTTTAATGATTTTTTTCCATCCTTTCTTCCTCTGTCCCTGTCTCCACTCTCTTAGTTCCTTCCCTCCTTTCTTTCATCCTTCCCTTTCTCCTTTTTTCCTAGCTTTAGACATTTAAATTTTTGTGACAAGTTACCCAATAAAGCGGGATACATTAAATCAGTCTGTCTGTCTATCTGTCTATCATCTATCTGTCTGTAGATCTCTAGATCTCTAGATAGATTTAATTTTGTAAACTTGTCATTTACTTAAATGTATACCTTAATGAATCCGAGCCGTATTTGAGATAGAGCAATAAGATGGATGTGTTTATTGCAAGTTCAAGTTGACTCGCTTTAGCTCTCTGGAAGGGTGTGACATGAAAAGATTGCGGTTGGGCCACATGGCTCATGCTGGACTGGGTTTTTGTGAATGGAGGCAGAACTCCAGTTTTGCCTGCTTGTCTGGAGGAATTGCTGAGGAGATCAGCTGTCTCATTCACAGGCAGAAAGAATGACTCATACATCTTCCGCCTTGTTTGGCTCCAGGTCATTGTTACAGTGGATAGAACTGGTTTTAATTAAATATTAACCCCTTTTATACTTGACATTTGTTCCGTTTGTAATTTTCCCACTTTTTTCCCTAGCTTTAAAAGAAAACTTCACGGACACCTAGTGTGTAAGAAACAGGTTGCCTGCAGCCAACCTTGGAAAATATTTAAACCCTCCCCTTTTCTTAAGTGATGATTATTTCATCTGAAACTTCAAAATAAGCATGCAATAAAGGGACTCTATTTAAAAACTGCCCCCGTCTCCAGAAGTGTTAGTTAAGAAAGCATGTTGAAACTAAAAATGAGGGTTTGTGATTCTGTGACATCTAGATCATGATTAATACTTTTGTGAGTTTGTTTCTCATACTCTCTATTGCTACGCAGTAAACGGAGAGAGAGAGAGAGAAACAACAACTTTGGATAATAATCTAGGTGAAGCAAATAGCTGAGAGTGCAGATTCTACCCTTTTAAAGCTCAAGTCCTGAGACTTGATGGCAACTTGTCTATTAATGTGCAATGAACTGATAGAGCCGCTCCAGCTTTTACCAATAAAATCCACATGCTTAATCTTCTTGAAAGCCTTTTATTGGTCTTTTGGTATATACTTTTCCCCCTTGTCTTTTCTTACTCTTCCCCTTCCTCTTTAATTACACGGTGTGGGGAAACATTTTCATTCCCCAAAGGTGATTATTCCAAGCATAGTTTATAATAGATAGCAGTGAAAATAGTATTGTTTAAAAAGTTGGCCTTTATTGTTAATTTTCCACTTTGGAGTTGGTATGGCTTGCCACAAATTTTCAGGCAGCTGTAGTTTGCTACTTCACAGTATTCCCGTGAATTGAGGAAAAAAGGAAACGCATGATACGAGTGTGGCAATACTTTGTCATATTTTCCTTGCCCAGATCCAACGTGTGTTTTTCGTTAACTGCTTTCCTTTTACTTGAACTTGAAATTAGAAGTATACTTAAGCCTTTGTCTATTTAAGTAGCATGCTGCTTCATTTGGTCTATTCAGTTTCTTAAGATTAGCTTCTGTGAAAATGTGAGTCATATGTTTTTTGTTAAAATTCTGTAATATGTTCAGGCATAAGTGTGAAGTATTTATGCAGTATGTTAGAGAGAACAGAAATAGCAGTTCTTAAAGCAATTCTTATTCTTTTTACAAATTGTTATGCACCTATTTTCTATGTATTTGTGAAGTATAACTTCCAGCTTGTTCTAAAATTTTGCTTTTTTTCCCCTCCAACATATTACAACACGTACCACGTATCCATCAGCGATTTTTATGTCTCTCTTGCCGTGATATATATCACAGAGTTACAATTTTGTCTTATGATAGGAAAAAATAATGTCTAGACTTTAGGACACTCATACCAGCATATTCGGTTACAAATATGTTTTTGTTACTCACCAGCCATTTTTAACTATTCCTGTAAAGGGATATTACATTTTTATTAAATTCTTGTAAGTCTTGGCTTTTAAAAAGCATAGTAATTGCTGTGACTGATAATTTTGCATCTCAATAGTTATGTCTGTTTAGCTGTTAATTTAGAAGGAAAACCAAAACATGTGGCTGTGATGGAAAAACGTGTAGGATTTGGTTCTGTCTACATGCTGTTATTTATTAAATAGATATTGAAAACATTTTTGTATTTTTTTTTTTTGGTGTGAAGGCTCCACTTATACTGCTCTCTGAGAAAAATGAAGCTTATTGTAATGTCAAAAATGTTTACAGTTAGAGAATACTAATGTACCAGTTGTAGCTGTTTTGTTTTGTTTTTTAATCCCTTTCCAGTATAATTCATGAGAGGTGAAGTTGTGTAACATGCATTGTAATGTTGGGAGGGAGGAGTTGTGTGTGTGTGTGTGTGAATTCAAAGAAGTGGGTGGGAGGTGAAAGTTTGGCAAAAGTAAATCACATGTAGAATTCCATGTAATTGTTACAGAAAACCTGTGTTATCACTTTTACACTGAGAAAAAAAGTACAGTTCAGATGGGTTAAATAATGTACGTAGTTTGCATAGATTGGAAGTTATAAAACTATGATTTGAAGTTCGCGTGACTTTAGTTACCCATGGTAGCAAACATTACTGGAATATGAAGGGGAAAAAACATCTCTTCTATTATAGGTTGATCAGTTATAACTTGGAGAAAAGTTCTTCACATTTTTGGTGACAGAGGATAGAATTAGTCTTTAATAAGCTGATACATTGGTTAACAGAGAATGTTGGGAAATAATGTTACATTGTATATATTTTAATACTTGGCAAGATTATCAGTGGTTCTGCTTTTGATAACATGCTATAAATTTTATTGAGCTGGATATTTCCTTTTTTCAAATGTGGTTAAATAAGCCAATATAAAAGAATACTTAATCCTCTTTATGTTGTGTTTCTTTTTTATATAAAATTTTAATATAGAATTTGTTTTTATAGGGAATTTTTCTTAACTTATTCAGCCATCAACACAAAACCTTTTCAGCAGAGAGTGATTCTGTTCATAAACATTCCCCATTCAGAGTAGGCTCTTTTTAAAAAATTAATTGGCATTTATTTTCATATAAATTGACTGGATAAAATGTTTCAACATTAGATAATACTAGTAGGGTAACACTAATACTCACATCAGGGCTAAAATTAAATAGGATAATTCCTATTTTTACCAAATTAAAAGTAACTAACTTCCCTTTTCTGTAGTGTGTTTGTGAGTATGTATATTTGTGTGTGTGCATAAAAACTTGTTTAGTTATATCCTGTCAATTTGGAATAGGTTTTTTTGATGTCTAAATCAACCATGATGAAAATATTTTAGAAGTGAAAAAGTGTACTTGTGTTTTGATTGCTGCTGAATGCATTAAGTCCTTGCTATTCAGTATTTTTTCCCTTTACTAAAAATAGGGAAGGTATTTGACATGAGGATTGATGAACTAGTGATATTTGTTTCATTAGTGTTATATAGTTGCCTGGAAAAGAATTTGCATGAAAAGATTGAGTTTATTTTTATTATTTATACTTCACTGTTATGTAATCACTAAAATACAATATTTTCTTATATATGACCAAAATCAAAGACAGTGCTTTGTTTAAAAAAAAAAGTCTTCTGTAGTATATTTTGGCCAAATTTACATTGAACATTTTTAATTACAGCAGTCTGATTTGCAATAGACCGAATATACCAAAAGCAGGCATTTCTGAAAATGCAGAGGAATGTGTGTAAGTGCATATCGTTTGGAAGAACTGTGTAGTTAATTTAGATGGGCTGCTGACGCACTGGCTGTGGGGAATTGAAATACTTCTTACTTCATTCTGGCAAAGAAGCACTGCAGCTAATAGAAATCCTGTAGCTTCTTCTATTTTGTATGTCTCTCTTTTTTTCCATCTGGCAGGTGATAGTCAGAGGGACCACAACTGCCTCAATTATATTTCTGACATAAATGTTTTCTAGCTGACATCAATGGTTGCTTCTATTTTCCCTCCCAAGTACGGCAGTCAATACCATTTTAAATAGGAGCTCATTGGCAAATAATCATAGGTTTGATCGGAGCCGAAAAAGATCTTACTTGAAAGATCTTACTTGACATTCCTTATGCCTTGGCAGTTTCTCTCTTAATTTTTTTTTTAATTTCTTTTTTTCTTCAGCTCAGGTACCTGACAATGATGAGCAGTTTGTGCCAGACTATCAGGCTGAAAGTTGTAAGTATAGTATGACTCATCTCTTGAATTTTTCTGTCTTTCTTGTTTCCTTCTCTCATTCTTTCTCTCTGGTTGGTTTCTACTTCCCGTGTCTGTTCTTGAATTATGTCGGTACCTTTCTAGCTTACAGTCATGAGGTGATTATATTTGTCAAGTTGTGACATCAGCAGGGTCCCTGTATGATCTGAGCAGAGCTCCAAAGTGTAGCTAAGGAAAACTGTTTTGATTAAAAGATGGTCCTAATCTATGTATTTGGTTAGTATCTTTGGAGAAGAAATAGGGTACGATCCATGAACGTGCAAGTGTTTACTTCCAGTTTTTTTGTTACGTTCCTAAATGCTGGTGGGAGAAAGTCAGTCGTTAATTAACATCCATGTGAGATTATTTACTGAATAACTTATACAAAATTTGTTGGCTCATATTATATTACACTCATGAACGTTCACCTGCTTTCATTTAATTTTTACCTTCGTTTTCTGCTTCCTGGTTACAGTAACACAAATGGAAGTAGCCCTTGGCTTTTCTTAGGGTCCCTTCCGGTTTTTTCTTTCCCTGAGCCTTGCTCTAGGGCCTGTCAGAGAATATGTAAGTTGTGATTCATGGGATGCTCTCCTCCCAGGAATCCCCGAGTGAGCATTATGTTTGTACAAACATGGCTGCCTCGGGGGTTCCTTCTCATATTTACGCTTTGCCATCCTACCAGCTAACGGCGCCTGTTGACCTGAGGTGTAACTAGTAAAGAAAGGAGTATAAATGGCGTCTTGATTATGAGATTGATCTAATAGGTTTTCATTCGTTAGTACCACCTAAAGCTCTAACTTGTTTCACTTTTTTCCAGATCATTGGCAATTTCATATGGGGCAGTATCAATAGCAGCCAGAGATGTTTTTGACCTTAAAATTTATCAAACCCATATTCTCACACCAATATCACACATCTCATATAGATACCTCTGTGACTTTGAGAAATAGATGTCTGTAAGCCAAGTTTTCTCCTTTTGTGTTTGGTATTTTAAATTGCCAGGTGTCAAGAGTTGTGAGACGTTATATCTAGAATTTGTCCTGTGTTTTAGTTCAGCTGCATTAAAATTTTTTTTTGGTTTAATTGTGGTAAAATATGCATAACAGAAAAATTTACCATTTTAGCTATATTTTAAGTGTGCAGTTCAGTGGCACTCCTGTTGTTATGCAAACATGGACACTGGCCACCCCCAGAACTTCCTCATCATCTCACACTGAAACCCTATGCTCACTTATTGAAAACTAACTTCCCCACTGCCCCCAGCCCCTGGTAACTGCTCTTCTATCAGCTTGATTTTTGATCTGAGAATTTTGTGTGCTATTTAATGTCTGAATATAGTTATTAGAAGACGATTTCAAGAAACCTATTCACCAATGCTATAGAACTAATTAGAGACTCTTAGGAATTCCCAGAACAATGACAGATAAGGATGCTGGCTAGGCAAGGTCTTCCTTTCTTTGCAATGTGGGAAGGGAACGGTCACATTTCTAGCATTTCTCTTTCTGGACATTTGGGTTCTTTCTAAAAGCTAAACCCGTCATCTGAGTGGGAGAATTATTCTCATTGAGTCATTTTACATCTGAAGAAATTGGTAATGATTCCAATACTATACCAAATGCCACGGTAACATCACTACCAAAAAAAAAAATGTTCCTTTTCTTATTTGATGTCCTTTCAGTTTTTCAAATTCTTGACTCTTTCGTTTCCTTGAACTCTGTCTTCTCTTGGTCCACGGTGGGGTGACTTTTTCCTTTCCCTTTTTACTACTTTGGCAACTCCTTTTCACTCCACTCATCTTCCTGCTTGCCCTTCTGTTTCCCTAGGGTTCTTTCCACATGGCTTTGCTCTTATTTTAACTTGTGCCATCCCTGCAAGTTCCCATAGAACTATCCATGATGATGGAAATAATCTGTATCAGAAGCATTTGGTATTATAGCCACTAAACACATTGCTCACTGAGTGCATGAAACGTGGTTAATGGGACTGAAGACATGAATTTTTTGTTGTGTTGTATCTTTATGACTCTAGATATAAGTTGACATGTTGTGGCTATTGGCTGCTGTAGTAGTCAGCCCAGTTTTGTGTAGTGGTGTCTCCTACATCATTATCTCTAGCCTGGGTGTCCCCTCTGCCCCCGTCTACTGGACATCTTCACCTGATCCACCACCTGATCCTTGATCCTTGTGCCAGGTCAGAAAAATGCAACATCTCCGGACTCAACCCTCAGCCCTTAGTGTGGCTTTGGCATAAAACGCAGTGACACTTGAGGTTCCAAAGATAATTCCCGCTCAGCCACACCAGTGTGGAAATTGTAATGACAGTTTTTCCTGGTCAGCATCTTTCTTCTGCTTCTGTTGCCTTTCCCAATTAATGACATCACCATCCAAGCTGAAAATCTTTACCTTCAATCCCTCCCTGTTCCTTGCTGTACACCTCCAATTGCTTACCTTATCAAGTTGTTGATTCTGCCTTTCACAAATCTCTTCTTTTTGTGGTCTCTACTTATCTCCGTTTCACCCTCTGAGTTCACACCCACATTCTGCCTTGACTGATCTAGTGCATAAGCCTTTCACTTGGTGTTCTTGCCTTCAGTTTTCCCTCCTCCCAGGGCATTCTGTGCATGGCATAAATACATAGCTGTCTGACCTTGTTAATTTTCTTCTTAAACTTCCTTCAGAGCAAAGTCCTTCAGAACATTACTCTACCATCTGGACCTTGACTTGCTGTTTCAGTTTTAACTCTTGCCATCCCAGCACCTGGTTCCTCCCTATCTTCTGAGCGTGAGCCCTTCGAATTTTTTAGTTCTCTAAACCGCTGAAGCTGTTTTAGGTCTCTCTGTCTTTGTACGTGTTGCTCATTTTGCTTTATGAACTTGTACTTTTGCTTTGTGGTGCTGGTAGGCCTCCTGCTCCAGACTCAGCTTAGACTTCATTGCGTTGACGTCTTTCCTGACTTTGTCTTGCCATCCATACCCTGCAGAGTGAGACTCTACAGTACCTTGTAACATTTGAGATAAGTGTCTTTCTTCAACAAGAAACTTTTGGAGGAGTAGGAGCATATCTGCCTCGCAAATATAGAAGCACAGAAGGTAAAATGGTTACCTTAAATATGACCAGCTACTTAGGACTTTTTTCCTTCTAAGTGTTTTCAAAGTCTTAATTCCCTTCTTAAGGTAGAAATACATGATCATGCCTTAAAACAATAGATGTAGTCTCATTTTGGAAAAACATGCTAAAACCATGATTGTTTAACCAAACGTGATCAGAATGGTGAAGTTCTATTTTTCTTTAGTAGTGAGTATTTACAATTTAACAAATAGGGCTCTGGAACTTGTGAATAAAACACCTAATTATGAAAGAAACCTCTAAACAAAGGTGAAAATAAATCTGAAATCGTCTAAATAAAAAGATGGAGATGTGCTTTATGTCACGTTTTCATTGACATAAAGGACTATTGTTCAGAAGATGGTGAACAGCTAATTTCAGTGTTCACTAAGAGCAGAACAAAGGGAAATAATTTAAAAAGAGAAATAGGGTATATGAATTCTAAGGATTTCTGGAGGGAGGAGGTTATCAAATATTGGAGCTGAAAGGTTAGATTGTCTGCTAAATACCCAGTACAAATGTTTGATTCTTCTCTGGAAATGCTTCCTGGAGCAGAGGCATCGTATCTCTAGTAGAAAGAAACCCCACCCACTCTGCATGGCTCATCTACAAATTCTATGGGGCTCTTTTTTCCAAATGTAAATAACCAGATTTCCTTACATACCTCAGTCACATAAAATGCTGCTCTTTTTACTGCTTTAGCCTTTTGGTAAGTGTAGGTTAGGAGAATGAACAGCCAAAGTCTGCTCACCACCGGATTACAGAACATACATTTGTCAATAAACTGTCAATCTATGTAGAAAAGTAGAGAACAGAGCATTAAAAAATGGTGAAAAAATGAGATTAAACCATACACTTGGGGTTTCTCTAAAAATATCCCCAAATGTTCTTTATTTTTATTTCTAAAATATGTCAGTTGGAAATCTAGAATATAAAGATCTATAGCTTGCTGTTAATCTTTTAAAGGGTGCTGACTTTTAAAGCACCTAAATAGACATTAAAAGCACATGAAAAAGTAAAAACAAAAAAAAAGAGTCAAACCAAACAACTCCCTACAAGTCCATCCTAGGAAGTGAATAGAGACTAAAAGAAAAGATTACTTGCTTCTAACAAATTGTTTATGACTTAGAAACAAATCTTTTCAGAACTTAGACACTATTGAAAAAAGCAGAAGAAGTAGAATTCTGTCTTTTCAGAAAAGAGAATTTAAAGAATATTTAGAAGGTAAAGTAGCCTTATCTTTCCAAATTAGATGTGAATCTGTATGTAAACTGAATTTTTATAGATTGCGTGTTTTAAATTTAATACATTAATCATCTTATATTTTAAACCACATACTTTGCATTTTAGGTTCAGCATGCATCTTTTGAAATCTACTGCCACTCATTTTTTTCATTACAGTAATATCTTACAATTTTTCTAACTAGTTTGCTTCCATTTGGTTATATTGGTTTCTTTCAGTGTTTTCTCTAAGTGATTCACATGATAAATGGTGTTTCCATTTACATTTTACCTCTTCCCAGAACATTCCCAGGGGTATAACCAGAGTTATGCAAAAATTCCCAGCGGGATAGATCTTTGTAAGGTACTGCTTTCTCTTATACTTAAGAAAGAATAGTGGAATGCAATTCGGTTAGAATTAGCGTCATTAAAGGAATAGTAATAACCTTGACTCTGCTATGTTTGTGTATCACAAAGCAAATATTAAAACTTTGCAAGTATACTTCAATTGAAATTTGTAACACAGCACTGGTGACTCAACTGACAAGAATCAGGACAAACCGGTGTATGGGGTCTCAGCTGTTTAAAGCTTCTCTTACATGAGTGATACCTTGTTCAAATAAATAAAAGTCATAGCTACACTTAATTTTCTTACAAATTAAAAAAATGTTTTTAAATTAATATTTTGGTCCTTTTTGCAGTTACCATGGGGTGGGGGTGGGAGGGACCTTAACAGATTACTATTATAAATCTCTTTTTTAAGAAACTGAAGTCAGAAAAGTTTATGCAGACCCTGACTGAATAATTTCTTTTACATTAACACATCCTTGCCCTGGATCAGGAAGTTCCGTGCATAGTTTTTGTTTCTTATTTTTCTGCTTTTCTACTAAGCTACCTTCTTGTATTGTGTTCCTTTCTACACATATAGTGAGTACTTTATAAAAGTTTGCTATTTTTTAAGTTTGCCTTTTATTACTAATTTTGAAACCTTTCTTGCCTGATTCAATTTTTGGACATGACTGGCCGGGAAGACATTGTCTTTCATTCCTACAACTTCTTTTACCAGAAGGTGAGCATACATCAAAGAGGAATTCCATTTCTGGGATTTGAGAAACTAAGTTTGTTACTGTGCTTTGTTTTCTTTAAAAAAAATATTGAGTTATTTTTAAATATGCCACTATAGTCAAACTCAAACCATCCATTTCTAGGATGAGTAGCCTCCTGCCTTCCTCATCTGAGGTAGTATTGCTTGAGACCTAAGCTATAGCTAGCACTTGAAGAGTCTGTTTCCTTTGTGTATGGCTTTTGTTGTTTCACTTGTTTTGGGCTTTTTTACTTTTTTGTCTCTTTTATATTTTATCAAAGCAGTATGTTCATAGAGTAAGGGGGAAACCCCCACAAATAAGATAGTTTTTTTTTAATGCCTTTTCATTTGTTCCACATGCTAAATATCCTTGCACTGCAACTTCTTGATTTATCAGTTTTAGATTTTATCTTGCAGCCTATTCGGGAAGATAAGCATTTGAAATGTGTTTTAATTAATTTATTGAAAGTGCTCAGATATATAATTCTACATGAGTCCTGACATCTTATTCATACTTGAGAACGAACAAGCATTGTTTAGAAAGCTTGTTCAAATGCAGCTTCATGTTCCCTATCTTATGAGAGCTTGACTTTCAGGTCTGGAATTGGGCCCCCAAATTTCTAATGAGCTGTTAGATAATTCTGATGTAGGCTTTCCATGCAACACAAGGCTAGACATTTTGCTTATGTTGCCATTTACTTATTTGTGCAACAACGGCAGCAGTATCAGTATTTTGCAATTAAGTTTAGGATGGGCTCTATTCATAACCATATACAATTCATTATGTGATAGATGTAGTTTCTGGAAAATTTTATATAAGTAATACCCTGTCTTTTGATATTTAAATATATCAGGAAATTAAAAATGAAGTCTACAGAAAAATGATATTGTTAAAATAGCCCCTTAATTTTTATCTTCTTTGCTAGAATTATTTGTACTTTCCAGTTCCAAAGATGACTTTCTACTTCTTTTCTCTTACCTTTACCTTGAGAAAATCATGGTAAAAATACAGGAGGCACCTGTATAGGGTGGACCACCAAACAATGGTGGTCCACCCTATACAGGTGCATCCACTAGGGATTCTCATCATCAGACTGTCTACTCTTCCATTGGTTGTGCACATCTGCCTTAATGCTTGTCACAGCTTAGTGTCCAGTGGTGACCTTGTCAACAAAACAAACAGTTTGATGCTAGATTATTTCACTAAGAACATATTTTTAAAATGAAAACAGAAACCCAGGGGGGAAAAGCTACATCTTACAAGAAACTTGGCTTTAGATAACCTCCTAGAACTCTATCCAGTCCATTAGAAGAAACAAACTCTAAATCATACACCTTGGGCATGTCAGGTAACCTTTGTTTACTTATGTGTAAAATGACAAGGAAATAAATAATCTCTCAAGCCCAGAACACATTATAATTATGGCACTTTTTCCCCATTCAGGGAAAAAAGAATGGATAGTGTCTAATATGGTGAATGCTTGCTAGTTATAAAATGGTAGACTTTAGAAAAACCACAGTTAATGGGGAAATGTAAGTAGAAATTACTGTAAGTAACTATACTTATAGCTAGAAATATGCATCAGTTTTAATCAAGTCTGTTATGGTATGTTCTTTTCAAAATTTTTGGTTTTATCAACTCATTCTTCCTAAGGTTGATAGTTCAAAGAGAAAACCAGAAGACAAAGGAATACTAAATTCCCCACAAACCTGGGGTTTGTTGCTTTGTTATGGCTGAAAACTGAAATTAAATATTTCACTCCCAAATTTTTAGCCTTTTCTTTCCTATTTTATATATCCTCTTAAGTTTTGCCTTTAGTTTAACACATTATCCTAGAAATTGACTTCAGTAATAACGGTCAAAGGAAGTATGCCAATAAATCCTTTCCATTTACTCTGCCTATAATTAGTAACAAATTATTTTGAAGCAAGTGGTCTGTGCCATCTTTGGTTAAATTTTACTTAATATTAAATTAATATATCAGTATGCAGTTACTGGACTTACTAGGCTAAAAGCCTAAACAACATTTGTTGGAAAGTTTACATAAGGAATGATAGTGGGAAATTATTTGCAGGACCAAATATTTATTTTTATTTTTTTTACATTTATATATTTTTGAGAAACAGAGATAGAACACGAGCAGGGGAGGGGCAGAGAGAGAGAGAGGGAGACACAGAATACAAAGCAGGCTCTTGAGCTGTCAGCACACAGCCTGATGTGGGGCTCTAACTCATGAACCGTGAGATCATGACCTGAACTGAAGTTGGACGCTTAACCGACTGAGCCACCCAGGCGCCCCAACAGAAGCAAATACTATATTGTTTGTTCTAGTATTTTTAATATATGTACATATGCTTATGTATAGTAATGAATTAAAAAAGCGGAGGAAACATTTATTAGTATTTGCAAATAAGGGCAAAGCAGTCATGAAAATAAGTACATTTCTGGGCCACTATTTCATAAGACATGTAAATTTTATGAAGTCAGATATAAAGAAGAAATAATCTGAGCTAAAGTAGTACATGTGGGCCTTTATGTCATAACTGTGTGTTTAGTGTGTTTATGGTTTTTATTCTTATTTTTTCCCCACTTTCTCCTTTTATAACATAAACATCTATGTAAGATACACAGTACTATTTGCTTCTTTTATTGAATTTTCTCCTCATGGTGGTTTGTGCTGTGTCTCAGTAAGTGAAAATGGTTGGTGTCATGTGGTTGAGTTTCTTCTTTTTGGTGGCAGAATTCGGGAATAAGCCAGTGGTGGTTGCTTTTTAAAACTCTAACGAATTACAACCCATTAAGCATTTCTTGAGCTTGACAGTAGCTGAGGATGATGTTAACTCAAGAACTCAGTTATTGACAGTGTGTCAGAAATGGGTAGATTAAAATCCAGTTTCTACAATATCTAATTAAACGTTCAGGTAAAAAAAGTACCTTTGTGTAATGGTTTTACCTTCAGTCTATTATTTAAATCTAAAGGTGAGCAAAGAAGTTCATTTTGCTGTAGACGCCATATTGTTAAACCAGTCAGGTTTGTTTCATAGTTACTCCTAGTTTTTGGTTTTACAATCATGTTAGGGGTGATTTTAGATCCTGTAGTAGAAGAGGCTTGAATTATGATTGCTCCTTTATTTATGTCTTGCTATAGGGAAATCTTTTTTTTTTTTTTTTATAGGGAAATCTTATATTCATTTTTCTGTTAGCAAAATTGGAATGGTTATATTCTTACAAGTGTGAGCCATATCCATTGGTTTCTTTGATTTGAAATAGAAATAATAAATCTTAATAGTATAACAATTAGTGTTTTCCTTAGGAGATTTTAGTTTCAATTATTTACTGACACAAATGTCCATAGTTGTAATGTTTTATTGAGGATGCTAAATAGATTTATAAGACTCTAAAAATTTATTCATTTAATGAACATCTTTTGAGTCTATTATGTGTCATGTTTTGTCTAGGCACTGATGTTACAGTGGTGGACAGACATGAAAAACACCTCTGCTCTCATGGAACTTACATTCTAAACTGTATGTAACTGTTAAATAAGGTCATATTCATCCCATGTCAGGGGATTGAAATTGTATAGGAGTCAGTGTGAGTGCATAGTCCTTGTGTTTTCAGATGATGGTCTACAAAAAGCACTCTTCTCAAAGATATGGCCATCGGACTTGCCAGTAGATTATGTCATTGTCTATGTTTGCACCTCTTAGCCTTTGCCTAAATTCCTGTGATAGTGACTAAGAAAATTATCTTATGTGTTTGAATGAGTAATATACTCTAGTGGCAATTATTATATATGCAGAATATTGACTTACCCTACTTTTTGAGATCATACTCATTAGTGAATCATTTCTTTCATGAACGTCATTTATTCTTTGCTTATCTTAGTGAGAATTAATGAATTCTGTGTGCTCATAAATGCTTTATATATATCTCAATTTTAGTAATATTTAAGTTGGTTTGTAGAGGATGGATCATGTCATACACATCTTGGTATAATTCATATGTGGGTATTCAATGAATTGAAGGAATTGTTTCTTGGATATTTAGAATCTTAAAAAAATGCTTTAAACATATTTATGTACAGGTGGCTTAAGTCATTTGAAATCTAATGTAACTTATCTGCTTTTATTTTTCCATGTTTCATTTTTCTTAGAGGGATAATGGAAAGCCATTTGCATTTACGTGACATTGTCAGTGGTCAATCCCTGTTATCAGATTAGAGCTCTCTAATAAATATTATTTGATGCTCATATCTCACAACACATTTTTCACTAATCTGTACTTAATACAAATATCCTAAAATAACTTGGTATTTCCCCCCTTTCTTATAGAAAGAAACCTAGGGCATAAAATTATCAAATAACTAAGACGTGAGGTGGTTGAAATTGTATAGGTCAGATCCCCAGCTCATACTTGCATTGTCTGGGGAGTTCTCCTTTCTCGAGGGCCAGCACTCTATTGACTTGTACAAGTTTTACTACTCTTTTTTAAATATATCTTTTTTTTTTTTAAATAAGCTGTACACCCAACATGGGGGTTAAAATCATGACCCTGAGATTGAGAGTTGCATGTTCCACTGACTGAGTGGAGACAGAAATCTAGAGACAGATATCTTTGACCTGTCCTTTGTACACCAACTGTTACTACTCTTAAAAACAATCTTCATCACTAACAAAGAGTGCTCTTCATACAGGACATTGATTTTGTCATTGTTACTGGCATTGATAAAATTCTTCTTATCAAGGTAAAGAGACAAAGAGAACCTTTCCCTAGGAGTTTGTCCCAAGAAAGATGTTCTATGAACTTATTTGAGCTCATAGCCATGGGAAAGGAAGATGGGAGTACTTGGTACTTAGGAACTGCTCCCCTTTTCATCTAGGCTGTAGAACTTGCCTTTCCCTGCTCAAAGATGTTCTCTTACTTATTCTGACTTCGATAGAGATTTATGATATATATTTGCCTGGTGCTTATGTGCAGTTTTTGACCTGAAAATGTTGCCGAAATGATAAGTTTTACTCACTGTGGGAGAAGAAGCTTGTGGGCAAATGATGTAGTAGTGGCAGCAGCAGAAGTATCAATATTGGTCCTAGTCATAGTAGTAGGGTTCATGGCATCCCCTAAGTAGTAGTAAATATTCATGGCAGTCCCAGAGCGGCAGCTTGGAGAGACAGTATAGATTAATGATATCAAAGCTCTTGTTTTAAAGATGAAAAACTGAAGTCCTGAGAGGTTATTTGGCTCTGTGATTTTAAACAAGAAAGGTCATATGCTCTTACTTGCATGCTAGGAAAATTGCAAGTAAAAATTTTACAAACCTAGATTCTTTCACTTATTAGTGACCTTTTCTTTATCAAATACTTGATTTGTCACACTGGAGTAGGAAAAAATTTTCTAACCATTTTCTTGTTAAAGAAGGTACTTTAAGCTTTGCTACCTCATTAATAGAAATATATTTTCTGTTGTAGGAAGGAATGAATTCACTTAGATATATCTTTATGCCAGGTTTGTCTACTTGATCAGTTTTAATGTGTTTGTGCATAAACACAGTTTACTGTTCTTTAGTTTTTTTTCACTTTAATTATGATCAAGACCCTAGAAGCCAATACCCAGTCTGGATAAATTTTGGTCAGATATAATTCTATTCCCCTTTGTCCACTTTTCCCCCTGAACTTTTAATACTTAAGGCCCAAACATAAGGTTTTTATGGTTTTCTTTCAGTCACAGATTAGCCAGCAAAAGTTCTGTCACATACTATTAAGGCCGCTGGACTTAAGAAAAAATGGTTCATTCCTATCAAGATATATGGATAATATTGAAGTGTTCACTTCAATAGTGTTAGCTTTTCCTTTGAAATGGCAGTCATGCTGTGAAGTGAACTTTTACTGCTGTTTGAGGTTGTTTTTCTCCATCCTCATGGACACAACAGCCTTATTATGTTGATTTGATTTCACTCTGGTTCTTGGCACTGGGGTAGAATGTCAGGTGACACAGTTGTCTCAACTCACGGGTCTGCCGAGAAAGCCAAGTAACTAGATGTCATCGGTCTGTTTTTCTGGGTCTTTTGCCATCCTGAGCCTCTCCACATTGTTTTCCAGTAGGATAATCAAACCCTGTATTCCTTTCTGAAAGCTCTCCTTACATTCACTGTTTTATTGCAGATTAAAGGCCAGTGCATTAGAAGGTTATCAGCTAATCAATAAACTTCAGTCACCTCATCTTGTGATAAAGCTGTCCCATTGATCACAAAGTGAAAATTTAGGCCCTTGGCCTTTAAATGGCAATTTCTGAAGGTTTGGATAATGTGCTTATGGACTGTATAGACCTATCCATTTATATATATTTAGAGGTAGTTATCTGAAGTACACATGAGGAGACTGACATAGCCAAATGGCGCCTTCTGTATTTTATTTAAATATTCCATTCTTAACTTTTCTTTAATCTTTTTGTCAAAATCTAATCATCAGCAAAACTCTCACCCCTACCTTCTTTCTCTCTAAATATAGAAAACCTTTTTTTTGTTAGGACTGGTTTTAAAATGCCTCCTAAAGCATAATGCAAAATTGTGGTAATTGGAAGCATCATAAAATACACACAAATGCTGGGATTATGAAATCAGAAAAAATATACTCTTATTCTGATATTAATTATATAGTTAAGTGGATAACAGTTTCAGCATCTAAAGATCTGGCATCTTTATTTTGGTAAAATGTAGCATGTTGTTTTGGTTAAGAACCAGAAAGCTTTTTTTTCTTCATAATGAAAAAACAAGTTTGGACGACATTCAGAGTACCAGGTATTATGCTAGATGCTATGAAATGGAAGATAAAAACAATAGTAGTGATAGTACCAATCTCTTTTTCATTTGCTTAGCCATTTAGAGTTCATAGGTCATCTTCACACCCTTCATCTAATTTGCTCTTCATTGTGGCCGCGGATGGTGGCAGAGCAGACAAGGCTCACGCGGTTCAAGTGTAGTAACCAGAGTCCTATCTATAGTGAATGGCGGAACCAGGACTTATCTGGTAACGTTTGCTCTCGTCCACGCGATAGCACATAGCCAACGGTGGTCACCACTCATTTATTGAAGGGCTATGACTCCACAAGGGACAAAAATTCATGTAGATAGATATTTTTGCCCAGTGCATGTACACATAGGTGTAAGTCTATATGTTTGTGTGATATAAATTTAGGAAAAATAAAACACTTAGAAAAATGTTTCTTATTTATAAATGTCTTCTGATTCATAACATAATGTACAAAATAACACATAGATGGAAATCAAGGGTGGAGTAGACAGCCCTGTAAGTTCCTGATTACTCTATGAAAATCTTCATCCTCATGCTTTGAATGGTAGAATTGTGGTTCAGTTCTGTGTATACATAAGCCTTTAGTTTCAGGAATCCTGAATGTTTGGTTAACAAAATAATGGTGCTCTCAAAAGAGAATTTTTAAATTGTGCTTGGGACACTGATTATCTATAAGTATCATATAATTAGGTCAGAAGTATTTGCTACTAATATGCTAAATTTAGCTGAACATCATGTTTGACATTGGGTCTGATGACAGTACATTACATTTTAAATATCTGTTGATGCTCTTATCTATAGTATTGATACTCAAAACACTAAAGTCGTGTAATATGAAGTGATAGCATTCTCTCAGGACGGAGAACAGCATGCTGCATACGAGCAAGGTATTAGATCGTGGACACTGGAGTTCAGATCTCTGCCATGTAATAGTATGTGACCTTGTATAAGCAACTTCACATCATTGTGCCTTAGTTCTTTCCACATATAACAGGGATAATAATGTTACCTTCCTCTAGGAAAACTTGAATATCATACACACACACACACACACACACACATATGTATAAAGCTATGTGTGTTTATATGGAATATATTAGACATGTATGTTTGGACATAAAAGGAAATGGTACAAGCTTTTATTCTATATATTTACAAATATATATGAAATATACAAAATATAGAATTCATATTATAATTTTTATTATGAAATGCATTCATTTGATTGGTTTACTTTTTTTTTGTTTATTTGTTTTTGCCATACTCAGAAATGATATCCAAATAACTTACAGGCTGTCTCCATACATACTGAAAAATAATTGTAAGAACAACTTGACCTTTTACCATTTACTGTGTAGTACACTTCAGTACCTATTCACAGTGACACTGTCCGAAGACACTCAGAAGTGTTTGTTCAAACCTACTGTTGCTTTGACTGTAGGGATTTATAAGTGGAAAGTTGAGCTGAAAACATTTGGTACTTGTGATACTGGCCTGGTTATAGGATCGGTTAAGATCTTACATTTAAGATTATGGGTTATGATTTCTGGTTGATTGAGGACACTCTAATTTGTGGGTCTAGTAAAATTGCCTACATCTTCAATGTTTTTGTTGATTTTGAAGTTCATGTATTCATTGAAAATGAAAAAAGTGTTGATTTTTCAATTAAGATGCAACCTTTACAATGCAAGCAATAATAATTATAGTGTTCACTCATCTTGAAGAAAAAAATTTCACCAGTTAAATAGCAATAATCGAGATGAGAACTGTATTAGAAGGGTGCTAATTTTATGATCATCTCCTATTTAAATAATAAAAATTAATCCATGGGACCATTGCTTTAACATCACTTGTGGTGAAATGATATTTGACTTTAGAGATGGCCTTCTGGAAACCCATATAAAAGTAATTAGCTGATTAAATTGTGAATGACCTAAGATCATTTTTATAAAAGGCTTCTACTCCCATGAATCAAGCATTAGGCAGTGGTTGGGCTTCTACCAGACTAGATGCGCTTGACCCAAAGTATTTCATGAGTATTAGTGTATTTAGGTGGGTATTAGTGTACCTAAAGTATTTCATTCTTACATGGTACCGCATCCTTATATTTTTAGCTTCCGTGGAAAATGGAAAACCACAGGAAGACAAATTCAAATTTAAGAGTTTTAACAATTGGCCTCTGCATGCTAAATGTAAGAAAAATAGATTCTAGCTGTACCTGAAAGAAGTCCTGGAATTACCTTAGAGGATTATGCAGGCCTGAAGAAAAGATCTTGAAGTAGCTCTAATTTCACAAGGTGACCCGTTGGCTTTGGAGGCCAACTCATATAGGTTCAGTGCTTCGTTCCATATTTTATCATTTTTGTGATCTTGGGCCAATCACCTAACTTTGTTGAGCCTCCTATGTAAAAGTTATGGAAAGTAAATGGGTTGGTATAATGACTGAATGAGATATTTTATGTTACAGTTTTGGCACATAGGTTAATAATTGATAACTCGGTGGTTCTACAGAAGTAAGACATTGTCGGTGCGTATTTAACATATATACTGTTTTGGGGCCAGAGGATTTTATAAGCTACAGTTTTCAAAACAGTAACACCAACCGTACAGTTAAAACAAATTCAAAATAATGGCATTTGGTTGATCTAGCCAAATTATTAAAGGGTTTGGTTTATGATATTTGTTCCTCTGCCTACCAATGCTGCTAATACACCTTCCCTAGATAGGTATATTGAATAAATTGTTTTCTGAAAAGTAAATATTAGCTTTCTTTCCATTTTGTTCCATTACCAACCCAAAAGGAGGAAATAGTACAGTTGTGGCAGCGTATACATTACAAATTTGTGAAAGACCCCTTTCTTTCTCTAGTTTGTATGGCAGATTGTCTATGCGTAGTGTTTTCTAGGAAGCACCCATGACTATTCATAATTCACAATTAGAAAAATAATGGTTCAGCAGGTCAAACCATTTTTAAGCCATGTTTTTTAGTTATTCCATTTTAGAAATTGTATAAATTGTGTAGCTAAAATGCCAAGATAATAGACACATATTTAAGTATTTATTAATGTAGGATACAGTTCTTATGCATTAATAAAGAACAAAAATGCCTCCCCCAACCAAATAATTCCTGACTTCAAAAAGCATACTGAGAAGTCGGAGAAGAGAGAACATTCTGGGGATAGTTAAGATACAGTAGAGTTGGGGTTAACACAGTAGCTAAGAGTGTAGGTCATGACATCATTGCCGCCATCTACTGTTTTCTAGCTGGGTGACTTCGGTGGGTCACTTAATCTCTGAATACTCTGTTTCCTCTTTTACAGAGAGGCTCACAGTAGTTTTGGAGGCCACCAGAGTTTTGGAACAAGGGTAAAATAGGTCAGGACATTTACAATTGTTAACACCACTCTTATTACATTATTAAGAATAAAAAACCACTTGACCAAAATTAAATGAGTGTTATTGATAGTAAATTCTATAGTTTTTTTTTAAGTGGTCAGCATAGTTTGGAATAGTTGAGAATGGCTTCATGAAGAAAATAAAACATGCCTTGAACTGGAAACTAGACTCATGAAATGGTAGAAATGAAATGAACCTAGAGATGATCATCTACCCAGTATCTCTGTATTTGATGGATAATAATAGCTAATATTTGCATAGTGCTCACTTCTTTGTGGATACTCTTCTAAGCCTTTATTCCTTAATGTATCTAGTCTTTACAACAGCCAAATTTATCGAGTAGGAACTATTATGTGCTTTTTTTCAGATGAAAAAAAATTGAGCCCCAGAGTAGTTAAATGGATTGTTTCTTGACACACAGCAACCAAGTTGTAGATCTGACTCTGAAATTTACACTCTTAACCACAACCCTACAACTGTTAGAGATAAAGCTGCATGCCACACATAAGTTGCTTAGGGCTAAACAGTTTGTCCGAGGTGACAGGAAGTTAGTGCCTGAGTAGGAGTCATAAAAGTGGAACTTAATCCTCTTCTGTATCTAATTTTCAATTTCAAACTGTGCTTACCACACCTCAAGTGGCTCTTCACTATTTATGTGATTTACACAGTAATGAAGGGAGGACCCATTAGATGGGATAAAGACCAGGTGTTAATTACTATGAACTAGGCAAGTGCCTCCTCTGTCCCACTAGAGAATGACAGCAGCATTTGGAGATAGAGGTGTGTGTTGGATAGTGGTGGAGATAAAGTTTGATAGGTCAGAGAAAGTCAAATTTATGGGTCAGCAAAAGTTAATCCCATATATTTAGGGTTTATCCTAAGAACAAATGGGCCAGCCTGGAAATTCCTAAGCATGAAAATTTTGATGTCACATTACTGAGAAGGAGAAAGTGGAGAGGAAAAGGACAAAGGGGAATGAATATAAAATGGTTTTTTTTGGGGGGGGGGCGTCAGGGAAATGTTTTTGAACATATAAGGACACTGTAGTTAAGTATATTTAAAACAAATAGCATACTGTATAATGCATATATATCAGAAATTTTATAATTATGTTCGTGTAATCTGATGTGGTAGTTCAAACAAATGTTCACTGGCCAAGAATTTATGTATGCATTGTAAGAGAAGACTCCTTTTAAATCATGCTTTATCTGATTTAATTTTTATCCCCGTGCACACCCTCAATTTACAAAGCCTCTATTAACTTCAAAGGGCAAGGAAGAGAATGCAAACCAGGCCTATTATGTTTGTGATCACACAGTTGTTTTGCAGGTGGTATCCATGTGTTCCTCCAAAGTTCATTTCTATTTGCACACATGGAAGGAGAGCAGAAGGACTCTTTCATCTTCATATTTTTCTCATTTCTTGGAACTATCAATTACAAAGGAGGACTGTATAAATCTTCTTTGTGTGTTTGAGTGCTAATGTAAGCTGTTGCATATATCATCTGGCTGCAGTATTTGACACACCTACTGGTCACTTTATACATAGAGTTACAGCAGACCCATTGGCAGAGCTCTGTGTTCCTTTTTTTTTTTAAGTTTTTAAAAAATATTTATTTCTAGGAGAGAGAGAAAGAGCGTGAGTAGGGGAGGGTCAGAGAGAGAGGGAGTCACAAACTGAAACAGGCTCCAGGCTCTGAGCTGGCAGTCTGCACAGAGCCCGACGCGGGGCTCGAACCCACGAACTGCGAGATCATGACCTAAGAGAAAGTCGGACGCTTAACCGACTAAGCCACCCAGGCGCCCCGGCAGAGCTCTGTGTTCTGAAGCATTCGATTGTATTTTAGAATGTACCGTTCAAAAGAAACCTATAACAGAACCCCATTCTACACATGAGTTTCCTACACTGCGTTGTGTTGGTAAACCACTGAGGGGCTTGAACGAATGCTGTTGTCATTGTTTATCATCCTCTTTGATCACTAAATTATAGAGAAATGATTATCCCTGTATAACCTGTGACCTATAGCAGGCGTTGTAATATCTGTTAATTCACACGGGCATGCTTTTAACATCTAAGAGTCTCAAAAGGTTAAATTTAAATAGTGCTTTAGGTTGACATAGCAGCAAATAACAGTTTTGACCGTTTACAAGAAAGCAGTTAAACCTGAGAATACATTGAGTGTTTTCATTGTACGCCACTTTATTGAAGAAGAGGGATCCACTTATGTATACCTTGCATCTAAATTTTAAAAACCTGCAAGCATCAGTGATTGCAATATTTATTTAAGTGAAATTTATGTGAAAATAATATCCGATAATAGAATTTACATCCTAGTTAGTGCATCTGTATATCAAGAGTAACATAAAAGACTTGCATTGTGCAAGGATTATTATGATCTGATGTGTATTTTGATGTTACCACAAAATGCTCTGCCCAAGACAGATGTAAAGAGATTTGTAATCTTCAAATATTATTACCTTCATGCTGCTATCTTTTATTTCCAATAACACCTGTACTACCCTGCTACCTAGTTACGCTCTATATTTTATGTTTAATGGGGTAATCTAATTTCCCCTTATTTGCAGTTAGCAAGTCAAAGTAAAAAAAAAAAAAAATACATTGGAATGTTGCCATGACACTACTGTTATGAAGCCAGATTTAGTAACTGGTGAGTTGTCTTGGTTCTCATCAGACAGGGCTTGGTTCCTGAAGGATCACAATGATCTTATTATGAGGAGTTTTCTCCTGTTATGTAGCCTCAAGAGTGCACTTGTGGGATTGTGCAAGGGAGAGGCTCTAGAACAGGGGGAAAAGAAAGAAAGAAAGAAAGAAACAGGCATCTTTTGAACTACTAGCTAGAAAGTTAAAAAATTTAAGGATCATTTTCTACACATTCAAGAAGGATTTCTGGGATATTGTAAATAGAGTGAAAATTAAGAAAATGTCTTTGGTTACAAATGTATATAATTATTAGTGGCATAAAACTCGAGTTTATGTTTTGAGCTATTCTAATAATTATATATTCCTAGGTGCATATCAACCAAGTCAAATGTATTTTGTAACTTTATATAAATATGTTTTAATATAAATTAGGCTACAGGGTAGAGAGATTAGATTTAAAAAGTTGTATATCCATGATTGAAGTACTTCTTGATAACTGCTCATTGTAGAGTTTGTGAAGGTGGACAAGAGCAATCTCTTAAACTTCTTATGAGATACTGTAATCAGATTTGATTCATTTGTAATTTGTAACATCCAACTGTATGCCAGTTAAAAATTAGAGATATGTTCCATTAGGAAAAAAATAATTTTTAATCTAACCTATAATACATTTTTTAAAAAAGCTTATATTCAAAGAAAGCAATCTATTAAAAAATGAGTATGTTAAATCTCAAAAATTGCTTACCAGATGCTGATATAATTCTAAAAGTCTCTGTCCAATGACAGTCTCCTTGGGGTTACACCCTTTAGCTATGGAAATGTGATCTGTGTATACACCTATCAATCTTTCACATTTGCTTCACACAACACACAGTCAAATCAGTTTATTGTATTGTGGATCTTTTATGATATTTCATGGCCATGGTTAAGCCTATCCATAATTCTCTTGGTTGGTTTTCTTTATTACCTTTCAGTTGTTTGCTTCTTGTTTTATTGGTGAAGGCTGGCCTTGTGTCAGTAGAGACTTTTATAGTTCATTATTCTGATATCACTCTTGAGCTGTAGATGTTTTTAAATACTTATTGTTAAGAAATGACAAAAAAGGCTTGATTGGCATCTGGAGGTGATGATGGCTTTGTCACAGTATAGAAAGCAAGCACTGGTTCTTAGCTGTGAGTATTTACAAGAAAGTCTTGGGGCTCCTCGGTGGCTCAGTTGGTTGAGCGTCTAACTCTTGATTTTAGCTCAGGTCATGATCTCATGGTTTCTGAGTTCAAGCCCTCTTTTGGGCTCTGCACTCACAGTGCTGAGAATGCTTGGGATTCTCTTTCCCTCTTTCTGTCCCTCCCACCCCTCTCTCTTACTCTTTCTCAAAAATAAATAAAGTTAAGAAAAAAAGTCTCATGGACTTTTCTAAGAAAGTTTGGGTAACATTGATATTATCTGCTGTGTAAAAGATTAAATGCACTTTGCTAGATGTTTCTACATAATATTCGTGGACTTTTTTTTCCTGCACAAAGACTCTTTTGAGGTTAAAAATGTGGCTTCTTAGTTGTAGTCATATTCTTATATGTCATGTATCTCCCATTTCTTTTGGGAGGAATTCTTAATCTGATACAGTTAGATGAACATTTTCTTAGATGGGTAAAATAGTTTGTGTAGAAGCTTTTCTAGAGGAATGGTGATTCCTCATGGAAACTGCTCTAATATACATTGAATTTAATATTACAGGTCACTTTTAAAGAAAATCCAAATGTTTCTTTTGGGGAAGAAATTAAAAAAACTTTCTGGCAAATTAGTAGTTTGTTTAAATAAACTGTTTGTAGGGTTTACCCTAGCTCGTATTAACAGCTGTAACAGTTGAGGCCAGATGACAGATAATTTCTTTTTAAGAGCATGTTTATTGTCATGAAAATTGCAAAGTTTCCTTTGTAATTATTATACCTTTGTTATTTGGACAGCCTGTAAAGTTTTATTAGCATTTATTGAAAAGGTACTTTTTCTTTTTTTGCACTAGCCAACTGGCTTTCTTTTTTTGGGCAAACTTTTCTAGCTGTGGTATTCAGCACATATTTTCAACTTTGATTGTCTACAGTGGGATCTTTCTGAACAAGGAGCCAAATGACTAATAATAACTGAATTGATCTCCATCATGTCTTCGGTAGGGTGACATCAGAATGCCACAGGTGTACTTCAGCCACCTGAGTGTTGCTTCCTACTTCTCTACTGTGTTATTTTGATACTGAAGTGTTCAATTTCAGACCATTTAAATTACGGGCTCTTTTCACATATAGCCTGGAAGAAAAATTATGAATGAAAAGTGAGGATTCACTCACTTGAAAGCAAATGGAATTTTCCAAGCAGGGCAGGTTCATCAAATGAAAATGAAATGAGCCTTTCCAGGGGCTACATACTAAAACAAGTAAAGCACAAACATTCCAAGGCATGGAACACTAATAGAATTTTATCAGACTTGAGAGGGAGGTGGGTGGATTTAAAATTTCAGCTGGCTTCGTGGTGGCATTCATTCTGCAGGCTAAGCACCATTTTTCTTACCTCTGCGCTTATTTAAAGACTTGTTCAGATCATGCTGATGCATGTGAGATGAATTCTAAATTTAGAATTATATTGCTTTCGTGCTGAAGAACATGGTAGTAAATTCATTCACGCAAGTATTTGCATCACTATGTTACTTATTTCATTGCTTTTAAAATGGGCAAAATATTTCTGAACGAATAGTGATTTCTCATGGAAACTGGTTAAAATATTTATACTTTATTTCATAAAAAACTTACTTGTGTGAATAGTTGTCCTTAGTGAATGAAACTTACAAACCCTAAAAACTGCTGGTCTTTTTAGTAATTATTATTCCAAAGTGATGACAGGCATATTAGTAATTGGCAGTCTTCTTTGGCAATGAGATAGTATCTTCATCTTGTATTTTTGTGTTACTATGGTCCATGGAGTAATTAATGTAAAATTTTATGTCAAAGCTCCTGTGTTTGTGATTTATAACAAGGGAAACTTAAAGATCACATTTATTGTGTCTTACTTCTTAGTAAAATATCTCTGCGTGTTACCATCCACATTGATTATTTCCTACTATTAGCTCTCTTTCTTTTTTGTATCATTTGATTGCAAGTAATATATTTACCACGTTTTCTCCCCCTGAACTATTTGTGAGGGGTCTATAGAGATAGACTACGGAAGGTGGCACTCTGGAGTTTGCTCTGGAGAGGACGGAGGATGGAAGAGAGAGGATGCCCTCTCCAGAGCAAACCCCAGAGTGCCACCTTTCAGCTTTTCTTCCTATGGGAAGGGCCTGTTTTTGTGGTCACAGTCACACAGTGGTGAGGACAGAGCACTCTTGGTGTCTGGGTATTAGTCAGGGCCCATGTGCCAATGCATTCCTCTAAACTTCTTCATGCTACACTGAGAAACACCAGGCAGTGATGGGATCTTCCTCCCTCCCCTTGGCTAGGAACAATCATTAAGTACTGCCCAGTCTTTTCCAAATAGTGTTCTCTATCATTTGAAAGGAATTACAGAATTACTAGGCAGAGAAGTAATACTTATTTTCTAAGTTTGTAGGGCTTAAAGAATATCCATATTAAGGCAAAGTGAAACAGGTTCTGCACAAGAGGTGTTTTCCTTATGTATAAAGGTCATAATCAGGTCATTAAGTAGAGCCATTTTTGAGAGGTTACAGATTCAGTTGGACATCTTGATTCAGAACTTTTCTTCCTTTTATTAGATCTCTTTTCTCAAATAGCTGCAGCTTGTTCAGGTTTCATTCCTGCCAGCTGGATACAAAGCGCTGTATGTTTGGGCTCACTGTACAGAATTGGTTTCCAAAAAAATAGTGTCGTGCTGCTTTCCATCTACTGGACCAGTAGGGGTAGGAAGATCTGATTTGAAGCCAATGCAAAATGCAAACTGATTCGATTTGGATTGTTCATACATTAGGCCTTCCTTTCCCTGTTCTTATCCTTTTCCAGATGGAAGGACCAGTTTCCTCCCAAGGCACTTTCTCCTGGCACGGAGTCTGTGAAGATGAGGATCATTTAGTGCCACGGCCGCTCAAGTACTGTTAGGGCAGAATTGGACTTTAAAATTTAGAGGAATGAATCAATGCATTCTGTACTTGGTCTCTTTATTTTTCAATTAATGGTGCTTATGATGCTTTTAAAATTAGGAATATGAGTGTGTCTTTTGATTCTGCTTTGTGTTTTATTAATATAATAACATATTACTGCCATCAGCTGGAAAGTAGGTGGTCCATGAAACACCTTTTAAAGCATCAGGCATTTTTAAATGCTGACATATTGCATGTACACTTTTCTAATATGCGTTATGTACCCTTCCTTCTTGAATATAGTAGATTACACCTGATTCTGTTTTTTCATGATGATTAAGGCTTATGGTCATAAATTTCAGTGACCACTATTGGCTGAAAGGCGGTAATGCCCTCATTATTTAATGAGGTGTGTAGAGTTCTGTGTGGACTCAGAATATTATGCCATTTGAATTCTCGTATCAAATCTTTGCATTTTCCTCTTCTCTCCGGCATTAGTAAGAAGGCACTTACACCCAGACCTGAAATTTTAGAACCACCAGGAAAGGTTGCTTAGTCCAATGCATCCATTTTATAGGCAGGAATGTAAGCCCAGGAAGGTGGTACAGTTTATCTATGATCACACAGCGAGTTATGGGTGAGGGAGTAACTAGGTAAATATTATAGTTGACTCTTGAGCAGTGTGGGGATTAGGCATGCTGAGCCCCTGCGCAGCGGAGAATTCACTTATAACTTTTGACTCTCCCCAAATTTAATTAACAATAGCCTCCTATTGATTGGAAACCTTAAGTTGTCAGTCGATTAACACATAGTTTCTATGTTTCACGTATCACATACTATCTTCTTACCGTAGAGTAAGGTAGAGAGAAGAAAGCGTTATTAAGAAAATTGTAAAGAAGAGAAAATACATTTACGCTGCTGTCCTCTATTTGTCACAAACTCCACAGAGAGGTGCACCTGCATAGTTCAAACCCGTGTTGTTTGGGGTAAGCTGTATTTGTTTCCTCGTCTGGTGCTCGGTTGGCCTGCTGCACCGTAGGCTTTCAACTTCTGTCAGAATACGTTTTCCTTACAGTCTTCTCCATGTATAAATGTCTTGCTCTTAGTGTGTAGTTGATGGGCCACAATAAAATTGGAAACAGGATGCAATCGAAAAAGTAGCAAAATAAATGATGGCTGGAAGTCGTGTTCTTGCAACGTCACGTTACTTCCTTGAGTCTTGGTTTGTCCTCTCTGAAAGGAAATGGTTGAACTGATAATGGTAATGACTAACATTTACTGAGTATTCACCATGTTCCAGGTACTATTTTAGGTTCTCCTGTGCATCACTTCATGTAATTCTTACATACAAACCATGAGGAAAGTCTCCTATTACATAGGGAGAAAGTGAATCACATAGCGGTTACTCAGTTTACCAGAAGTCATTCAGCATGTAAGTAGCAAAGCCCAGATTCAGCTTCCGTGCTCTTTACCGCTATGCTCTTTTGTTTCTGAACCATCTGTGTGCTCTTTTTTAGATGTTATGTCCAGTGATTCTGCATTTGAATGATAATAGCACCGATAGCTAACATTATTAAGCACTTCCGCATACTTTACACAGTGTCTCATTTAATCATATCAGCAACTCCATTAGGCAGGTACTATTATCTCTTTTTGTTTTATATAAATGAGGAAACTGAAGCACAGAAAGGTTACCTGGCTTGCCCATTGTTAAGAGCTGGCAAGTTGCAGTATGAGATTTGAAAGTAGGCAGATATAAGTGTCTCTTAGTTCTGCCACAATACCTTATTGACTGAGAACACTCGAGTACTTGATCTAAGACACAGAGTGATGTGAGTTTTATAATATTTTTGTTGTTTAGGAGGGATTGTGTGTGTGTGTACATGCATACACATATGTACACATCCACATGTAGAAAACACATGCACTGATGGTTTCTTACCTATGGTTATCTAAACAATGGGAATCTGGCAGGCCAAGCATCTAAGTGAGTGAAGTGAATTTAGCACAAGAGCTACTGAGATGTGGAGTGGTGGGGATGGTGGGGACTGTAGCCAATAGGAAAATGTGTATCCTGGCCAAAGGGGCGCCGATAATGGGCTTAGCCAAGTGCTTTTCAGGCTGCAAAGTGGACTCAAATGTTGCTAGCTATTGTGTTTCTTTCCTAGAGAAGCCAGAAACTTGGATTTTTAAACCAGAGATTGTGAAGCTGATTTTTAAAAGATCACAATAAGAAATGATTTGAAACCATTCCACCAGCCAAATGGAAACATTGGCAACCTCTGGTTTAGATCACCAGGACTGCTAGTTGAATGACCTTCAGATGAGTAAAAGTTGGCTGCATCTCCATATCAATGCTATTTTTTTTTTTTGAAGAGAAGCTACACAGGCCCAAACCTAGAACATTTGTCCATTCTCTTCTGTCTGTTAAGATGGTATAATGGCACTCGGCAATGTAGATAGGGTTGAATTATTAAGTGTACTTTCAAGAAATAACTGTCTTGGGGCGCCTGGGTGGCTCAGTCGGTTAAGCGCCTGACTTCGGCTCAGGTCATGATCTCACAGTTCGTGGGTTCAAGCCCCGTGTCAGGCTTTGTGCAGACAGCTCAGAGCCTGGAGCCTGCTTCGGAGTCTGTGTCTCCCTCTCTCTCTGACCCTTCCCTGTTCATGCTTTCTCTCTCTCTCTCTCTCTCAGAAATAAATAAAAAACATTTAAAAAAATTAAAAAAAAAAAAAAAAGAAATAACTGTCTTGTGAGGGTGTAACATCATCAGAAGGCTTTACCCTGAAGATAGTGAGGATCTCTGGCTTCTGACTTCAGCACTGTCCTCAGCACTGGTTTCCGAGTCTGTGGACCTCTGATTCTGGATGGGGTCATGAGGTGCAGGATCACCTTCCAGACTTGTCAAAGTACGTCTCGTTTATTCAGAAGCATCCATGGCAGGACCATTCAGGAATCTCTACAGCAGTGTGTACACACACGGAGACTGATAGGAGTTTGGTATTTGGGGAGAAAAATAGTTTGATTCCCTTTTCTGAGACATGCACTCATTTCTGGTGTTCATACTGAACAGGAAATTCCTTATGAGGGGGAGTATTAACTTCCGGGAGCGAGGCAGCAGCAGACTGATGACTATTTGCCTTCCTCTAATAAAAGCGGCTTGTTTTTTAATATTTTTTACCCAGTTGACTTCCACCTGTGATTCCTTTAGTACAATGGCTTCTGAGCACAAACACTAGCTCCATCTCTAAAACTGGATCATACTTAATGTCCTCTATAATTCATAAATTCTTAGTTTCATAACTAAGGGCGAGAGTTTTCTTTATCCTGCCTTTGTGATTACCACTAAGCAACATCTTCTGTATTGCCAAAATAGCATCAGACGGCAAATTAGGTTTGGGAACTAGCCCAACTGATAATATTCCTTTAAAAACATGATATAATATTTAAAAAAAATAACTACTCTACTTAAAGAATACTATTGAAATGAAAATAAATATCACCTTGCCATGCTATGGTCTCAATTCCTGTCTTAAAAATATTACAGTTGAATGTATTTCCAGAAGCTGCAAATAATGGAAAATCGCAAAAACTTGAATCAGGGTCCCTGTCCTTAAATGTGTTTCAGTTTGCATTTTGATAGCAGTTTAGAAATGTTATCGCTTGTTTTGTCACAGACATAATTCACATCTTTCTTCAGGCACTGTAAACAAGAGAAATGGTTTAATGGCCCCATAAAGGCACTCTGCTGATATCTGAGATTAGGCCCTTCAGTAATGGATGTTGGTGTGTGTATGTGTGTATGAGTGGTGTGTGCACACTGTGAGGGTGGGGAGGGCTTAGAAGAGGTAAATGTACTGGAAAAGAATCTGTGAGAGGCTCAGATGCGGCAGAAGTGCCCTCTGTTTTTCTGTGTGTCTTGGAAGATGGATTTACGGAGCATGTGACACTATTGTCTTTATTTGTATACAAGCTTCCCCCTTTGCTTCTGGAATTTAACTGAGTACTAATTGAGGTCATTGCCACCCATTTATCACCTGAAATTGAAATGATATTAACTTAAGTGAATGCTTTTCATCTAGCGAGTGTATCCCTAACGGCATATATTTGTATAAAAGGCTGCATGCATTTTTCATGCCATGCTTGTATCTGGTCTTAAATAATCTAATTTATGTATGCCATTTACTTTTTCCCATTTTTACAGAGGTTTTGTTTGTTTGTTTGTTGTTGTTGTCATTTTTAGTTTGCTGCTATGTATGGCCAGGAGAAAGTTGTTTGTTTTTTTTAATGACCATTTTAGTGTCCACAAAATGATTTGTTTTGACTTTCTCGTTTATATTTTGTAGACAAGTGTAAAAAAATATACATGTTATTACCCATGGTCTATGTAAATGCCTTGAAATCCCTCAAAGAACGTAAATTTGTAGTATTTTAGAGGCCCGGTATCATGTAGTTTTTCATCTTGTTTGTGTATGCCCCTGTAAATTGGCTGCATAAAGCTGCACACTTGGTTTTGAAACTCAGTGTAAACAGAGCATTAATAAAGCAAAATCAAATGGCCTTTGTTAACTAATTTACCTAAACCCTATCAGCAGCAGGTGTCCTGTTCTATCCATTCACTTTCATGTTTTCTTTCTCCTCTTTCATTGTAGGCCATAATCTAGAATAGGGATCAGCAAACTTTTTTCTGTGAAGGATCAGACAGTAAATATTTTCGGTTTTGCAGGTCATAGGGTTTGTCGTAAATAGTTCATTATAACTCAAAGTAGCCCTAGACTATACTTCAGTGATTGGGTGGGACAATGTTCCAGCAAAACTTCATTTACCAGAATAGGTGGGAAGCCACATGTGGCCCATGCACTGTAATTTGCCAACCCCTGTTCTGGAATATCATACAGTAGACGATTGTAAAGCAGAAGTTTTGAGCAGATCAGAAATCTCAACATCAAAATCAGGAGACTCTCATAGAGGCTCTGTATTCCTAGGTAGTTTTTGTTTAAAAACTGCATTTGTGAAAAATTTGTAAAAAAAGACACAGATTTGATTTGAGGACCTGCTTCCACTTAGTGAAGAAGTAATTAAAAATGTGATGTGTTTCTCTTCCCAGAGTAATTGTTTTGTACTCGCAGAAATTGCTATTCTATTTCACTCTTACGATAGGATTGGAAGGAAAGCACAGTGAAAGGTCAGAGTCAAGGCAACTTATCACTGTAATTATATTCACTGTCCACATAGAGAAGGGGACCCATCACTTGTGACATTTTGGTTACCGGACTCTAGGGGAAGCTTAGATTCTGGATAGCAGTATTTTTCCTTAGTGGACTATGAATGGTGTGAATTTTTAAATGCATAGTAGTAAATTGAAAAGAAATAAATTGAAAGAAAGTAGACTGCCTAGAAGTAAGCATGAATAGTCTGAGAAATGTTTTAGATAGAAGTGCACGAATATATTATTAAGGTCATATATATGTGAACATACGTTGCACACATGAGAATTAATCAAACTTCTAAAGGAGACTGGCTAAAATCGGTATTAGAGAAAACACTTTAAAAACAAAGTAAAGCTCTAATTGGACTGTTGTGAGTTCTCAATGGTAAGACTGTGTCTTACAGTTTATTCTGTAGGTTTACATTCTGTTTCTCTCTCAGCACAGTGTAGTATCTGGGCCATAGTAAATGAATTAATTAATAGAGGTATGATTGGATAAAGAAACTCCTGATAGGAAGTTACAGTGGTGCTTATGCATGAAGGAAATCATACTTGTATTTATTCAAAATAAGTTTGAATTATATGCTCAGGAGTTCAAAGTTATAGCCAGCATTCTAGGGCTCTTAAGTCTTTTTTTTTTTATTTTTTAAAAAAATGTTTATTTCCTTTTATTTGTCTTAAATAGTTTATTGTCAAGTTGGTTTCTGTATAACACCCAGTGCTCATCCCCACAAGTGCCCTCCTCCATGCCCATCACCCCCTCCCCCTCTCTTCCACCCCTGTCAGCCCTCAGGTTGTTCTCAGCATTCAGGAGTCTCTCATGGTTTGCCTCCCTCCCTCTCCCCAACTATTTTTCCCCTTCTTCTGCCCCATGGTCCTCCATTAAGTTCCTCCTAATCCACCTATNGGCTCTTAATTCTTATCCTGTTATAAATTAATCCTAGGTCTTTGGATAGGTTAGTTTAGCTTTTTATGTCTTCTGAAGAAAAAAATTTGCACAAGAGGGAAGCATAATAAAGATGCCTCTTGTCTTGAATGATGAGAATCAAATAGAGTAGGTGAAAATTCTTTGAAAACTTGATAATAACTGTGTAAACTTTGAGGGTTTTTTAAGAAGTGTTATACCTTGGGGCGCCTGGGTGGCTTAGTCGGTTAAGCGTCCGACTTTCGCTTAGGTCATGATCTCGCGGTTCTTGGGTTCGAGCCCCGCGTCGGGCTCTGTGCTGACTGCCAGCTCAGAGCCTGGAGCCTGTTTCGGTCTGTGACTCCCTCTCTCTCTGACCCTCCCCTGCTCACGCTGTCTCTCTCTCTCTCTCCTAGAAATAAATAAAACATTAAAAAAAAAAAGTGTTATAGCTAGTGTTTTTAAATCACAATTCTAAATTCAACCACAGTTCAATAAGTCATCACTTATACTTAAACATATTATTTTTCTTAAATGCATCAGAAGACATCATCATTTCACTATAGAAATATAAACAGAAACTTAATTTATAGATTAAACTGTTTATTCTCTGTACTAACACGAACCAGTCTGTTATAAGAGACATGTTCTGTTTTCAATTTAATGGTACAAAAATGTTCCAATGTCATGATTGTTTAGGAAATTATTCTCTTATGAGTAAATTTTTAAATTCATTATTTTCATCTATATGTGAGTGTGTTCAAATGTAATTTGAACGAAAGACATGGTTATATGTCAGCTTTGTTGCACTTGGAGAGGTGGAGGGCATTGCTTTGCTCCAGTAGAATGATGGCAAGATTTTGCCTTTGTTCTAGAATGTAGACAGAAATAAACTGAAAGCAAGATGATACCTTGAGGTTCCTAGTTCTAAAATGAAAACAACAAATGGGGCACCTGGGTGGCTCAGTCGGTTAGCGTCCCACTTCGGTTCAGGTCATGATCTTGGAGTTTGTGAGTTCAAGCCCTGGGTCAGGCTCTGTGCTGACAGTTCCGAGCCTGGAGCCTGCTTGGATTCTGTGTGTGTCTCTCTCTGAACCTCCTTTGCTCATGCTCATGCTCTGTCTCTGTCTCTTTCTTAAAGGTAAATAAACTTTTAAAAAATTAAAAAAGAAAACAATTATTAATATAAGAAATACTTTATGATGAATACCATAACTCCGAGTAAACTTCTAAATGAAGAAGTGGTTAAGTTTATTTTGGAAGTGCAGTTTTAAAAGTCTTGGTATTTTGGAGCTCTTAAATTTAACCATTAGAAGAACTCAGTCATCATTAGTCAGCCTTAAGATGTGGTTTTAAAGGTCAAGGCTCCATCAAAAAAAAAAAAATGCATCTCTGGAGTGTTCTTTCTGCTTCTTCTAAAAATCTGGTTGTTCAGAGGAGTCGGGGGTCAGAAACGTTTGCATGGAAACACATCTGAGGAATGCTTGAGGAAGACTTCAGATTTCATGGATAAATTTTCTGAACTGTCCAAATTCAGGAATAAAGATATAACTTAATATTATTTGAACTATCACTTCTTTGCAAATGAAATGAAGGAGTTAACTCACGCAGTCTGTTACCCTGGAAGAAGGAAAGATTCACATTAATTAAAACTGCAAACAATGCAGATGCATGTCGTTCTCTGTTTTAGACCCAGCAAGGACAGTACAGTAAGCGAAATGAAATGTACCTAGCAGCCTCGGCAGCAGGCTGGAGCCCTGTTCAGTGAAAGTAATTTAATTAGTGTTGATCATGACTCCAGATGATGGTGATTTGATAAGGAATAATTTAGTACTTAACAGCCTTTTACATGCACCAACTCCATGTGGGAAGGTAAAGCAAATTGCACAAAATGAATGTGCTGCTTTCACTTGTGCCTGTGCCAGTGAGCTGGAAAACTGCCTGTTAGCAGGCGCTCAGACTTTCAGCCCTGTGATGAAATACCCAACACGCTCTCGGCTCAGCCCGCGCTAGTGGGAGTCTCTGTGCTCTCCTTATTTAAGAATAAATAAGAGGAGTCACTTTTGTGATATAGAATCTCTAGGAAGCAGGAAAGTAAAAATGAGGAAAATAAAGTCATGTGGGGTTCTTGTGCAAAATGTTGGAGATCATCAGGTTGGCTTCTTTTTTTCCTCAAGGCAATTAAAAAATAATCCTAGCTAACTCAAATTCATTGGATTACTTATTTGGCTTAGGAGTAGAAAAAAAAAATCACAGTTCCAAGGGCCCATAAGGATTAAGAGTCCCACACACATTGCATGTGTTAGAGACACATTCATGTTACGGAGTTATGTTAGGAGTAGAGGAGCCCTAAACTTCTGGATTTAGAGAATCCGTGAAAATCCTCAAGGACGGACATCTGCTGAATAGAAAGACATTGATAAATCTTTTCTTTTTTTTTAAGTCTTTGCAAGTACTGGATCTATTTCATTGCAGCACACAGTGGATCTAGTTATGGACAAGCATCGCAGTGGATTTGAAAGTAGTCCAGTTATGAGAAGCACCTAGATGTTTTTATAAGATACAGGATCATGATCTATGTTCCAGCCTCAGTGAATCATCATTTTTGGGAGTGGTATATTAGCTTGCTTAGGGCTGCCATAACAAAGTACCACAAACTGAGTGGCATAAAAAACAGATGTTTATTATCTCACATTTCCAGAGGCCTGAGGTATAAGATGATGGTGTCAGTAGGCACTGTGAGACAGAAGCTATTCTATACATCTCTCCTGCCTTCAGGGCATTTGCTGGCAGTCTTGGCATTCCTTGGCCTGGAGAAGCAGCACCTCATCTCTGCCTTCGTCTTCATGTGGCGTTGTCCTGTGTGAGGGACTCTATATCCTCATGCCCCTTTTTAACAAGGACGTGACTTTTATTGGATTACATTCTACCTGATGACCTTATCTTAACTAATCTTCTAAAGAAGGTTATACCCTGAGGTGTACTGGGGTAAGGACTTCAATGTGAATTTTGTTGGAGGCACAATTCAACCTATAACATAGGAGGTGTGGGAATGAATTCCTGTGTTTTTCAGAAGCACCTGATTAAATCTGATGACTGGTCAGATTTGAGCATCCTAAGTTTAGGAATCGACTTACCTCTGCTCACATTGTGTGGGGATCCTTACATCCTTTTATCTCAAGTGTATTTAGGAAGCTCATGGAACCAGTGTGAAAGCAATAGAGCTCCAGACAGTATATGTATCTACTAATGTGGATCCCGCTTTTTCTCCTAAGCTGATATTAATAGACTCATTGATAGGATTCTACTGTTAGGCGAGCAGCCATTCCTGATGGTACCCCAGATTTGTCATTCCTCTCCTTACTCATCTGGACTGATTTATCCTGTAGAGTTAAAAACAAAATCACATTTCCAAGGACACATTCTCGGCTATCTCTGCTTAAACAGGAGTCCAGACATAGTCAAATATTTTAAGTTGTGTAGAATTGCTTAACACCCCTCATATGTTTGTAACCTTTTAATTGAGATATGTATTCATTACAATGTAAAATTTTAACTGCGCAGTTTGGTGATTTTTACATATGTGTATATTCATATAAGAACCACTTAGAGCAAGATACAAAATATCCCTGGTATTGTAGCAGATTACCAATGCCCTTTATCAATAATTAACATTCTGTCCACCAAAGGAAGGGAATTCTTTCACTATCTATTAATTAGGTCTGTTCTTGAAATTCCAGTGCTACATACTCTTTTATGCTTGACTTCTTTTATACACCTTCACATCTAGGAGACCATCTATATTTCCGCATGTATCTGTGATTTATTCTTTGTTGTTCTGCATAATATTTCATTGTATGAATATCCCGTGAATTATTTCTTGATTTTCCTTCTACTGAACATTTGAATTTCTTTTCAGATTTTGCTATTTTGAATAAAGCTGCTGTGAACATTTTTATTTTTATCTATTGGTGAACATATGCAGTGCCTTCTCTTGGATATATACCTAAGAGTGAAATCACTGGGTCATGGGGTATGTTTATGTTGAAACCTTAGTGGATACTGCCAAAACATTTGTCAAAGTGTGTATATCAGTTTATACGATCAGCAGCTTATATACAAGTTCCTGTTGCTCTAGGTCTTCCTCACAACTTGGTAATATTGGGGCACAGGTGGCTAGATCGCTTGAGCATCTGCCTCTTGATTTTGGCTCAGGTCATGATCTCAAGATTCATGGGGTTTGGCTCTGCAGTGAGAGCTTGGAGCTTGCTTGGGATCCTCTGTCTCCCTGTCTCTCTGCCCCTTCCCTGCCCATTCTCTCTGTCTCTCTCAATAAATAAATAAACTTTAAAAAACTAGGTAATATCCATCTTTTGCAGCTTAGCC
The DNA here is from genome assembly GCF_008692635.1 of Crocuta crocuta. Classification (NCBI taxonomy): domain Eukaryota; kingdom Metazoa; phylum Chordata; class Mammalia; order Carnivora; family Hyaenidae; genus Crocuta; species Crocuta crocuta. The sequence continues at coordinate 8,051,044 of NW_027529173.1, forward strand.
ATTCTAGGGTGTGTATGATAATTTCATGTGATTTTATTTGTATCTTCCTCATAAGTAAAGGTGTTGAATACCTTTTTATATATGCTTTTTGTTGTTGTTCATTTGTTTGTTTTACCATTTGGATGTCTTCTTTTTTGGATTGCTTGTTCAAGAATTGCCTATTTTTAATTGGGTCATTTGTTCTGTCTTATTAATTTGTACTGATCCTTATTAGGAGCTTTTTGTCACATCTTCCTATTGAAAGCATCTTCTTGGAGTCTGTAGCTTACTTTGTAATCTTTTAATAGTGTTTCAAGGAAGAGTTTTTTAATTTCAGTGAAGGAAAATTTGTAGGTTATTTTCTTCTTTGGTTGATACTCTTAGTGTCCTGTTTATTACCCTTATCCTCCCTCATAGTCCCAAAGATTTGGGACTAGTATTGGATATAGTAGTCTGTGATATATCTGATATTTTGATGAATACGATAAACTTTTCGTCTTACTCCATACTTATCCTCAAGGTCTCACCTGTTTTTATTCATATGAAGTAGACCTGCTTTCTCAGGTATAATGATTTGGTACTCCTCTGAATGACAGACTGAATTCCCAATGTGTTACTACTGCTTTTTCTTAGGAAAATGTAAAACCCAATACATAATCCCAAGTACTAAACTTGGGGATACACATTGTTACCATATATGTTCAAAGAAGTTATAAATAGTTGAAAATTGTTTGTTAAAGACAGTATGGTTACATCATACAATATTTGTCATTCTGAGAAGTAGCACATAGACACAAACACAGGCAGAGAATTTTCTTATAGTCTTACTCTAAACCTTTGGATTTTTTCATGTTATAAAAAGTTTTTATCATACAAATATAAGACTTAGTTAAAAGTAAAGAGAATAATGTAATGAGCTCCCACCTACCCATCAATCAGCTTTTAACATTTATCAGCATTTTTCTAATTTGATTCATTCCTCATACATCATTTTTTCTAGACCATTTTAAAGAAAATCCAAGATATCTTATTATTTTCTATAAATACTTTATGAATCTTTAACATTATTTTTTTTGTGTGTCTACCATTCCATTATCACATCCAATAAAAATAATGATAATATCTTAAATATCTAATGCATAGTCCATATGCAGATGTCTTATTTGTCTTCAAGTTGCCTTTTTATAGTTGTTTTTTTTCACATTAGAATCCTAACAAATCCTCATGTTTTTAAATGTCTCCTGTCTGAATGGTTAATAACTTATAACCCTCTGACTTCATAAAGTTAATGAACATGAGTACTCTTGGCATTTGAAAATACACGTAATTTTTCCTTTGTTTCTATTCCTCTACTCTCTACTTTGAATAGGCTTATTAAACTCACAGTACATCAAGAAAAAAAACTTTGAAATAGACCTCCCAGTGAAATTATTTTATTACTATTTGTTAAGTTTTTGTTAGACAGCTAATTTAGGTGAACTTTATTTATTTCTTTGGCAAATGTATATTCCACAATGTTTCAGATGGCTCTTGAGTACCATTGAACATTTCTGTCAAAATTATGTACATATCCAAACAAATAGCATATATTTGCCCATAGCCTGATCGTTCTTGGTATCAAAGTATTATTAAATTATATGTGACATTCAAACAAGTGCAAATTTATAATGCTGTAATGTTACAGTCAAGATCGAGTGGCATCATAAACCATGAAGTTTCTCTTGTCATATCTCTCTTTATTGAAACAGACTTAATATTTTGTAATGTTTCTTTCTTTCCTTCTTTTTTTTTTTTTTTTTTTTTTTTTTTAGAGCAAGAGAGAGTGCACATGCATGTTCATGAGCAGGGGAGGGGCAGAGAGACAGGGAAATAGAAAATTCCAGGCAGGTTCCACACCTAGGGTGGAACCTGACAGAGAGGGCTTGAAATAGGGCTTGATCTCACCATCGTGAGCTTATGATCTGTGACAAAATCAAGAGTGGGTGCTTCACTGACTGAACCACCCCAGTATTTTGTGTTTTGTTTCCAGTTCTTACATGAGTTAGAATAAATCTCTAGAATGTGTGTTTTTCTTGTGTTTATCCCTTGGTTACTCATATTTGTACATACTGTACATGAAAATAAAATCCATTCTTATGTCTACTTTCCTTTATGTTTTTACTAATTTTTCATTTACTACTAACACTTCAATTATTCTAATAGGATCTCTAATTTTCAATTTCATATACAAGAATAAATATATATTTATTATATTGGCTTTAAATATCTTTATTGGCTTAAAGCTATGACTCTTCCCAAACATACATATTTCCTCTAGAATTCATATATTATATGATCCTTATAATATATTAAGCATTAATGAATATAAGTTTAACCATTAAGTCATATGAAAAGGAGAAAGTATAATTTGATATAGAAGAATTATTTTATGGTAGATTATATGTGAAAAAAAGTTTTCAGATATTTATCCCATTTTATCTCCCTACTCTGGTAAGTAGATAGGCACTTATTTTTACCTTTATTTTGTCAATGAACATTGGCCTTAAAGATTTTGTGCCCAAACTACCATCAGTTACCATGGGACTTGCACTTCTAGCCTGGTTATCATTCCATTTAGCCATTATTATTGATGGGTTTGAGATATTTGCCTTTCAGTAATGCTTAAAATCATGTTCCAGGCTTCTCATAATTCTTGGATAACCAGTTGTGTTTTTTCTTTTTTAATCACTAGAATTTTTTGGCAGTATTTTTAAAACTTTTGGAAAACTGTGCTTTTAATATTGTTAATATCAGCTAAACAAATTATAATTGATTCACTTGAAGTAATGAGAGAGAGTTCAAGCACACATTCTGTTATACAGTAAAAGCAGAAAAAGAGTATATAGAGATTCTCTCTATAGTCATTCCATCCATGAAGTTCATTAAATGTGATTTTTCTTTGCTATGTAAGTTAATATGAAATGTTAAGGCCATTTCAACCAAGTGAAGCGGAACAGATTACTGTACTTAATTTCTAACTACATTTCATTTTTGTGGGTATTTTTGTTTTGTTTTCTAGTGGCTTTTCATGGCCTACCACTGAAAATCAAGAAAGAACCCCACAGTCCATGTTCAGAACTCAGCTCTGCCTGCAGTCAAGAACAGCCCTTTAAATTCAGCTATGGAGAAAAGTGCCTGTATAATGTCAGGTAAAGCAGTCAGGTGTACATACAGAGGGTGGTGGTTCTTAGTAAAACACAAAGTCCAGAATAATATAAAGTCTCAAATTATATTTTATATGAGTTCTATTTCACCATGTTACACAGCTAATTAGGTAGTGTGTTCAGCAGGTTCTGAGGAACCGGCACACCATCTGATCACCCACTTTGAGAATCATTGTAAAGCAATAATTTTCATCCATATCGTTAGTTGCTTTTCTACCGTAGTGATGCATCCTGGTTTGAAAAGAGGGTCTTCCTTGGCATGAACAGCTATTGAAAGTTCTCATTAGAACGAATGCATTATGCACTTTAGATAGAGTCTGTAGGAAAAAAAATGAGACATTTGGCAGGTCTGAGCAGTACATTAGTTATCTGACAGGCTTTGCAGATGATCTATAAGATGTGTTCATGGAGAATGGCAATAGAGTTCAAATTTTATAAGGCTCAGCACAGACTATTACCTATTAAAAAGCCAGTTGTTCCTTTTGATGATAGTAAAGGGTGGAGCAGTAAAATTACTTTGCTCATTTGTTAGAAGATTTGATAACATATATGTTCATTAAAAACACTTCACAGTAAATTGCATTGTTACTTTTCATATTTGCCTCTAATTGCATAAGGAAAAGTTGGCCGTGTCTATTGACTATCATTATTCTCAATTACAGTATATACTTAGTTCTTAAAAGGAGTTCATTTGGAAATGTATAAAAATGATTACAAATATTTGCAGTTATAGAAGTTACATAGATTCAGGTTCATAATACATTAGGATCCAAAGGAGCCTTCTTTATTCTCATATATTCACAACATGTAATGTTATATCCAAGATATATAAGATTCAAGAAACTCAGATTTGTGCAATCTCTTGGCAGCTGACCAATGTTGGGATATTCTCTTGCTGTTTGTTCTTGCAAATTTGTCTCTTATATCTGTTTTTCTAGGAGGATCACCAGAGCCTGAAATTATGAGCCAGCTCACTTGAAACTGCAAAGCTTTAAAAAAAAAAAAAAAAGATGTCTCATAGAAGACATTAAAGCTTACTGAGTTCACTTAAAATAATATTGATCAATCTGAGTTTTCTTTACAGTGTTTTTCATTTTTGCATTTTCTCTTTAAGAATACTGCATATTCATAGAGTAATTACTTAGCATAATGAAGAATTTTAAGTTAGTGGGCCAGGTAGATATAGAATTGTCATTCCGTTTCAGCATTGATCAGAGGTGTGGCTATGAAATAATTATTGCTTTGTATGATATATCTGACATTCATAAATTAATAGAAAATGAATTGCCTGAATATTTCCATGTTCTTCTTGGGGACCAATAATTTCCACAGTGATATATAGATTAAATTTTTGTACTTCCATATCCATACAAACAATATAATTCAATACAGTATTTCATGGGGGAAAAAAGTAGTGTCCTAGGGCAGAGGATATATCAGTTTTTTCTTTACATGGGAATGAGACAGGCAAACTAATTATAAAATAAGTAGTTTCTCCTTCAGAAATATTGGTAAAGGATATAGGTAGAAGCGAACATAATATAAGTACTGTTGACTTTGCTTTAAAACCACCAGTGGTCTTATACAGCACACACTCCAACGCTTCTGTGAAGTGTTTTTGTGCTTGGAGGTATTTCTGTGGATAGATGTATCAACTGAATAAATTATTACATAAGTTAATCCAAAAAGAATTGTTTTTTATAAAAAGCAAAAACTATGTATTGATGATCGCATTTTATTTTGAAAGAAAATATATTATTTTAGCTTCAAACTATCTTCCTGATTCAGAAATTTAATTGGAGTTTATTTTTATTTATTTTGAAAGAGAGAGAGAGATAGAGAGGCAGAGAGAGAGGGAGACAGAATCCCAAGCAAGGATGTGGAACTCGAACTCAGGAGCCCTGAGATCATGACCTCAGCAGAAGTCAAGAGTTGAATGCTCAACCAACTGAGCCACCCAGGCACCCCCCATCAGAGACATTTTAATTTGCATCATTACTCTTTATTATCCATGGGAGGAAGTTAATGCCAGGTATCACTTATTTTATATAAAAAATGAAAATAAGGCAAATGCATTGCCTTCTTAAAATTATATCCCAAATAAAGACAAACTAGGAATGGTCTCCATCTTACAAAACTGAAATTAGTTTTACGTAAATATGGAGCAATGGCAATAACAAATATGCAACGATTTAGGTAAGATCTATCTAACTTGCTAAAGGAGACATATCTAGAATAGATATGTCAATAATTATTTCCATAATTCCACTGCTCTCATAGTGCTTTTCCATATACTAAGTTTTTTGTGTAAGTATGAAAATACACATTTTATATTTATGCTGATACCAAGTTATATATCAGTTATCCTATTTTCTGTTTAAGTGTGTGGTGATTCTGAAGGTTATGTGTTTTAGGATCACAAAACCCAACACGTGTAAAATTCTCACTTCCTTATGACTTGAGCCTATTATATTTTCTTTTCTTTGCTTTCCTTCCTTGGGTAGTGCCTATGATCAGAAGCCACAAGTGGGAATGAGGCCCTCCAACCCCCCAACTCCATCCAGCACCCCAGTGTCCCCACTACATCATGCATCTCCAAGCTCCACTCATACTCCAAAACCAGACCGCGCCTTCCCAGCTCACCTCCCTCCATCGCAGACCATACAAGACAGCAGCTATCCCATGGACCACAGGTAAACTGCAAATACTATATATATATATATATAGTATATTTTTTAATGTTTTGAACATCTTGAAGGCAGTTTCTGTGACCAATTCCTAAGACCTATGGTAGATTTAAGGTGAGCATACTAATTTTGCACATCTTTGCAGAATATTTTTAGAAAGAGCTTGCTCTATCTATAGTTATAAATAATTTGTGGAGAAGGTCATTTATAAACATTCCTTTTATAAACATTTAAATTGGTTGCTAAAGTGGAAAATTAATCTATATACTGACATTTGAACATTTCCCTTTTGCTTTGCCTGAATTAAATTGCCTCACTTAAACTTTAAATCAGATCATCCCATTTTTATGAGCATATGTGTGTACTTGTTCTATAAAGTTAGGAGACTAATTTTAGTAGGTGGCTTATGGAATTAGGTTCTTTACCTTAGATTGAATGGTTTAACTGTACATAGTTTTGCAGAATAGAACTTATTTGATTAAAAGTATTTTCCATCCTTTCCAAGTGATGAATATTTAATGTCAGTAGATGCGTGACCCTGGACTCTGAGACTACAAAGTAAAGAGATAAAGACTGAATTATTATTTCTTAGAAAGAAGGAAGACAAGACCTAGAGCATGGAGCTAATGAGGATGCTCTGGTGGTTAATTCTGGACTCCTTGAGATAATTCATATTTATAAAACAAAAGAGCCCCTTCGCACAATACAGCTTAAAACACACGCTGATAGTATATAGCATCTATCGTTTCCTTTCTACCTTGTGATTATAGACAGCCAGTGGCAGGCAGGGAAATGTTTAACAGGCTTAATGGGAGAAAAGCCAGAAGGCCTCGTCTATAGCATATGATGAATCTGTGATATAAGTATTGCAACTCTGAGCCATCATTGTGACAGTTCTGAACACAGAGTCGGAAACACACGTGTAGTAGCACACCTTTACATAGCATCTCTACCACACAGATCTAGGAGACGTTAACTTCCAGAACATAGTTAGTAGCAAGACGTAGGAAAATAATTAGCAGAGGATGAACTTTGAATACTTCTTGCCTTTGTTTTTAATATATTTTTTTAAAAGTTATAAATTTATATCATTTACAGGAATTATCCTGTGTTTAATAATCGGCTCACAGTATTTCTGAAAATTTAACAATAAGCCAGTGCAAACTGGCTCTGACACACCGTTATAAAAATAACTCAGCTGAAGGAATCCTCTAGATCAGCAGAGGAAACCAGAAGATGTGTCCCTGGCAACTTTCTGAGAAGAAGGGAATACTCAGATCAGCTTTTATATAGGTTACTTAATGTGACTCAGTCTCAATTTCACTTAAATCTTTTTTGGGATGATGGATAAGATAAAAGCATTCTTTACAATGTGAAATGAAGCTGTATTTTTTCTACCTTTGTTTCCATCGCTAAGTGTTCTTGTGCTCCAGTTATGAAATGCTTCGTATGATCTTTCCCTTCTCACTCTGTAGACTCGAGACCTTGTCAGAGCATAATGGTATGTGCATCTGTGTAAACAGTTTTGTAAATACAGATGAAAGAAATCTTATTGCAGGGTGGGCCATTGAACAGATGCACATTGTGCAGGACTGAAAGGGAGAAAGAGTACAAACGAGAAAAGCAAGTTTTATTTTGTCCACTTCTGCGGACTGCCCAGAGTTCTCGACACCCGAGGATCTCATACTTCGAATGAATGCCAGCATCAGAGATGGTGTCGTTGGCTGTTTGTGCAGAGCAGTTATTTCTTAAGGAAGGTAACTGCTGAACAAGCAGGACGCCTGTGTTGAGGTGACCTAACTCGAAATGCTTTAGCCAAATCCATTTTAGTTTCTCTACTTGAAGTCAAATATCTGAGACTGAGAACAGCCGGCCCGGAACTATAAGAGGGAAGCTCAGGGTCTTTTCCCGCTGCCCCCCCACTGAGTTTTGAGGACAGTACCAGCTGGCCAATCCCAGGAAAATCTCTGGAGCCGTATGTTTCTGAGGAGGATTCTTGGAGGGTTCTAGCCAACAAATGACAGTCCCTCGGTTATAAATGGCAGATTTGCTCTGGAAACAGATCCTTTCTCCAAATAGCCCCCTCCAGGCCGGGCACCCCACTTCACTCTGGGAAGGCTCTCTGGCCAGCTGGGCTGCACCCTGCCTCCTTTCCTCAGGCTCATTCTGTTCCAAGGGCCAGCCCTTTGGCACTTGTTCCTGAACCCACTGTGCCGGAGCCCTGTCTCTCTTTCTCTGTGTTTCCCAGCACTTATACACTGTTTTTCTGTATCCAAGAGCCATGAGCATGCTCTCCTTACCCATTAACGCTCTTCCAGAAGCTACTTGAGTCACTTTACCTTTACCATCACCCAGTGCCTCATACGAATGGCGTGAGACACTTGTGTGTTTGCTATTTACGTGGTCCTTGGCATGTACCCACTAGAATCAGGTTAAATCGTAGAAACAAATGGCTTGATTCCTTACAAAGCTTTTCAGTATAAGTGTTATTAACTTCCTTTTAAGGCTTCACATGCGAGCTGGTGTCTTATTTTAACCTCAAGTTACAATTTTCTGATTCACTCCTTGACAGTTCTTAATGATAATTTCTGTTTCTTTTTTTGGCTAATGAAATAAGCAAGAGAAGGGAAGTGAATACAGTGCCAGTCAGCCTGTTTTGCAATATCCGAGTTTCTAAGTTTATTTTCTGCAGGTGTAGGTGGAATTTCAGTGCTGTCTATGGCAGCCGGGAAACATAGAGTTAAATCACAGGAAGAGGAGAAGGAGCCTTTGTAGAAATGCTAAAGCAATCACATTGCCATTCTTTCACTTTTACCTTATTTTCCTTTAACATGACCCGAATGAAATGTTTAACACTCCAAATTAAAGTCTCAGGAATGCTTTTAGTGTAGGGGGGGCGGTTCATGGGTTTCTATTTGTGCATTGGAGTGTGGGGTAGATTATTTGTAAGCACTCTTGGGGCATTTTAGAGCAGTTTTAAATCTTTAATTAATCCACATCTTTGCGGCAGGTCAATGATTTTACGGATGAGAAATACGGAACGGAACAATGATGTAATTAGCCCATCATTACACAGCATAACCAAGAAGGAAGGAACCTTGGGGTTCACTGTCAGCTTCTAGTGAGGCCTCAGAAACTTCCTCATGACCTAACAGCACAAACTGTCCCAAATCTATGCAGCAACAAATACATCTTGTTTCCTTCTGCCTTCCGTATGCTGTACTATGTATGCTTACTTTTATCAGTCTGATATTTTGTTTGAAGCCATTGGAAGCACATGTGTGCTGTGCTGCTGTTTGATAGGAAAGAGAGGTCTTTTAAAAACCAGCTTAGATTTTGATCTTTGTAATATTTCCCCTTTTAAGTTCTCACTAGAATACAATGTTATTTAGAACATCGTTGAAGACTTAAGAGTCCTATCTATTTGTATTTGAGAAGAGGGCCATTCTTCTTTTGCTTCCTCAGTAACTGATGGTAAGCGATGGAAAACCACAAAGTAGGTTAGTATAAACCTGGTTGATTTTTAGTAGGTTTGTTGGTTGGTTTGCTAACAGAATTAAGAGATAGGGGGTGCAGTTTGGAATCAGATTCTTTGTGGTTTTCCAGGTTTGTTTTTTTTCTTGTATATAATTATATGAGACTCTCTTAATATGGAAATTTGGTAAATGATCCAGTTTGTTTAGAATTGAGCATCTTAGCGGTTAGGGTGTGTGTTTCCTCAAAGTGGTATACTGCTCAAGGCACACCTTTCACCCGCTGTAGTGTTCCAAAATGGTACTACAGGGGACTAATTATCAAGGGACACAAGTCATATTATGATGTAAAAAAACCCGATGCTACTGACCCAGGAAGGAGAAATCTAGTCCTTGTGAAAGAGTTCCACTTCAAGTCAGTTGGTATCAGGCTCATTAACAAAACAGTTAAAACTTGTACCAGTGTTGTAAGGAGTATTTCTATTATCCTTTTATTTAAAACATGTTCTCTTATTTCCCAGATTTCGCCGCCAGCTTTCTGAACCCTGTAATTCTTTTCCTCCTTTGCCAACAATGCCAAGGGAAGGACGTCCTATGTACCAACGGCAGATGTCTGAGCCAAACATCCCCTTCCCCCCTCAAGGCTTTAAGCAGGAATACCACGACCCAGTGTATGAACACAACACCATGGTTGGTGGTGCAGCCAGCCAAAGCTTCCCTCCTCTGATGATTAAACAAGAACCCAGAGACTTTGCATATGATTCAGGTAGGCCCATGCTTTAAGTTACCTTTAAAACATCTTTTACTTGCTTGTCGCTTTGGTTAGTGTTGGCTTCTGCTTGGGTCTCTCATGACCATTTGGTGTGGAATCCTTCTGATTTTGTCCCCTCTGAGTCTTTCTCTCTTTGTGAAGTTGGACTGTCAAGCCATTTTGGCTTGAGCTCATGGTTGACATAGTGTCTAGAAATGAAAGCAGTCCGAAGAAAAGTATAATTTGTAAAATTAGGCATACTCTCAGTCCAAAAGAGTAACATTGTCATTCTTTGGATTTGGGGCTTTCTTTCCATTTTGCTACTGTAGTGTTACTTAATAACAGTGGTTGCAGAAAGTACTATTCTTTTGTATTGGCTTATTTGTTGCTTATAACTGTTTGTTTTGTCTTTTACTGGTGGCAGTATTCCAATGGTCCAGAAGTAATGATTCTTACATATTAAAAGAAGAAGTGCAAAATTATCTGGGTTTCAAAATGGTTTATTCATAGAGTTTAGCTTTGGTCTCAGAGACGGAAGGCCCCCCACAAAGTAATATATCAAGATGGAGAAAGGGGGTCTCCTGCCAGTAAGAAAATGTACACAAGTTACAGATATCACCCCAACATGTAACCTTGAGACTTAAGAAGAATTACTTAACTCCTTTTCACCTGTAAATCACAACATCAGGATGCCTGTGTTTCAGGCATCTCAGGAATTGTGAAAAAAAGTATGAAATAAAAGCTAATGCTCATGAGAAGGGCACCATGTTCCTATAAAATACTATTAATGTTCTTGTAACTGGTGAATAGATGGTTGTGGACTTGGAACGACCTGAAAACCTGAAATTTCCTCTTGATGCAAAGTTACGGATATTCTTTATGAGAGAACTATTACTTCTCTAGGAGTAACTCTGCTGAGTTTTTCTATTACTTCTACTTGAGGAAAAAAAATTGTCTCTAATTTGAGTTTTTAGCTTGCATAAAATTACCTGCTTTATTATGAACTGCTCTCGAAACTCAGCAAAGGGGAGCCTTACAATTGAGAGTCTCCCTTTGGCCATCATTCTTCTGTGGGCAAGAGGTTCAAAGGATTAAGAGGAATTGCCTACTCAGAGGCTATGCCTCTACTTCTAGGAAGAGCACTAGCTGCCAAGGACATATGAATTCCTGGCCTGATTGGCCCTAAGTCCACTTCCGGAGTCTGAGCAGCTTTATCCCAAGCTCAGCTTTCTCAGGGCAGAACACGTTGCTTCCGTGTACACTCCTAGGTCCAAGGAAGCAGCTTCCGGGTAGCTCTTGGGGTCAGACTGAGGATGGAGCTTGGATGTGCCTGTGTGTTTGCATATGAGGCCCTCATGGTATACATGGTATATGGGACAGGGTAGGGTGAAGGGAAGGGAAAAGAGGGAGGAAGGGGGGTGAGCTAGGGTCTGAAGACTAGAAGGTAGCTCCATGCCATCCTATGCCAGTGCTCATCTTAGAGAGTTCGCCAAATTCTAGATTTGACTTGGCCTTCCAGTTGTTATCTATGATATAGTTCATTCATTTCAAGGAATTGGAGGAGAAAACATACTTATCATCTGTTTGTTAGTTGGTTTACAATCTTAAAAATTTAAACCTCTGACGTGAGGGCTTTTATTTGAATGCTTGCCTCTCAGGCCCTGTCATTTACAGACTACAGATACCTGAAATGCATCATTGGGATTTCAGTTTAGAATTTTTTATATTTGTCCATAGTTTATGTCCATAGTTAAGAATCCTATAATGATTTATTATAGATAGAATTTATTTTTCTCTGCAAAGTTCAAGTCCTTTTAACAGATATTTTCTTTATTTCCCAAACTATATTTTGATTTGCTACAGTTTTTTGAAGTCACCATGATTTTAAGGGACTTTACATGGAAAGCATAAAATAGCCCAAATAAGTTGTTCAAAAGGACTTTTAGAGCATAGCATTTAGAAAGTATCTCTGTGTGTTCTAGAAATGTTTTTGTATGTATAATTCATAGCAAGATTGACATTGAAACTGTTTTTGGGGGGCACCTGGGTGGCTCAGTCAGTTAAGCATCCAACTTTGGCTAAGGTCATGAATTCGTGGTTTGTGAATTCGAGCCCCACATCAGGCTGTCTCTTGACAGTTCAGCCTGGAGCCTGCTTCAGATTCTGTGTCTCCCTCTCGCTTTGCCTCTCTCCCACTCATGCTCTTTCTCTCTCTCAAAAATAAATAAACATTCAGAAAATTATGAAACCTTTATTTTTGATTCTGTAGTTAGCTCCGTATATGTATTTTTTCTTCATATTAATGTGATAGGTTAAATTATGTATCACATAGTGTTGAATGTGTGTAACTTTTTTTTGAGGAAATGTGAACCAAACAAGAAAGAGATTTAAATAATTCAGTGAAGTAAAAATAAAGAAAGAAAAATAAATGGGTTGTATAGGATTTGATTGCATTATTTGTGGGCCATACATAGTATGAACTTCAGAGTCAGTCACTGTCTGACCCTCAAAGCACAGATACAGACTGAAAAGCATAGTCCATGTCTTAACTCAGGCTGCTCTGATAAAAGTACCATTGACTGGGAAGCTTAAACAGCACACATTTCTCACAGTCCTGCAGGCTGGGAAGGTCCAAGATCAAGGTGCCCACAGATTTAGTTCCTGGGAAGGGCCCTCTCCCTGGCTTGCAGATGGACACTTTCTCACTGGTTCCTTAGGTAGCAGAGTGAGAGAGTAGGGGAGCTCTGACCCCTCTTCCTCTTCTTATAAGGGCACTGATTCCATCATGGGGGTCTTGCCCTAATAACTGAATCCAATCCTAATTATCTCTCAAAGGCCCCATCTCCAAAAATACTCACAGTGGGCATTAGGGCGTCTACAATGAATTGTGGAGGACATAATCATTCTGTCAGTCATAGTCCAGTATCAAATTTAAATTGTTTTAATGTTTATTTATTTTTTTGAGAGAGAGACAGAGTATGAATGGGGGAAGGACACAGAGAGAGAGGGAGACACAGAATCCGAAGCAGGCTCCAGGCTCTGAGCTGTCTGCACAAAGCCCAACGCGGGGCTCGAACTCAGGAACAGTTAGATCCTGACCTGAGCCAAAGTCGGATTCTTAACTACGTGAGCCACTCATGTGCTCTATCCAATTTTAAAGGTATATGGGGCATGTCTTTTGTGAGGTGTTCATTATTCCTTGCAAATGACTTGTAGAACACTTGTTTAATGTTTGAGAAACCGTTTGTTTGTATTCCTTCCTACCCTCCAAACTCTCTGGCAGATTGCTAAAATTGTAGAGCACCTCTGAATGCTAATTTCAGTGTTGCCAATAGGATACATTCTGTTTTGCTTGAATAATTAAGTTGTAAAGTTGGAGCTTCTGGTTGTGGTCTAAAAGATTGTTAGTAACAGTGTGTAACCAGGGCCTGTGAAAAATTAATATGCAAGTATCAAAATGTGTTTCCCTAGCCACCAACTGGGATCCAGTTGACACATCTGTCTATGTCATACATTGCAGTCCAAAAATATGATCTCCAGATATTTTGTTTCATTGTCATTACTTCTTTCATCCTTGCTGAGAGTGCATTAAATAATCTTTTTAGGAAATCTAATGTATTTATCACTGGATCATTGATTTCTTGGTTCACTTACTGATGTTGAACAAATAGGACATTAGGAAATAGTTGATGTGATTTAAAAATAATGCAAAAATGTTTCATAGTTTACTTAGCGTCTATGATCCAAAGGTTTTCCTTTCAGAAGGCCTCCAGAACTCTTTATTGCTTAATTCAATATAACATAAATGTTGTGAAAATAAAAGAAGCTTTGTAAGTGAAAAGGCAGCATGATTATGCTCTAATAAAGCCTGACATTAATTATGACATGGGAAATGGAAGGTCTATTAGTTATAATTATAATTACAGGAATGCAATTTCAGCTACAGAGTATTCAAGCTAAAAAATGCAAAATATTATGTTAGTTGAGTAGAAATTTTTATTCAAGAGAAGGGAAGAAAACCTGGATCAGAAGACCCTGAGAAGATGAAAAGAAATGGTATTTAGGGCCGATTTGGTGAACCAGTGTGTGTGATCATCATTATATTACGATATTTAAGTTCTAAACAATTACATTTGTCGTTGTTGTTGTTTTTTTTTCTTTTCCTCTTCTTCTGGAGCCTAATAGTGCTACACAAAGTAGTACACAGGTTTTTTGTTGGTTGTTTGATTTCTCCTGAATCCAATGTGGTTTTCCCTTTTTAGCTTAATGGCCAAATGACTACATGAAATGGGTTGAATATGCATTGAGTGCTTCAGTGGAAGTGCCGTATGCAGTGCCCCATTTTCATAGAATCGTAGTCACTTTCCTATTTTCATGCCTGCATATGAGGTTTCACTGATTTCACAGTGCTGAACGAGGCAAATATTTTATATATTCATAGCAGCATAATTTATTGTAGTTGTTTGTGTTCATTGATTGGTTGGTCTTTTGTTTCTCTTTTTCTTTCTTTTTGATAGATTTTAGGGGTAGTATTTTTAGGGGGGTGGTAATTACATGAAACTGAAGTTTGGCTCAAGAAAACATCAGCACACAGTGTTCATACACTGTGATCAGATCATTTCACTCTGGAAATTATGTTAAGTAATGAAAGACACAGTGAATGAGTGAGAGGGAGAAATCTTAAAAGTATATAGTAGTTGTATGGTAGAGTAAGTTATAGCTATCCATAACAGAAATGTCAAGCAACCATTTGAAATCAGGTTTTTAAAAAAAGTTTAATTAAATGAGACTTGAGTAAAAAAAAAAAGTATTTTAGATACACCAAATGACTCATGCAAAATAAGACTCAATACAGACATACTGTGGCTTAAAATTTTTTTGTTGTTTATGTATTTGAGAGAGACAGAGATAGTGTGAATGGAGTAGGGGCAGAGAGATGGAGAGACAGAGAATCCCAGTCAGGCTCCTTGCTGCCAGCTTGGAGCTGGGCATGAGGCTTGAACTCATGTAACTTTGAGATCATGACCTGAGCTAAAACCAGGAGTCAGACACTGAACCAACTGAGCCACCCAGATGCCCCAGACATTGTGGCTTTATATGTATGATGATATCCTAAGCAATTTCTGTTTCGCCTATGAAGTACTTTGCATTTTAACAATGCAAAGAATTGTAGAATTAGGTACTACTTTTCTAATCAGACAGAAAATAAGTATTATGTTTTAAAATATCAACCCATTTGGAGTTGAAGAAGTGCCCAAATTAAATTTCCTTTAAGTGGAAAGAATGCTAGGTAAAGGATTATATTATAGTCCCACAGGCTGCAAACCTATCTGGCTTGCTATTAGTTTGTGTCCAGGACTGCCTTAGAGGTGGGAGCAGATTTCTGGTTCATCTCTGCTCAGTGTTTGCAATCCACAATTAGTACTTTGTTCCTTTGCACTATGGGGTATATTAAAAATCTTAACCTAGGAGTTGATTGGAGGGTAACAGGTTAATGAGATGTTTTTAGCCCTCAAGGCCTATTCTGTTACTCTAATTAGTTTAAAACATGCCTCCCAGCCACCCAGCCACATGGTAGAGCAGTTTAAGAGCTGCGGATGGAGATGGGGAGAGGAGAACTTTCAGGGACATGCTCCAATCAGAGAATGGGACGCAGTGTATACCTTGAGCTTCAGGAGAGGAAGAAGTAGAAGTATGGGGTAGTGGAGAAGGCTGACATCATGAGTTTCCTGAACAAAGTGTTTTATATTTTTAAATGGTGTTTTTTAGGGCCACTCTGCTGGTACCAATAGGGCTTTCCTTCAGTTGGGAGGCATGTAACGGAAATGTGGTAGGCAAATGTTGTCTAACACTACTGTAAATTTGGAAATTGACACAAATAGTTGTTTCATAGAATTATAAATTTTTGAAATCATGAATGTTCTTGGGGATCACCTGGTTCACATTTTTTCTCTGCACCCCAGTTGTGCAGATAACGCGCCTGAGGCTCATCCGAGTCACCTTGTCTCCAGGTATGCAGGTACTGTGTGAAACAGCCGAACCTGGAGCCAAAGAGTCTTAGTTTAATACACTGTTCACCGTCAGTTTTTCTCACATAGTTGTCCAAAATACAGTACTTTAATCCATCATTTGTTACATATGTTGTTGATACCATGGCCTAATTTTCAGACTAAGTTTTTCTAAGGTTTTTAAAAGCTCTCTCTGATCCAGAGCAATAAAAGCATCTGCATTGAGACCTCAGGTGTACTTTTCTTAATTTGGGGGTCTACTTTTTACCTTAGATGGTCCCCAAATTTTATTCTAATTGTTATGTGTTCTCTCTTGTGAGATAGGAAAATATAGACCTCCAATGACATTTAGGATCAAAATGCATTCTATCGCCTTTTAAAAATATATAACATACACATTGTCAAGGGTTGAGATTGTCAAGGAAGTGATTTTTCCCTAATAGGTCTTCTGGAAAAAGCTTAGTAATAATTAGATGGATAACTTAGCTAATTAACACCTCATCCAGCTCCAAAATGCCTTCATTATATATGAACCTTGAGTTTATCTGTGCCTTCTTATTGGGTATTCCTCTTTCTTTGTTAAAATTTTTGATTTCTTGGGGTGCCTGGCTGGCTCTGTGGGTAGAGTGTATGACTCTTGATCTTGCATTGGTAGATTTGAGCCCCACATTGGGTGTAGTGCTTACTTAAAAAATTAAACCTTAAAAAAATCTTTTGGCAGTTCCCAAAGACTTAAGATTTCACTAGCCCAGTCATGTTCAAACTTTTTTCAGATGATTCCATTTGTCCACCAGAAAGCTTATGAGGGACTGCATTATGTAACACAGATATAAGGAAAGGTTACATTTGGAAGAATAAGATGGGACTTTTCCATCCTCTTTTTTTAAATCCATTCTTCACCCAAGCAACCTTTCCAAGTTCCCCCATATCCTTCTCTATCACCTTAGGACTTTGATAAAGGCCAATAAAGAAACCATTATCTATTTTTATCAGAGAATGATTTTCTGCACTTAGCATGTAGAAAAATGTTACAGAGGCAGAGGAATTATGAAATAAATACTGAAAATATGTTTACCTCATATTAAATATGTTAAAACTAAGCTTATGTTCAATTTTCATCTGTCAGAGCTGACACATGTATTTGGTACTCATGTAGGCCCAAGCTGGCACTTTAGTCGAGAGAGTTAAATATAAATACCCTTGGATTTCTAAAATAGCAAGAGAGGAAGATTTTTCCACTGTCATTGCTATTCTGTGTTTTTGCTCTTTTGGTAGCTACTCATCTTGGTCAAATAGTAGGAAAAGTAGTCAAATAATTCCTACCACTGCTTCTAGTAAGCCTTGTTTCGGATTCCCCTTGCAGAGTTTATAATAAGGTTTTAAAGTGGAAGTTATAGGTTGAAATTAGAGGATAACAGGGCAAGATAATGTAATCATTTTCTGCAGCCACATAGAAATATGAGTAAGTAGTACTTTATGTGTTTGGAGATGATTCTTCAGGGCCCCAATTAGTTGGACAAATTACATAAAACTTTTAAAAAGCAAAAAATAAGAGCAAGATTCAGAAGGCTACAATTCCCCGGCAGTACCTCTATACTTTTAGTAGACTAATTTTGCTACCACTAGAATAGTATCTCAGGAATGTTGTCATCAGGGTTTATTTGAGAGAGAATTCCAAGGCAGGGTCAGCGAGAGAAGGAGAGAGAGAGAATTCCAAGCAGGCTCTGTGCTGCCAGCGCAGAGCCCTCTTTGGGGCTCAAACCCATGAGATCATGCTCTGAGCTGAAATCTAGAGTCAGACGCTTTACCAACTGAGTTGCCCAGGGTTTATTATCCTTTTAAATGATATCTTATTTTTTATTTACAAGAGGAGATAATATATTTGAGGAATTGACTTCTTGTGTGTTTACTAATACATTTTCTCATATATTTTCTGAACAATTGAGTTACACATAAATAAACAACCAAACATATTGTTCAAGAAACACAAGGAATGCAGTGTTTACAAAAGGAAACTGTTGAAAAATGCTAATTAAAGTCAGATGGAACAGAGGGACTAAGGGCTCCTGATACTTATTTTGAACATCCAGGCTTTCCCTAAACTACCAGCCTTCATCATCTCTAAAATGGAAGGTCCTGTGACAATAATTATAATTTTAAATTTTAGAAATATAAAATAATTACATTTGAAAATATTCAGCTTAATTTTATCATTTTATTTGCATATCTGGGAACCACTTTAAATAGAAGAATATTGAATTTTTTTAAGCCTTGAATAAAGAGTGTTACTTAGGAATTAATAATTCAGTGTATGTCCACCCTTCAGTGGTCTTGTCTCTATTCCATATTTTCTCTGGATGGGAGATTATGGAATTCCTTATTCTCTACTGTTATATCTACCAGATAAATATTAAGTTGTCATTACATCATAATAGAAAATCCTCCACAGGTTTAAAGATGAGTACTCGGAATTTTTTTATGTTTCTTCTCATTCTCTCTTCAACAGACATGGTAAAGATTTCATGAGAAATTGTTTAGAGATGTATACAGATCTATACAGATTATTGACTGCAACTGTTTTCCTATATGGCTTCAGATCACTGAAGAGAGAAGTGTTTTCTTCCCTTTAGAGTCAAGGTCTAAGTTACAGATGGCTGATAAAACCTATTATATGTTTAACAATGTTTGGTATAGGACTGACTCTTCACAAATCATTCCCATAATTGCTCATAAATAGCTTTTTTCTTCTAAAAACTCTAGATGTTTTTAAACATTACCATCTTTAGTAATGTCCAGCGCAGTGATGATTATGGTTCCATGAACTTTGGCTTTTTGTACCTGATGTTTTACACTCCCAAAGGCCAAGCCTTGGCCCTATTCCATTAGTAAGCATCATTTGCTTATGGTTACATTTTCTTCTGAAACATGGCAGGTCATTTTTTTTCCATCTTAACTTTAAAACTATTGCTTTAAGAAAGTCAACTGGAGAATCACTTGGGAATTTAAAGGAATGAGCTATTGATCCTTCAGAAAATGTTAACATTCTATCTGTTTCTCTAACATCCAAAGATAATTTTCTTTTCCTCAGCCAGTGATTTGTGGATGAGTAGATCATTTAATCTCTGATTTTTAGGTGCTTCAATTGTGAAAAGTGACGGTGATGTCTTCCTAATTGATTTTGTTATTACAATAGAGGTCAGGGATTGGCCTTACAACTTGACTTTGCTTTTTATTGCCTAGCATGCCTCAAATGGATTTTCCTCATTCTTCTGAGTTAAAATAGCAAATCTCCCCAAACAATACTCTGGTCCACTATATCGCTTTTTCTAAGAAATACTTAAATATGCTCTAAATCTACAGTTACAGTAAGTGGCATTGCTAGTGATTTGATTTGAGAATTGAGACCATGGTCTGGATTTACTCTTTATGCATTAACACAGGTCAAATGGACAGGGACTGCATTTTAAGTCAGTAATGGAAGGCTGAAGCCTGTCTTAAACCAATCATATCAGTTTTACCCATGACTGATTGATCCCCGGGGGCAGAGCCCTGTAAGCATTTGTCTTACATGAATGGACTCTATAGAGCCTGGAGTTTCATTCATAAAATGGAGACTGAAAGGAAACACGCACAGGCACACACAGGCGCGTGCGCGCGCGCGCGCACACACACACACACACTCTCTCTCTCTCTCTCTCTCTCTCTCTCTCTCACTCTCTGGAATGTCCATTTATACAGAGCTGAAGGGTTTAGTGTTCCATCAGTTGCTGCTTTTGCCAGTTGACTAGAAGTAATGATTAATGCTCATTGGTCCTGCCTGCATGTAACCCAACACTATTTATGGCCTTGCAGTGTTCCTAATGTATAGTGAATGAGAAGACAACATTCTCAAATCAGAAACATAAACAGGAACTGGTGGGTCTGAATTCCATTCAAATATGTCATTTCAGCCACACAGTGTTTGTCTAACTTGGATTTTACAGGCAGGAAAGGGGGAAGGGAGGGATAATCTGCTTGTGAATTGTACTAGCATCAAAAAAGGGAATTAGAAGGGGGAGGGGACAGTACTTTCATAGTGTGAGATTTTTAGTGTCTTTTTAAAGAAAACTACCAGGATGCTTAGGCCCAGAACTGCAAGGGGATAAAATGAACATACAACTGTTTTTATATGTGCAACTAAGATTTGGAATTAAAGGTTTAAGTATGCATATTTGTGTGTATGTGTGTGTGGTTCATGAATGTGAACAAGAGAAGTAAGATAATATTATTTTTTTTTAAAAAGCATCTATTTGAATATATATTTTTAGAGTTAGAATGTTGTGATACAATTTTTTTTTTTGCACTTAAAGGATTTCTGTTTCTTCAGTGAGCTGAGAAATTTCATAGTTTAGAGGAAAAGGGAGGCTTTTTATTTCTATGAAGTACTTTTTGCCTAACACATGAGTAATGTAGCTGAAATCTTTTCAAGGAAGTTTTATCACCTTAAATAGATGATGATTATTGTTTTTTTCATGTGTGTGAGAGAGACTTTTAAATTAGTTGTTTTGAATACTCTGGAAAATTTTACAAGGAGAGATATTCAAAGTTAATTGTGCTCATATAATTAAACACAACCAAATTAATCATAGAATATCATATAAATTAAATAATATCACATAATTTAAAAACAACCAAAACAAAACAGAAAGACAAGGATGTGTCACTGTGATTTCTCTACCCTTCTCTGAAATTTAGAGAAGTATCTGAATACTCCATCCTGGTGACCTTTGTTTCCACTGTGTGGGCCTCAGGGTGCACTGCTTCGTCGGCATGTTTTTGTTATTCTTCGCATTCAGAAACAAAACCACCCACTTTGTATGACACTGGAGATATTATCCTGAATTTTGCACCCGATGACTATTTACTGTGTCATATCAAGTATGTTTTGTTGCCTCTTTTGTCCTTGGTTTCCTTATTTATAAAACAAATAGTTCCTCTACCTTTCTGTTTTTGTAAGGATTAGATAGGATGACGTTTGTAAAGTTACTAATATATATAGTCCTAGGGGTCCAGGCAATAATAAAGGATATCTGTAGGTATGATTTTATCCGGACTTCTAGAGATTTCCTAAAAGGCTGCTAGTCCTCAAATAGGAAGCCATTATTATTTCTAAAATTTAGAAATACCCTTTTGGGGGCTAAAGGATAAGACAAAGTGAGAGAGATCCTCTTATGTGAAGACAGTCCTATTGTGCAAGACCAACAATGTACTGAACTCTTTTGCCATCTTCAACATAGAGAAGTAATCATAAGAGAACTTGATACTAGTCTTATTCATGTGCGAAGCAAGTAGAATAAATATCTGAATATTACAGTGATCTAAGGAGAGGTGAAAGGGAGAGGGCACAGCAATTCAAGACATGTTTGCTTCAAATTCTGTGGACTCCAGCAGTGGACCAGTTCGGTATCAGAACTCAGCATTAACACTTCTACCTCTTCAGAATTCTTTTGTGGCCTCAGTTTAGCAGCTCATGTTATCTTTTCCTGCATTTTCTTTTAAATTTCTCTTAATTGTCAGAGTACAGTAATATCTAGTAAACAATCAGAGTTACACTTGTGCTTCTATTTCTGATCACTTCAATTTCCTTTTTAACTCTAACTTAATAAAACCTTCACAGTCTTGTAAAACTTGAAAAATTGTCAGCCTACTAGATCATATAAGCTAATCCTGTTTGAATCTGGTCATTATTTGTGTAGGAAACTATCCCCCCAAAACTTCGATGCTTGTAAGAGACGTTTGTGGTTTCATACATAGGCTGTTCTATACTGTTCCTTCATGTTATTTAAAAGTATCTGAATGCAGATAAGAGCATTACTTAACAAAATACTTTACATATACTGCACGAGGCATATAAAGACCAAAATAGTTCTCGTTCTGTCCTCAGTCTGCTAACAGTAGATTCTGTATTTCCAAGCTGTGGTGGAAAAGAATATCTCTGCAGATTTTATGTTATTAACAGTTTACTAAAAATCCCAATGAAAAAGATAGCATCTAAGTGTGAATGAGGTCATACAAAATTCATCACTGTCTTCTTCAGATTTCAGCCAACTCCAACTTTTTAGCTTTTTTTATATGAGGTTCAGCAACTCAGATGTTACATCCAGGTAGGGCTTTTGTGACTAACAACAAATAGGTCTTATAAAAATTTATTATTATTTTGCCATCCCACTTGCCTTCTTTCTCAAATGAATTCAGATGTACTCATCCTGGGTCTTATTTTTAGAGTTAATTACTTTTAGATTTGTTCTATCATAGATCATATGGGTGTAAGAAAAGTCCTTCCCCTTAGCATCCTTTTTGGAAAACTTTATAAAATATAATTTTCTCAATTAGCTACATCTGATTGATTTATGGGGCAAGTAGAAGCCCATAGTAAAAGGATGCTAGACTAAGGAATACCTGAATGCATTTGCATTTAAATAAATCTTCATGGGGCTCCTGGGTGGCTCAGTTGGTTAAGAGTCCGACTTCAGCTCAGCTCATGGTCTCACAGTTTGTGAGTTCGAGCCCTGCGTCAGGATCTATGCTGGCAGCTCAGAGCCTGGAGCCTGCTTCGGATTCTGTGTCTCTCCCTCTCTCTGCCCCTCCCCAGCTCGTGCTCTTTCTTTCTCTGTCTCTCAATAATAAATAAATTTTTAAAAAATTAAAGAAAATACATCTTCATAAGCTTCTGTTACTCATACACTCTAGAAAACCTTTGCATTTTATTTTTTTTTTAATGTTTTATTTATTTCTAGGAGAGAGACAGCATGAGTAGGGGAGGGTCAGAGAGAGAGGGAGTCACAGACTCTGAAACAGGCTCCAGGCTCTGAGCTGGCAGTCAGCACAGAGCCCGACGCGGGGCTCAAACCCACGAACCGTGAGATCATGACCTAAGCGAAAGTCGGACGCTTAACTGACTAAGCCACCCAGGCGCCCCAAAACCTTTGCATTTTAAACACTGTGCCAGGAAATGGGGAGAAACAAACAAAATGGTAAACATGAAGTTCAAGACAGGTAAAACTTTGGAAGATAATCCATAATGCTCATCTTTCTTGAAGGAGATTAATGTCATTAGTTCTTGCAAAAATTAGTTCTTTAGATAATAGATAACATGTGTTTCTGAAAAACTTGTTTAAACACTGATGCATGCATTTAATGGCACACACGTACACTATTTTTCACTAAGTACCTGATGATTTCAGATGTATGTCTGCACTCATATTTTAGCCCTGGACGTTTAATACGGCAGGTTTTCCACCATCATCAATGTGTAACACATAAGTTTATGTAGACTAGATTTTGTCAGATCACTTCCCCAAGGAGTTAGTCAAGTATATAGAAAATCCTACTTTTTCCACTGCACACGCAAATGAAAGCAACATCACATTAAAATACCTCAAACTTACTCCTATTTTACAGGGATTTCTTATTTACTCTTAATTCTTAATTAAGTTATCCCACTGATTCTTGCTACAAGAATTTCAGTTAAAACATCCAGTGAAAGAGAAGCGTTTCTTATTCCTTGTCCAGAGGACAATTTCTTATTCCATGTTCAGAGTTTACAGTACCAGGAATTTTCAGGTTTGTGCACTATTTGATAACAATTTCAGCAAAGTGTAGGGATATCTCAGATGCTCTTGGCAAGTATGTCTCGGATCTGGCCTATTCAGCTCCTAGAAGGTTTAGGCAAACCGTGCCCTGAAGGGGATCCTTGCTTTTACTACTGGGCAGCAGTACGCAAATACACAAATCAGAGCAGTGTGTAGCTGTGTGGTGTGTATAAATTCATAATTCCACTTTGTGGCCTAACTTTTGGTAAAGCTCCCCAAATCGGTGCTTTATTTCCAAGTATGGCTTGGAAATGCAAGAGACAGAAAAAACAACTTTTTCATTTGTTGTTTTTTTTTGTTGTTATTAAGATAGCTGCATATCTTAAAGGCAGTTTTAACAGTCTTTATTAGAGGAGAAGACTCAATCAAATCGGATAGTTTGGGGTGTTTGTTTACTATTCTTCTTAACTGCCCCTACATTAACTGGTGTATTAAAATGACAGTGATGCTTTGCCACTTTGAATCTTTGTGGCATATTGATTATCCTCCCCCAAGGTCATCTGTGACAAATTACAGGCAGTGTAGTTTCTGCAAGCTTGCGGGGCCGGTACTACGGTCATGTCCTAGCACTCTTTGATCCATAGGTTTCAAAATAATGCAACATTCTTTGTGTTAAATTAACTTTACATACTTCAATTTATAGATTAAATTTAAAACCTTTTAAACCAAAGTCATGTAACAGCAAATATTAGGGCATAATACTATAAAAAGAAGTTCAAAAGAGGTACCTCTGAATATTTTGAAACCTGAGAAGCCGTAAGTTTATAAGTTTGAAATATCATGGGTTAATGGATTTGTGAAGAATATCAGTGAAAAAAATATACGAATAAGCAACAAATCAACCTCCTCAGTAGGTAATTGTGTTAAGAACATCAAATTAAGATATAAAAATAATTTCACTATGTAATTATTTTTAATTTTAAGTACTGTAGTTCACTCACTTTAAACACTTGTGAGGGCCACTTAAAAATCATTTCTGTTATTAATGATAAGCACCATAGCCTGAATCCTCACTGTTAGCGCTAAGTGAAATGTTGCACATATGGTCCTCCCAGCAACGCTTTGAAGGGTTTCCTTACTATTCCCATTTTACAGATGTGTAAGTTGAGAGCACAAGATGTTAAATAACTAACAAAATGTCGCACTCCCACAAAATACCAGAACCAAGGTTCAAAACCAGATCTTTTAGAGGACAAGGTGCTTATTTGTGATCACAGTGCTGTGCTCATGATCCTAAAATTATAATCTATGGACACATAATAGAACAGCATAAATATGCTGTCATAGTAACCTGTGCATAGGTTAAACTACATTTTATTATCGCTGCTGAATTTTGTAACCTTCATCCCATGAAAAGACGTGAGTGTATACATATGCAGTGCCTCCATTTCCTGCCGTGAAGTATTTGCCTTTGAAGTCACCGCTTAGCTAGTTTGGATCTTGGTTGAGCATTTAGCAAAAGTTAAAATGTAATGCCAAACTTCATTGGTTGGATTTTTTATTAGATAAGGTAGAAATGAAAGCAGCAGGCAATTTAATTAGCAGTAATTTTTCTGGGCAAGTCATTACTTTGATGAACTTCAGAGCAATGTTTATGGCTCCTAATTAACCATGTTAGTCATTTGATTGAATAATCACTTTGGAAATGTTTCTACAATTTGATTAGAGTCTGACCCACTCTGATAGTCATAAATTAACTGATACCACTTTAGGATAACATGACTTTAGTTACTTTAGGGGAATAAACTCCTCTTAGCTATATTTTTTCAGGCTTCTCTGGACTGTACAGAGGATGCCAATTTTAAGGATAGACTGGATTTAAACACTGCCAGCCAGTGTCTCAGTTTCAAAAGCTAGATGTTAATTTTAATTACTCTGAAGTATAATAAATAGTGTTAAGAGTAGGAAAAACACACTTATTCTTGTATATGTATTTTTTTCTAAGTTGCCATTGCTTGTTTTTCTTAGAACTTAGATCACAAACTTGGCCTCTAGAACTGTAATGGAGGTCCTGGCTTTAGCCTTATTACAAATGATTAATTTATTATGGATTTTAAATCAGTATGCTTTAAATGTCATAGATTAACAAACAATTTATGAAAAATATTACAGAATTAGTACAAGAAATAACAAATCAGCAAGGTCAATAGATACATGAGAATTCTTGAAATGATCATCAGATTCTATCTTTGATGTCAGATGTCCAAGATCATGCTTGTTTTGTATTATGTTAGAGTAGTTTTTTTTTAATAAGATGTTCCTTCAGCTTTATATAGTGGGTTTCTTACAAGTACTTTCAATTCCTCTTCTCCTCTCCTTCTTTCCCTCTTGGGAGGAAAGACTACGTTTAGTCACACTTATATATAATAGAGTTTAATCTATGTTTTCCTCTAGTTGCCGTCAGAGCCAGCCAGCTGTTTTTACAGCCATACTCCAGCTGGCCAGCAGTCAGGAAAAGTATTTTGTGGCAGGGTGTCAACATCGGTACAACAAAATTCTTACCTCTAAACAGCTGCTGAGCTGATGGCAGAGTCATTAACACTGTCCCTCCTAGACCCAGCTGCTTTGAGGGTACTCTGCCTGGCAATAAATCAAAATAACATTAAAAAGTAATTTGAAGTACCACTGGTTAAAAAGTATGGATGAAATGGATTGCTAACTGTTTGGTAACCCAGACGTTCAACCACTCTACAACCCCATGCTAAATCTCCTGATATCAGGAAACAAGATGAACTCGGTCTTTTGTATGGTCAGAATTCTATACTAGATAATTTGTCATATAAAGAAGGCTTAGTATACTAAAATGTTTGATAATAAGTTTATGCTGCTTTCAACTCATAAGTTGTTGATTTCTAAAGACTTTTAAATGTTATTGCTCTAATGAATCTCTATTAAGATGTTTTTGGCTAGGGGCACCTGGGTGGCGTAGTCAGTTAAGCATCTGACTCTCAGTTTCAGCTCAGGTCATGATCTGGCACTCTTTTTGAGCCCTGTGCTGATGGTGCAGAGCCTGCTTGGAGTTCCCTGTCTCTCTGTCTCTCTCTACCCCTCCCATGCTCATGTGTGCTCTCTCTCTCTATGTCAATGAATAAGTAAACTTAAAAAGTTTAAAAAGTATTTTTGACTAAAACCACATATTTTCTCTGAAAAAATATCTCCTATTTTGGTTGATATTAATCACCAGGCACATTTTTTAAAAAAGCAGATACACTTTAAAAATGGAACATTCCAAACTAAGAAAGAATGACCTCTAGGCCAAATAAATGGTGCTGCTTATTTATTTACAACATTAAATTCTATGAATGGATAGTTAAGAAGAGATGAGGGTCTTTAGATCCCAATTCTTATAAGTGATCTTTATTACGTGTTCAGAAGTCATGTATTTACTACAAGTGGTAGAATGGAAGACATACTCATATTAAATAGTACATTTATCATATGTGTTTTATAAGTTTATCGTTATATGTGTTCAAAGTTTCAAACATTTGAGTATACATACAGAAGATTGAATTCATGTAGTCACATATATTTATACACCCCTATAGCATCTGTATATGTTATATACAGACTCTGGCCCAGGTTTGTGGGACCTAAAACATAAAATTTGGGGAACGTTCTGAAAGAAAAAAAAATGAAATGGCATATACAAAATTAGGGGCAAGACCCTAGGAGGGACTCCTGAAAGTGGAGGATCCTTCCTGGAGCTACAACTTCATTGGCTTCTCCAGACACCGACCTCTGGTCAAGTAAGTGAACTTCTATATTCAGAATCAAATAGCTTGAGCCTGTAATAGATTTTAGATAACATCTGACCTGACCCTTTATTTTATATAAACTTAGACACAGAATGGTTTTTCTAAAGTCATGTAGCTTTGTTAGTAGTTAATAAAGGACTTGAATTTTAATCTTTTGTCTCCTAATCCATATTTCTTTCCTTGTCCCTGTCCCTAACCTACTAAAAATATTAAATACACAACCATCACCATAACTCAACTTTAACCATTAGCCAAATTTATTTTTTCATTAATGAGTTAACTTGGTCAGATAGGTAAGACCTAACTCCTAGGGTGATAATGGTATTTGCTATGAAATTGTGGGATTTCTGTTTTATAGCCTCATTGGTTTGGACTATGACCTGTGTGCTTAACAAAATTAAAAGCTAATGATACTTTAATTTGGGGGTGAAAATACCAATTACCTTAAAAGGCTAGAATAATTGTAAGAGATAGAGCAGTTTTGGCATTTAATTAATAATTTCCCCCAGTGTTCATGAAATAAACTGTGAATGAGCTTCTGTTGATCTTTGCTCTGAATACCACAGGATATACAAATTTATCTCACAAATGTTCCCAAAACGTATCTGAATTCATTACACCATTTGTTTCAAGGGCACTCTCCTATTCATGCAGGATTGCAGGAGAACCACTCTTCAGTAAATGTGGGTATAACTGTGAATTCACATGCCTGTTGAAGAGAATCCATGTTCACCATTTCTTACGTGGGCCCTGCCTAAAATGTTAACTCCCTGTTGACAAGCTCTTCTCATGGACACTCATGTCACTTTCGGTTATTTCCTCTTTGCACTCTGTCCATTGATAACCACATGTTTTCAGCTCCAGACTTCTCTTTAATGGGTGTTGTTTCTTCTTTCAGAAGTGCCTAGCTGCCACTCCATTTATATGAGGCAAGAAGGCTTCCTGGCTCATCCCAGCAGAACAGAAGTTAAGTTTTCTATTATTGAAATTCTTTGTAAATCCTGTCAAAATCAGATGTGCCAAGGATGCAATCACATGATTAATCATTATCTTTTATGAGAAAAATCAGTTACATTCCCTAAAGCACTATTTTAAAACTTTATGGTTTTCAAGTAAAAGAAAGATGTTTCGGGTCCTATTATCTTGAATTTGGTTGTTAACATGAGTCATGTGCATACAAATAGCTAAAAATTGGATTTCTGTGTTCTGTTTTTGTTTTTCTTTAATGCCAACAAGCACATTCTTTTAAAATAGAACATGTGCTTTATAGACTAGCCTACCTTACTAATCTCAACTTAAATGTATCTTCAAGGAATGTCAGTTTTTCTTTACAGACCTAAGTCTCTGTTTTGAAATAAAAGGCAGTAGATTTAAATATGTTTGCCTTTAAATATACTGGATTTTCATTTTCAGGCCAATAATAGTTAAGAATGGAATTTCACACAAGAGGCCCACAGAAGGAGTTTTTATTGTGGGTGTGTTCATGGTAACCATGGTGGGAAAGCTTTGATCTAATGAACTTTGATACCTACAAAGGAATGAATAAAAAAGATCTTCTTTGGATACATTCCCTATTAAAATATTTCTGGAAATGTGTGCATGGTTCTTGACATAAGCGTTCTGTGTCCTCAGGAAGATGACATAGATGCATGCTTTGACATTGATTGTTTGGCATAAGTGATCTTAGTAGAAGAAAATTCTTGTATTCATTTAAAAATTTTTTTTAAATGATTTTTATTTATTTCTGAGAGAGAGACAGCATGAGCAGGGGAGGGTCAGAGAGACAGGGAGATACAGAATCTGAAGACAGGCCCCAGGCTCTGAGCTAGCTGTCAGCACAAGAGCCTGACACGGGGTTCGAACCCACAAACCGTGAGATCATGACCTGAGCCAAAGTCGGACACTCAACTGACTGAGCTACCCAGGCTCCCCAAATCCTTGTATTTAAGTAAGAGTATAATGAGCTGGTAAATCAGAAATACTTGAGACCAAAATGTTTGCAGAAATGCGATGTAATTATTGCCGCTGCTGTCAATATTATGTACTCACCGTAGAGACTGAAATATTTGAGAAATGAAACTGTGATTAAATTGTATGAAATATCTTACTGGTGATCAAAGACAACAACAGTTCAGTGAAGGTCACAGTCAATGACATATGGAGGAGAAAATGACTGTTAAAGCTGTTGATATATTTTGCTCCTTTTTTTTTTTTCCTGTGGACTTAAGTTTAGTTACAGGAAAAAGGCAGAAAAAAAAGAATTAAACTGCCTTGGCTTTTGAACATGAAAACATGAGAAGGTTAGCCTAGCTAAATATTTCTCCCAGGAAGTAAGGGGTAAACTGAATGTATTTCAGTTTATCAGGATAATCATGTAAGGTAAATATAAGTAATTCATCCTGATTTCCCTCTTGTCTCATGAATAACAAAACTTGGAAGAGAATGAAGAAGGAGATGATGATACAGTATAATTTCTAAGTTTGCCAGTGTTTACCTGCTCTGTTCTTGGGTTACTAATGAGATAAATGCCTAACTGTCATATATCACTGTGCACTAGGTACTATTCCAAACTTGCATATATTAAATCCCTATCCTCACAACAACCCTTTAAGATAGGTGATTTAGTATCATTCCCATTTTATAGGTGAGGATACAGAGATACAGAGGCTAAATAGTGTGTCTAAGGTCACAGAGCTGAAAAATGGCAGAGCACTTTTCTACCCCAATTTTTGTGTTAAATGGCTATATTTTAAATTGCTTGTGAGTTTCATTTCTATCATGAATAAATGTATCCTATTTCTCCCCACAGGCTGTATGTTTGAAAAGGGCCCCAGGCAGTTTTATGATGACACCTGTGTTGTCCCAGAGAAATTTGATGGTAGGTTTTTCATTGTGCTTCAAGTCTGATTTTTTTCTAAGAGGGAGTGGAGAGTTCACCCTCAATTCCCCTGAAAGAAGTTGATATCTCTACTTTAAAGATTTCTACGCACATCATGTGTGATGTCTTCAACTCTTGCTAACCTTTACCTTTTGTAAATTCTCTCTTCCTTCCCCTATTCAGAAGTTTTGTTTTCTATTGTCCTTGGAGAGATCTCGTTTTTAGAGTTACAACCAGAGTATCATTCTTGCTGAGCTCTGTGTTGAGTAAGAGGGGTCTTTCCATTGCCCCGCTGAGCACATGCAGCTTGTTGTTTGAGATTTATTGAAAGCTGATCCCATAATTAACAAAGCAGAACAGAAAGCATGCTACTGTGGATACACAGATGACTAATGCGGTCTTCTTCCTTTTACTGTTCATGAAAAGATGCATTATGGAGCGCAGGGACAACATAGCTGCCTATTTCGTTAGTGATTGTTAGTCCTTTTTGTTTTTTCCTTTTATCCCCCCCTGGGAAGGTGTTCATTCCAAATCTGCCATTATTTTGTAATTGCTTAAAATGGAGTCAGGAAAGCATTACCTTCTTAATGTCACTCTCTAGTGCAGTGAAAAGGTCCCAGATTTTAGAAAAGAGTATCAAGTTAAATAGAATTTCATTTTTCTCGACAAAGGTGACAGAAGTCAGCATCCATGCGGAATCTTGGGTAAAAAGTGAACAGCTAATTGATTTAGTGGTTCTTCGGAGTGGTCTCCATATTTCCTGCTTTGATTGTTTAACAGGAAATGAGCAGGGACCCTCTGATTAGCTGATTGCACAAACTTTGGGGATCATGGCAGTAATGACTTGGTAGCTCTCGTAACTTTTTAATTGTCATTATTTAAACAGCAAAGTGCATTCTCAGACTGCTGCTACATCTCTAATTAGTTGCTTGAAGACTACTCTATTCCTGAGGTTTTTGCTACTCTGGTCCTTCACAGAAGGAATGATAATTTTTGGCAGATCTGTTTCCTTAGTCTTCCTTTCAATTACTAAATTCATTGAAGGTCACAGGGTTAAGCTCCAGTAGGGGTCACTTTTTTGGCCTTATTCTAAATAGATGTTAGTTTTAAGCTTCGAGGTTCAGCAGTGTGATATGTGCAGAGTGTCACAATTCTTCAGATGCAGGCTTTTCTCTTCTTCTATTTGGAATGACCTTCATCAGATTTTTTTTTTCTTTTCTTCATTCTTAACATTTTAAGAAATCTTGATTATCAGTATGGGCATATAAGGAAGAAAAAGTAGCTCAAAACTATCCCTAGGATTATGACTTTAACAGGCCTAAGTCACATCAACGTTCAGAGAAGCTATCTATCTAGATGATTCATTCCCTTTGACTTTTAATATGCTTTAATTTTGTACTAAGAAAACGTTTTTTGGAAGATAGTATTTGTTACTCTTATATTTTATAAGGAATAGAGAACAAGAGAATAGAAAAACAAAGGGTTATTTTTTTCATTGACAAGTCCAGTACAGTCAGTCACATTTAAGAGGCAGAAGCAACCTAGAGATTATAAAATGTGACAGTGTTTCACTCTCTCTGTATAATTGCTCAGTTAACCCCATAAAAAATTTGTGAGCCTCAGAAGGAAAAACTGAGATAAATAAAACTGTCATTGAAATCAATATGAAGAGACACTTCTGTATTATCTAGCTTACACCAAAATGACATAATGATTTTTAGCAGCTATTGACTGAATAATTTTATTTTGGTTATGGTTTTTAAAGTGTTCTTTTTGTAATTACTTTAAGAGGTGTGTTTCTATGTACTAACCAAAGGAAAGTTTTAAGAGGCTACTGATTTAGTCTGCTTTATAATTCACACTCACTGTGAATAGATTAGCTTCAATATATTCTGTCTGAATTCTTTCTATGGTGGAGACAAGAAATTCGTGCATTAACAATGATATGTTCATAGGGCCCTAGACATTCATTCCCCATTGTGACCAATTCCATACATTTTGGAGGTGGGTGGCTGGAGGTAGATGTAAATAATCAGCAGCTGTGACTGAATTTCTGTTTTTTTGCTAAAAGCAAGACCAGATTTATGCCAGAAAAATTGCAATACTAATGCCCGTGTTGCTGTAATCTACTTAATAGGTTTTTACACTATGTATAAATAACAAAGAAATGTAACACAAACCAAACTTTCTTGATTAAAAATATAGATTTACAGAGTATATATGCTCCAGTATATATGTTTTCAGATTGCACTTTTAGAAAAAGACTAGCAAGCTAAATTCACATGAGTGAAATTCAAGCAAGATATAAAGAAAATCAAGGAAATTTTGATTTGCTGCCAGTTAAGAAAGTGGTAGTGCCAGTGTGAAAGTCTGGAAAAAGAATGCTATGATGATAATCCGATATGCCCTGAATTACCTATGAGATTTTCCTAATGTATATAATGTACAGATTACTTAACCCAGTGTTTAAGATGTTATTAAACTTGCTTTGAAATATTTGCATTAAAATTTGCAATAGTTTGTCATGTGGAGGTCAATGAGGTATTACAAATTATAGTTTGCAAAATTTAATTTAATTTAATTTTGTACAAATAAAATGCTCAGAGCTTAAAATTACTTTCTCTTCACTGTTGCTTAGAGCAGTGAATAATGTCATTAACAATAAAAGCAAAAAGAAGTGTGATTAGATGATATGGTTTTTAAATGAATGAAAACAAAAGGATGAATATACAAAAATTTTATAAGTAAATGACATCTGTGGGTTTATCCTGCACCTGTGTGGATTTGTTTTGACCATTCTATGTTATATATAGTTGTTTTTAAGTTTGTTACAGATTGTTGGTTTACATCAAATCCTTTCATTGTTTTAAAGCCCCATTTAGCAATAACATTACATTTCATAGATACCCATGAAGAGGTTGTGTTTTAATCATATTAGTGATTGGTTTAATGTAAATTTTATAAAATATAATATTGCTAATAATCGAAACATTATTTTTTTAACTTAGGAGACATCAAACAGGAGCCAGGAATGTATCGGGAAGGACCCACATACCAGCGGCGGGGGTCACTGCAGCTCTGGCAGTTTTTGGTAGCTCTTCTGGATGACCCTTCAAATTCTCATTTCATTGCGTGGACTGGGCGAGGCATGGAATTTAAACTGATAGAGCCTGAAGAGGTGGGTTTAATAGATTTTTGTGTGAAAAACCAGATATGTTATAAAGTTAAAGAAACATATATTTGATCAGTGTGCCAGATTTTTTTTTTAATTTTAAAACTTTAGGGAAACCTAAATTAAAAGGTGGGCAAAGGGAAAAAATCTATACATTTAAACTAAGAAATGAAAATGTTGCACACTTTTCCAGTTGAATATCATCCTGTGGAATTGATGAAGAAAACCAACTGGAACATATCATGGGCATCAGACTTTATTCAAGAATGCAATGCTTGGAAAGTCACTAAAAGAGCATCTAAGTAGGGGTTGTGTCTTAGTAAAGGTGCTTTCTCTGCTACGATTAAAATGGACTTTAGTTTACATTAGCCAAGAAAGCAATGGAAGACTTTCAGTTAACATGTCTGTGACTGATCATTTTGGTTGTAGGGTCGAAATGTCTCAGAAAGATCGAAAAAGTTAGTAAGATATCCAGCTATTTTTGAACCCAAGTGATTAGTTTCACATAGACTGGACATCTACAACCTAGGCTAATGAGCCTATACTCTTAAATTTTCTGCCCTTTGAAACCATGTATTCATTTATAATCAGATCACATGTCCTAGTTTGATATCCAGAGGATAAGTCACCTTTCTTATTTGAGGTTTTCTGATTCAAATATGTAGTAAAAGAAGTTTGAAATAACAGGAGGTGGTTAGCATAATTATAAATCTACGTCAGATTATAACTAGTGCTTAGAGGGTTAGTTTTGCATCTCCATTGCCCTATACCAAACACACACAACAAATTTCAGATTTTGAAAATATCCATTGTCTAGTACGGGCTAAATGTTTGGGTATTTGAAATTCCGTAGCTTAATTTGGCTGTCAAGTGGAATTCGTTTTTATGTAGATGGACTTAAATGACATAAGTTAAAGAGTAAGTTAAAGAACTGTAAAATGTGAAGCACTAACAAGTTGAGACTCGAAGCACTTAATGTAAAATAACTCGAAAGCCCTTTAACGTGATGGAAGTGTGTGCCGTTCACGTCATCGAACACGTTAATAATCACTGCAAGAGTTGGTTCATCGGAGAACTGGGCACGTGCAACAGGAATTTATATCAAACGGTTATTTCCCTCTACCTGTGACTAAAATAAAGTGAATAGAAGCAGAATTTTGTATTTTTTTTTGCCATGTATTTGTTGAGGTGAAAAAATTACTGAATTATGTTGGTAATAATTGACCTCTTGAGAATAAAATCCTTATAAATGTAATTAAGTTCTCTATTTAGCAATTGTTGACTTGCATAATGATTATGTTGAATTAAGTAAAATGGAAGACTTGAACAGATGACCATTTAAGTTCCATCACATTCTGAATTTTTGTGATTTTTAAATGCAGGACAAAAATACAGTTACATCTGTTCAGTACAACAAACAAACATTTAGATACCTTTTCTGTAGTGGACTCAAAGTAGAAGAGAGCCAGGTAATTCAGAGTCAGTAGACCATTTCTAAGCAGTAACTAACTCCATGGTAATTGTTTAGTAAGTACTAAGTCTCCTAAGGCAATTGTTTAAATGAAATATCACATTTCTTTCTTTTTTTTTTTTTAAGTATATTTACTTTGACAGAGAGAGTAGTTGCACACATGGAGAATGGGAACAGAGGCAGAGAGAGAATCTTCAAGCAGGGTCGGTGCTGTCAGTGGGGAGCCTGACACAGAGTTCGAACTCTCAAACTTGTGAGATTGTGACCTGAGCCAGAATCAAGTGTCAGACACTTAACTGGCTGAGCCACCCAGGTGCCCCAAAATGTCACATTTCTGCTGCTGCTTTGAGCGCTGTTGCGATTGCTTCCATTAGGCAATGACTGTGCCTTTTAAATATCTTCTTTGCAAAGTGTTTGAAATTTCTTTTAGCCTCTGCGGCCCATGACCACCCTCTTTCTCATACTACATAGTAGCTCTTGGAGGATCAGCACAGCTCTGGAAATGTGCCTCTGAAGCCGTCCTTGCTGGAATTACTCATAGGTTCCATTTCTTTTTAGAAATGTCATTTTGCAGTTTGCAATATTGAGTGAGACTATAGTCCTGTGGCTGATTATCCACTCAGTGTTTCGCTAACTTTAGCAAGCACATGGCTCTTTACTATTTCTCTTTTTGAGATATTTGAGATATTGAGATGTTATTTTCAAATTAATCATGGATCCTTGGGAATTGTCTCAGGGAACAATTATTAACATAGTAAAACATCTCTAGGACTCAGAAGTCTTTCAAAGATAATTCAAACTCGTTGACCTGAAAGAGTTACCAAGAAGTCTGATAAGCAGGCCCTGATTGTGGTTTCCAGGCTTATTGTTAATTATTCGCATGCGTTTTTAAAAGTAAATTGAGTAATCTACTTACTTCATTTGACAATAGGGGTGATTTTTATAGCACAGTTGCCTTTTTGGTTTCCTCACTAATGGTTGAAGTTTTCACTTGGAGGAGTATTCTAAGGAAGGCACTGGAAATATAACCACCATTGCACCTACTCCTTGTTGAAAATGCTGCCTTGGCTTTTGGCAGTGATGAAGATAACCGTGCTGGTGGGTCACACATGAGGGCTGAGAGGGCTTTCCTAGTTGGAAAAGGTGGTCTCACCTATCCTGGAAATTATTTGAAATATCTATCAATTTTTCAGTCTTTTTTATATTTATTATTGGAGTAACAACATTTAACATGGCATCTACCCTCTTATCAAGTGTATCATATAGTCCTCTTAACTGTGAGTACACTATAGTAGAGCAGATCTCTAGAACTTACTCATCTTGCATAACTTGTCTGCATCTCATAGGCATATTGGTATGTCACACTTTCCTTTATGAATATGACACTGAGTCAATTTAAACAGCTCTAAGAATTAGGGCACCTGAGTGGCTCAGTCAGTTAAGCATCTGACTTCAGCTCAGGTCATGATCTCATGGTTGGTGGGTTCACGTTGAGCCTGCTTCAGATGCTGTGTCTCCTTTCTCTGCCTTTCTTCTGCTCATGCTCACTCTCTCTCTCTCTCTCTGTCTCTCAAAAATGAATAAACATTTAAAAAATTAAGAAAATAACTATAAGAATAAATCTATTGTTTAAAAATATCTAGTAATACCCGCTTGTGCTGAGAATTACCTGGCATCCTCAAGGCCAGACCCTGCTTATGGTACAAAAAAAAATCATCTTTTTTCTCCCTAGAGACTTCCACTGTGTTGTCTTCAAGTTGGTTGCAGGTTTTTTACTTTCTAGGGGAATCCTGGTGAGTTTCTAGATGAGAAGCATTTATAAATGAAAAAGTATTCATAAGTCGTTGTTTAATTTAAGGAAATATTAATAGTTTATTTTCAAACAGTTACAAACAGGGAAGAAGGGAGGCAAACCACAAGAGACTCTAAAATACAGAGAACTGAGGGTTTATGGGGGTGGGGAAGAGGGGAAAATGGGTGATGGGCACTGAGGAGGGCACTTGTTGGGATGAGTGCTGGGTGTTGTATGTAGGTGAAGAATCATGGGAATCTACCCCAAACACCGAAAGCACACTGTAGACACTGTCATTTAGCCAACTTGACAATAAATTATATTAAAAAAAAAAGAAAAAAATATATATATAAAAGAAAAAAGTTTGTTTTCATGTCTCAGGTTTGCATGCTGTTCACTTGCCGAATCTCTTAAAGATTTACTGATGTCTATTCGGTTTTTAAGAGGCATTTTATTTAGAAAGTATTGCTTTCATTTCTTACTGCCACCCTCCCATTTCACTACTGCTTAGAACACTTAATTAAAATGAAGTTTATCTTTGGACAATTAAGATGTGCCTGCTTTGATGACCACTTGGGTATGTCATCATGTCCCTGTTACATCACATTTCTCTGCTCTTAAAAAAGTATAGGAATGCATGTGGCTAAATTACATTGTATGTTTATTCAGGGAATACAAATTAGGGAGATAGAAAATAGCAAGGATCAGTATTTTCAAAAGAGAGGAAAAAAACCCTAGGGAAAGCCTATTGTTAATAAAATGGAGAAAAACAGTCTAATCTCTCTGAAGAGCATTCTATTTTAGTGTATGGGACATAGCAACAACTTGGAATTTCATAGATATGAAGGAAAACACTAGCCCTGTTAGATAATGCTCTCCTGAGGTTGCCTAGGTATGCATGACAGCTGCAGTGTCTGCTCAGACTAATAAAATATGGAAATTAACGAGAATACAACTTTAGCCGGGGTAGCAAAAGCAGGCTACGCTGTTCCATACAATGCTTCAGCTGGCCCAGGGCAGTGGTGACGCAGGGGACACATATATATGGAAGAAGGGGGTTTTCTTGAAAAACTCTCCTCTGCCAGATAAGTCGCTCCTCCAAAGCCAATTTATAAAAAGTTCTGAGATTTTTTCACTGAATAACAAAGTCGACATTCTGCTTTAGAGATTTTTGTTTGTGGACTCGTGTACATGGTGACCTTTTCCACTTCCTTCTTATTTTTAGTATCCAATTACTGTTGTCTAAATGAATGCCTAATTCGCCAGTTTAGTATTGGTTACAGTTTTATTCTGATGCTGCTTCAGGCAATAAAAATTATTTGCAGTTCAGATTATGAATTTGTATAGTGTTTCCTCTGCTACACATAAAATGCCACTTGTGCGTCTTTTATTTAGTATCAAACAGGGTATTTTTTTCTTTAGTTTATCACAACCTCAAAAAAACACCTTTATAAAGAGACCACTAAGCTGTTCTTGATCTATGGGTTTCATCTGAAAAACTAAGAGGGAAAAACAGGCCGTATATCTCAGAATGGGAAACTTGCCTCATCTTGGTGAATTGCAGCCTGTTTGTTCCCATTGTAAACACATCCCCTTATTTCCATTTAATTTTGTATCCAAAACAATAGTCACAAAGAATTCTATTGTGAAGTTTCAGAATGATCACTGCGCTGCACGCCTGGTTTAAAACCAGACCAGGACACAGGAAAACTCAGATCATGATAGCTTTTGCCTCTTTACTTAGGTCTTTAATTTGGATGTGATTTGGAAGATTTGGAAGTAACTGATTAATTCGCTGATGTTTTACGAAATATCTTGATCAGGCAATACTTAACACTACAATGTCATTTTGTTTTGGTGGCAGGTGGCCCGGCGTTGGGGCATTCAGAAAAACAGGCCAGCTATGAACTATGATAAACTTAGCCGTTCGCTTCGCTATTATTATGAGAAAGGAATCATGCAAAAGGTGAGCAGCTAAAACAGCATTAAAATTCATTGAAATGTTGCACAATAATCTGCATGTCATACTTTAAAAGCCACATATCATTGCATTGCTGAAGCAAGGTTTTCACTCATTTTAACATATGCTTAGCTCTTGGTTTTGGTATAAGCCTTACTATTTATAAATTCCTGGGCATTATAGACCAGGGTACTAATATCATATAGAAACTACTAGACTTTCTGGCAGTTCCAACGTTGCCGTATTTGGCGAAAAATGTTTCAGTACTAATATTCACGTGTATCTTCCCAGACATTGGTAATCCACTGCATTCCCCACAATTATATAATTTGGAAGTGCTTTTATTTATAGATTCCAATACACACTGAATGCTTACTTCTTCCGCTCCTTGTTCTGGTCCTTTAAAAACATTCAGAGCATTTCTTGTTCTGAAAAATGTTTTCTTCTTGTCTGAGATCTTGCCTGGTTTCAGCACATGACAGCTTAGAATTCTAAACCATTTATGGAAAATAAGTATTTGATACTATTTCATTGGTGAATGAAGTTAAATATATTTTCGTTCATTTCAGTTGAGCTTCTCCTAGTATTTGAAAGATAAAACAAATTAAGTCCATGTAGAAGAGTTTGTAAAAGTTTTGAAGAAGGGAATGAACCGATGAATAAAGATAAAACATTGGACATTTGTTACTATTAGATCCTTCAGCCTTGTGTGTGTATTCATTCCAATTGTGTAGACTGTGAACCAGGTTTATGATTTATCCATTGTGAACGTTACTGTTTTATTATGCATCCTCTGTTCATATGGGGGACACAAACATAGTTATATATTCCACACCGTGGCGTATTTTTAGACCACGATAGTTATGCCGGGGAAAACTAAACCATTTGCTACATGTAACATGTTGGAATAGAGGGAACAGCATCATTGAGTCTTTAGACCAGACGAATCGGTGCTCTGGACTTCGTTAGCTCGGAAGTTAAAATGGCCAAGATCCTTGAAAGATAAGGCTGAATCCATTTCTTGTTTCCTATTGCCCTGAATCTCACCTTCAAGACATATAACCAATACTTGCTCCCCTGTGTTCTCCATCTCATCCATAGGGTCTGTTTTATTCCTCCCTCCTTCTCACCCACCCTTCCCATGGACAGTGAGACCCTTTCACTTCCCTCACCGCATGCCTAGTCCCAGCACATCACGTGGGCTGGTGCTGCATGTGCCCCCCAGTCCTGGGCAGTGTTGCACAACAGTAAGAGAAAATGCACTCAGGATTTAGGTTTGCATGCTGACTTCTTGGTGGGTCACCTTTTTCAACAGATTTTTTCCTTGCTAAATGGTGGTGATTTTACTTCCTGAAGCTGTTCTGATTATTAAATGAAATAAGGCACCCGAGACCATTGTGTGGTACCTGGCACAGTAGAAGTCTTCAGCAAATGGTAGCTCTGAATTCCACTCACACCCTGAAGCCAGTGTAAGCTGAGACACATTTGGCTTGTGTGTCCTGACCATTAAGTCTCTTATTAAAGGGAGCATTCACAGAGAGCTAAAAAGAAGGTCTCTAATTACACCTCAGCTTTTAGACATAGTGTTTGACAGGGTATCTCCAGGATGTCACGCCAGGTCTTAATTATTCTCAAGAGTGTTCAGACGTGCTTCTTATTACTAATATCGCCATGTTCCATGTTCCTATTTATGTATCCAGTGATTACATATACCATGTGTTTACCTCTTATTTTAATAGATTGATAAAACAAGATGCTGTCAAATAATGGCATAGATATTAAAATACAGATTAAAATAGTGTTGCTCCTCACATTTTCCCCTATTGGGATGTAATTGCCAAAAGAAACTGTTGGCACCTATTTATCTATCAGCTAGTATAGGATAGCAAAATGTCTGTGTTTTCTATGACACACCCTTTGGGGTGTTGCCGCGTAATGTGAGAAAGCATAAGGTACTTAATGGTGAAACATACAAAATTGAAGTCTCTTGTAGGCAGCACATAAATGAAGGCTGTTTACAATTTTTACAGACATATTTATTCTTTTTCCTCATATGTGTTTAGTGATTCTGTTTGCTGCTATTTGACACACCTCCATCCCCCTCATTACTTCACTGATATGGTCCCCTCTTTATAGAGTGTCTTGCCTTCTGAGTCTTACCTAACGTATATATCAATCCAGTGGTTAAGTAAATTTTAACAGGGTCACTGAGGGAAATTATGCTATCCTTTACAAAAAAAAGTATGATATAGAATTTTATATTCCAGTGTATAGTGGAAAATGTTTATATGACCACACATGTTTAGAAACTTAAAATTATGATACTCTGGCTTCTCTTCAGATCATATAAACTTAAAATTATGAATGTATGTGGTGTACATCAAGGAAAATTAAATGGAAAGATTAGAAAATAAAAATAAATGGATCTAAACATATTTAAAAATTCCGATTATTTCAGTAGTTTTGAGAAGAAATGGTGGAGTATGGCTTTTAGACTGTACATACATGTGTGCACTTCTGTTTCAAAACTTAGAAATGCCTATACAAATACATGCAAGTATTTTAACAGTGGTTATTTCTTGATGATATAATGATAGATCATTGTTTCCTTTGGTTTAATGTGTAATTTTTAATTTTCCTCTAGTTACCCTGTGTTACTTCTGTGATTTTAAAACTTAACACATAATTTAAATATGTAGTCTTTTAAAACACAGTTCAAAAGATACTTCCTTGTTTAATTCTAATTCATCTCCTATAAAATTCATGTTCTATCTCAGCATTGCAGTTTGGGTATACTTAATGTACAGCATTTGTTACATTATAATTGTATTACTACTAATAAAACACATTATTTCCCTCGGGTAGTTATCAGCCTTTGTTCTAAACTCTGTGGCATCTAACATAGTCTGATAAATATAGTGGTAGCTCCAAAAATGTTTTTCGTAAGAAAAATAGCAGGAAGCAGTGAGTCAGGGCAGACTCCTTAAGAACTTTTCTAATCTTGATTGCATGTTGTACGTTTTAATTCTCCATGGTGATTTATCAAATCATTTCTAATTATAACCAATAGCAACAGGTTGGATAAAAAAGCTACCAGTAGCCTAAAGCAAATACCTCTTTTTCTGAAACTCCAAACAAAACAAAGAAGGTTATTAAATGCTCTGAGGTATGCAGGCCATTTATTATTTTTTTTCCTCAAAATGCTTTGAATAAAGAAAAAAAAGGAAAACTAGGATTTCATATCTTAGCTTTGTTTTTGATATTACCTGTTTTTATATTTATGGTAAATCCACCTTTATGAGCTTAATTTCTTTTTTATAAAGGACAAGTAAATAAATTTATGCCAGCTCCTCAGTTTGTGATGCAGTGTACTAGAAACTTCCATCTCAATTTTATAAGAGGCTTTCCACAGGAGCCATTTCCACTTTATTTCACACACAAAAAAGGGGAACTGAGAGCAGATTAAGAAACATGTCCAAAGTTATAAAAACTAAGTGTTCCCTGTTTTCATACCTAAGAATATTCAGATTATTTGGTTTCTCTATGCTGGTTGCACTTACAAGCTAAAAAAAAAAATTCAGTACAAAAAAATGTTCTAAATCTTGAGTCCAGAACACTAGTGCTCTTTGGTAGTTGATTCATTTTTTCCAGACAGATACAGATAGTTTATAAACTATGAACTTACTCTTCTCCGGCATCACAAAGCAAATAGCAGTGCCTTTTTGATTCATAGGAACCCAGAGGTTTTGAGTAATTTTCACCTTTCTAAAATTACGAATCTCTACACGCACATGAAAAGTTACTGTCATTGTCAATACAAAGAATTGTATTCATACACACACACCCTCCACCTCTATCCCCAACCCACCCCTGGTTTTTTTAGAACCTTAGTTTTGTCTATTAATAGAGGTGAGGGTGCATATGTGTTTCACTTCATTATTGTTTATAATTTCCTAGAGAAACATTATTCTTCCAAATTTAAGTTTGGGACATGTCATTCCCTACAAATTATGCTACTTCTCCTTTATTTCAGACAGCTGTCACATTTCTTTTTTCTCATTTCCTCCGTATGCATTGTATATTTTAAATTCCTTTCACTTCTTTACACCTCTTACTTCAATTTGACACTTTACACACATCCTTAACTTCTGTCTAATGCATCTTGCCTTCATTTTTAAAAGTGATGTACCCAGGATAATGCTGTCTCCTTGATCCATCTTTCATTTAAATAGGGCTATGCATCTTTTGGGTTTTTCTTTTCCATGAGAATACACAAGTGCCCAAAAAAGAGAAAGAAAAAAAGAAGAAAAAAAAACAACAACAATCCACCCTGTGAATCAGTGAGTCACTAGTCTAGTCTTATTAGGATTAGGAGCATAACACATTTTTCTTTTAATGTTTAGAAATTTAATTTTT
Source organism: Crocuta crocuta (assembly GCF_008692635.1). NCBI lineage: Eukaryota > Metazoa > Chordata > Mammalia > Carnivora > Hyaenidae > Crocuta > Crocuta crocuta. The sequence goes on from NW_027529173.1 coordinate 8,094,220, forward strand.
ATACAATTTCAGAAATGTAATATTAAGAGGGAGACACTACACCTTAAAGATCCAGTCATTTTATAATTACCTTTTAAAACAAAGGGAAAAAAACTCCGATGGGAGTTGTCTGTCTGAAATCATTGATTCCCTCCCCTCACCCCCATAACAATGTAAATTTCCTTTTATTTAAAACAAGCAAACCACTAAGCCTTCTAGCTGTGCCTGGAATAAATGTTATTTCTCAAAGTCAATCTTTACTCCCGGTCGCATTTCCCTCTATTGGACTGTAGTTTATTCCACAAAGTAAAGAAGACTTTTGTTTGGTGTTTTGTTTTGGTTTGGTTTTTTTTGGCTTTTATGGATATCTGCAAACCCTTGGTTGCTTTTCTTTAGTTATGCATCCTTTCTGGTATATTAAACCATGTTTTTATTCTTTGCTTTCCCTGCTCTTTATCATTTGGTGATGGTAAAGATCACAGTTCTTCTCATGTCCATTGTCAAATAATGTTACATCATTTTCAGGTGTAAAACATAATGATTCACTACTCGTATGTATCATGAAATGCTCGCCACACTAAATTCAGTTAACATCCTGCACTATACATAAGGCTGGGTTTTTCTCTTCCGTGTTTCATCAGGTGGCTGGAGAGAGATATGTCTACAAATTTGTGTGTGATCCCGAAGCCCTGTTCTCCATGGCCTTTCCAGATAATCAGCGCCCACTGCTGAAGACGGACATGGAACGTCACATCAATGAAGAGGACACGGTGCCTCTGTCTCACTTTGACGAGAGCATGGCCTACATGCCAGAAGGGGGCTGCTGCAACCCCCACCCCTACAACGAAGGCTATGTGTATTAACACAAGTGACAGTGAAGCAGGGCCTCCTCACGTGTTCCTTCGTTTTGCAGGATGCAGAGAATCTCTGAGTTCTCTTCAATCTTTGTTTGATTTTTGTTGTTTGTATTTTATTTTTAAATAATAATACACAAAAAGGGGCTTTCCTGTTGCATTATTCTATGGTCTGCCATGGACTGCGCACTTTATTTGAGGGTGGGTGGGAGTAATCTAAACATTTATTCTGTGTAACAGGAAGATAATGGGTGAATGGGTGGGGGAGTACAGGGATTACTTTTTACTTAGGCTTGGGATGGGGTCCTACAGGTTTTAAGTATGATGAAGCTATATCATGTTTATTTGATTTCATAACAGCCTAAGAAAATGTTCATTTTCTCTGGGTATCTATGGTACAGTTAATTCGCATTGTGTAAATATCCACTTGGAGACTATTAGCCTTGGGCATTTTCCCCTATCATTTCTGAGTCTCTGCAAGGTGTACAAAAAAAAAAAACAAAAACAAAAACAAAAAAAACAAAAAACAAAAAAACCACACACACAAAAAAAAAACCCTACTGTAAATGGCAGTTTGTTAGAGATGACTGGTTTTTGCACCTGTTGTAAAAAGGTATTTAGAGATTGCATTTGCTGTTTTTTGTTTCGTTTTGCTCTGTATGTGACTCACAGAGGATAACCATAAAATGGGTAATTCTCTGTGAAGTTGAGTGATCACCATGACTGTAAATGAGGGGCACAATTTTGGACTCTGGCTCCAAACTGAGTCACAGGCCAGTAGCATTACATGTATCTGGTGCCACCTTGCTGTTTAGATACAAATCATACTGTCGTTTAAATATTTTGAAGCCCGTTTCAGTTAAATAATGACATGTCATGGTCCTTTGAGATCTTCATTTAAATGTTAAACCCGGGATAACAATGAAGCAAAAAAATATCTATCTCACTTCCTTCAATACATAAAAAGACATTATTTAATCGATAAGAATTAACTGTACTAAATCACATATTATGCTGTTCTAGGTACAGCAAGCACTCCTTAAGAAAAATATCCAATACACTAAATAGGTACTATAGTAATTTTTAGACATGGTACCCATTGATATGCATTTAAACCTTTTACTGCTGTGTTATGTTGATAACATATATAAATATTAGATAATGCTAATGCTTCTGCTGCTGTCTTTTCTGTAATATTCTCTTTCATGCTGAATTTACTATGACCATTTATAAGCAATGCAGTTAACTACAGATAGCATTTCAGGACAAAATAGATGACTCAAACCATTTATTGCTTAAAAATTAGCTTACGCCATGCTATGCTATAAGCAGCTTTTATGCACATTGACAAATGAAGAGTAAGCTTCAGCTTGCTAAGGGAAACTGTGGAAACTTCCGTAACTTTTGGTGAAATAGAAAATTATTTACAAACTGTCAAAGAATCTGAGGAAGTTGCTGTATGACATAGTGCTGGCACTGATACTCATCATCTTGTTTTGGACACTTGTGTAAATGTGATTGGATTGTTTGAAAGAAGATTTAAAGTTTCAAAAGTTTTTGTTTTGTTTTTGTTTGGCATTTGGAAAAAAAATATTGAAAGCAGAATATGTTGTTTCATTCACCTTGAAAAAAGACCAAGTAAATGGTGTTATGATATCTTTGAAGAGCTGGCTGAACCATTCAGACAAGAAGCGTGAATTTTTTTCAGTCCATCAATATCCCAGAGGAACGACATTTTTTAAGAGTATATAGTGAAATGTTAAAAAAAAAAAAATCCAACACACAAAGCCAAATGAACCTACAAAAGCATTTCTTGATGAGCACAGGAACGATTGTTGAAAGATGATTTCCTGGCTACCCATTTTCCAAAATGACACAGATCACAGCTCATATATCTAAATTGAACAGTTATTGGGAAACCCATATACTGTAATCAATACTAGTCACGTTTAATCCTACAAAAAGGTCTATTTTAATTTCAGCGTATGTATGTAACCTGTGATTTCAATGATTGTTCTGCATATACATTATATATCATTAGGCCCATTATGGGTTAATAAGTATGCCTTAAAAATGAGAATTTTCCCCCTACTATGCTCATGTGGCCATTTACAGCACTTAGAATAAAAACAAATTTTAAAATACTCAGCTAAAGATTTATTGGAAAGAGTATTAACATATTTGGAGAAATTGAAGGAAAAATTTTAAGTGGGTCTTTAAAATAGCACCTAAATGAAATTGTATTGAGGATTCTTTTTCTTTTTTTCTCTCTTCCTTTTTGTTCTTTTTTCTTTTTTCATTTTAATATTCTAGTTCTAATTTCCCATTGGGGAAGAATTGGTTACGAGTAATCTTAATGGATCAAAGGAAGAACTGGTATTAATTATATAATATTTAAGGACAAACTATTTTTCTGCTTAAAGTAGTGACTCACAAAACAAAATGAGTAATTGGCCAACATTAAGAATATTTCCAACATAGAAGGATTCAAATGTTACATTTTAAACTCTCTTGGGAAATGTATCTAAAGTTCTTTTTTTTAAAGTTCTGTTTTTAGTCTACTTTTTGTTTGCTTGTGTTTTTAGTTGCAGATAGATTAATAAATCTGGCAGCTGATTCCTGCAAGATTCTTGTGTTTTGAATTTCTAATTGAATTGGCTATTAAAAATCAATTAAAAATATAACATTTTCCTTCAACTTGGTAAAATTAAAAGAAGTCTCTCACCTAGGGTGTTTGCTGCCTCTCGGTGAGGACATGCTATTACCCATAGGCTAATTACAACAAAGAATGGTATATTCTAAATAACTAATGAAAAATGACTTTTCTTAAGTTATGCCTATGAAGAATACTGAAAAATAAAAATCCACAAGCCTAGCAGGGCTGAACAGTTTTCTCAAATCACAGATGGCTGTTGGAGGTCATTTGTTTGAATCTCCTCTCTACAGATTGTTTTAATTTCTGTGGCTGCTGTAACGAAGGTAATGGGTTAAAGCTACACAGATTTATCCTTTTATAGTCCTGGAGATCATAAGTTCAAAAGGAGCCCACAGGAGCTAAAATCAAGATGTGCATGTAGAGCTTCTCTTGAAAGTTCCAGGGGAGAATCCCATTCTAGCTTCTTCTACTTTTAGGGGCTACTGACATTTCTGACTCCTGGCTCCTGGCTTCATCACTACGATCTTTGTTTATGTGGTCACATCTCTCATTCTACTGAAGTCAAATCTTCCTCTGCCTACCTCTTCTAAGGACACTTAAAATTGCATTTAGGGTTCTCACGGACAACCCAGGATGACTTATCCATCTCAAGATCTTTTCTTTGTCACACCTCTGAAGTCCCTTTTGCCAGTATCATTCACAGCTTCCCAGGATCTGGCTATGGAGGTGAAGGGGCATTGGGAAGGTGCTGTCATTTAGCCTATCACCTAGATGAAGACGCTATAGTAAAAATATTGATTTACCAACAGACAAAAGTTTTGTTGATGGAGATAGGGTTAGAAGTTACTGAACAGCATTTTCGTTTACCATTGAAATAGTTTTACTTTACTCTGCATAAATAGTACTGAAAGCATTCTATTAAAGTTTACTAGTCCAGTAAAGGATCTGGTAATTGCATGAAATTATTACATGATTTAATAACCCCTCATGTAAATATTATGTGATGAGAGAAAAGAAAGTAAGGTGGGATAAATACAGAGTAGTAGCACAGTTAATTCTTTTGTCCAAGCCAGATGATATATTTTTTAAATAAATTTCTTTTTGTGCTAGTATGAATGGTTACTATACAATCTTAACATCTGCAAGGGATTACTATTTATTAGGTAAGAATTTTATAATGTGTCTGTTTCTCAAAAGAACAATTCTAAAATATGAGTCAACTTATCTTTATATGACAAGGAAAGAACTCTATTATCCACTTTTATAGCATTTAAGCAGATCATGGGAGTTTCTAAAACGAGCCCCTTTGTCTATCAGGCAACATTTTAAGAGCTTATAATGACAAAACATTTCAGAGGAGAAGGCCATTTGAATGTTCATACTTGATATCTTAGAAGAAGTAATATTTAAAAGTAAGTGAATGAGCTATTTTCCAGTATAGTTTGAGAGGAAGAAGGGGAAAATAGAATTGTAAAAAAAAAATAGAAGGAAATTAAAGGAGGCAAATGAACATATTAAACAACTGTGGTAACAGTTCCATAACGGCCAACATTCCATAAAATAGCAGTGTTGGACATGGTGCTGGAGAACTTGACCCAATTTATTCAGAACACAACTAGTACTTTCAGGGCCTGAGTTAATTTTTTTTAACATAACATGCATTTAGAAATATTTATTTTAAAAAATTATGGAAAAATATAGTTTAAGAAGAGAGTGGAGTAGTGGGTATCTTTATTGAAGTAATGATGGCTTTAGAATGTTCAATTATATATAGAATAGCTATGGTCTCTGAATTCATATGTAAGGTAGCATTTTATGGGGTATTTTTGCTTTTGTTTTTATTTTGCACGTAGGCTCTCCTATTCTTATTTACTTTCATTCTAACAATATATGTTTCTAGGGGGAAAACATTTTTAATTCACTTGGATGTATTGAAATTATACTTATGGTTTGAGAAAACATGCTATGACATTTGTGATGATAGAAAATTAAATATGCTCAAAACTTAAATCTAAAATAAAAGCCCAGAAACTGAAAACATGATCGTGATCACTCTGGAAGGTGGCACATCTAAAACTGGTAAATGTCTAAATTTTTGACTTGCTTCTAATCATTTGCATCAAAATCATTTTAATCGTTTAATGTCTGACCGAACACTTGGGTAACATCTTTGCTGTCCACTACTTCCCACGTATTGTTCTCTTTCTGATAACTTAGTTCTCAGGACACGTGATCAATTATTTTTAATTTCATGTTCTAATTTTTTTTTAATGTTTTATTTATTTCTAGGAGAGAGAGAGAGAGACAGCGTGAGCAGGGGAGGGTCAGAGAGAGAGGGAGATACAGACTCTGAAACAGGCTCCAGGCTCTGAGCTGGCTGTCAGCACAGAGCCCGACGCGGGGCCCGAACCCACGAACCGCAAGATCATGACCTAAGCGAAAGTCGGACGCTTAACCGACTAAGCCACCCAGGCGCCCCTGTTCTAATCTCTTTTAATACATTACTTCACTTAATCCTCTCAGCACCTGTATGAAGAAGAAATCTGGGGACTCTGAGTCCCCAAATAATTCATGGGAACTCTGAGTTATTTCAGTGTTTTCCATGTGCTACCCAGTGTGTAAGTGTGACCAACAGCACTGCCTCTATCACTCCAGGCTCTTTTTGGGGAGAAGCTGAGTCTCATGGCAAAACAAAAGTGTCATGTCAAGATGTCATGCAATCACAGGCAAATTCATTAACTCTTTTCTGTAACTTGGACCTAGCCACTTTCTTGATTTAAATTTCTAATGACTTAAAAATGCATGTAACAATGATTCACATTTTGCTGAAGCGCAGTCTTAAAACATTTCTTGAACCATTTTTGAATAGTCTTTATAGAAAAATCTGGAAAAGAAATCAAGTGCCATTTAAACAACACATCAAATGATGATTTTCCCCCCAAATCTTGAAGCATTTTAAAGACAGAATGATTGAAGTACCACTTTGTTTTTGTTTTTGGCTTTTTTTTTCTACTCAAGAAGCATACAGCTTACTGCTCGCAAAAGAGGCAGATGTACTGATCAAATTCGTCAGAAAGTTGTAAACACTGCCCCCATGATTTATGCTATTAGACATGACTTGTGAAAGTAATAGATTTTCCAGAAAACTTTTAAGGCACAGTAAATCTGAATTTACATGATTCAGAAGGAGCAGTAGATTTTTAAATTAGAAAGTAGAGCTGAAAGCATAGAAACTATTTTACAAAGAAGTCTTAATTTGTTAAAATATCACATTACTGTGAAGTGAACTATGACATATTTATACATTTTAATTTCCTGAATAGTTAGTAAAAGTATTTATCCTATAGTTTAACGTGAATTCAATTGTCAGGGAAAAAAATGTAGTGGGAAAAAATGGGAGAAAAAAAAAGACAATGTGTGTGGCACTACTTTTTAACCTGCAGGCTAAACTGCTATCCTACTTTTAATACTACAAAATTTTTTATTTTATACTTAATCATAAATATTGGGGCACCTGGGTGGGTCAGTTGGTTAAGCATCCGACTTCAGCTCAGGTCATGATCTCATGGTTTGTGAGTTTCAGCTGTGCATGGGGCCCTGTGCTGGTGGTGGGGAGCCTGCTTGGGATTCTCTCTCTCCCTCTCTCTCTCTGCCCCTCCCCCACTTGTGCTTTCTCTGTCAAAATAAATAAATTTTTAAGAAGTAATCATAAATATTAAATCCTTTAGTTTTTCTATTTTAAAAATGTAGTAACATGTACATAACACAAAACCTGCCATTTTAACTATGTTTAAGTGTGTGATTCATTGACATTAATTGCATTCACCATGTTGTGCAACCAAACCCACTATTTCTAAAACATTGAGATCATTTTATTCTTTTGGTTAAGTTTATTTATTCTTAGTGAAAGAGAAAGAGAGTGTGCACCAGTTGGGGAAGGACACAGAGGAGAGAGAATACTAAGCAGGCTCTGCTCCATCAGCACTGTCACAAACTTTGAGATCATGACTTGAGCCAAAAGCAAGAGGTGGGTGCTTAACCGAGCCACCCAGGAGTCCCTAGATCCTTTTATTCTTAAAGTATTACTAAAAATACTACAGGAAGTACTTTTTTATCTATTAGAATTAGAAAAGTAAACAATGAAGCTATTTCTGCTTTTCAATATTCCATATTACCTGTAGTTTCTTTATTAATAGGTTGTTCTTGGTTTTAGCCTGTAGTTTAATAGCTTTATTAAGGAAAAAAAAATGAACATTATGTATAAACACTAGAAAGCCCCAATTATTGTTGGAGGGAGAAAAGGTCATTTAGATAACCAGCTTATTGGCTATTTTGAAAATATCTCCATTATTTGAGTGTACATTAAAAAATGAAACAGCCCTTTTACACAAGCCATGTCAAGCAATGAACTGATATTTTGCATTCTTGTTTTTAAATTTGAAGTGACATTTGATTAACATGTCATAAAAACACAAATGTACTGAAGCTAGGCTTAAGCTCTTTTAAGACAGTGATAATTTCAGATAATTAAAAAAATTCAGGGCACCCTAGTGTCTCATTCGGTTGAGTGCCCAATTTTTGATTTCGGCTCAGGTCATGATTCCAAGATCATGGGATCATGGGATCAAGCCTCACGTCGGGCTTCACCCTCAGCATGGGGCCTGTTTAATATTCTCTCTCTGCCCTTCTCCCCAGCTTGCACACTCTTTCAAAAAAAAAATCACACTTACTAGTTTCAATAACATTTAATTAATGACAGTAAGCTATCAAGATAAATGGGCATGTCTCCACTACCCTCTCACCAAATTTTTAAGTCTAAACACTAATATCTTTCTAAATTAAAAGATATAGAATATTTTTTTCTCTGACTTTTCAAATCCCTTATAATAGATCCCTTTCAAAATCTACTCCTTGCAATTTAGAACTTAGTCACATATAGATTAAGGTGGCTTGTTGAGAATCATTCACTTATGGAGTAAACTGCTTCATTATTGAAAGGGTAGCATGTAAAGAGATAACAGATTTAATCTTTTCTCCGCTCTCTAATCTTAGATCCATATGTGATCATTCTAATCTTCTTTATTGATTGTTGCTGGTTTCATGAAGATCTTGTAAATAGTAAATGTTACAAACTGCACATAATATTGCCATTCTAATTATTGTGCATACTTACTGCTGAAATTCACTACTATGAAAATTATGAAATAGAATCAACTGAAAAATGACTTCTTCCCCACAATTTGCTGTTTACTTATTTTCACAAAAAATTATGATTATTTAGATACCCTGAGGCAGTATTTCTAAAATCAAAACAAGGAGAAAAATGAAAATAAGTGTTTGGAAAATTTAGATCCCAAAGGAGAAGTATATTGCACACTGATTTATTCATTGACTGAATATTAATTCATTCATATTAGAACAGACTTGAGATGATTCATTTCAATTTGTTCAATATTTGGAAATCCACTGATTTAATCTCTCAAAATCCCCAAATATGAATCTTCCACAGATTGATAGTAAACACAGCTATAAATCAACTGATTGTGTATTTTTTGCATTCAAACTAAATGTGTCATTTCACAGGTAAACTATATGAAATATACAATAGATCTAAAAAGCAACCCCTGTCCTCAATCTAAATAAGACTAACCCATGTAAATCTAACATAGATTTAGAGATTTATATGATGTGCTGCATCCGTTATGCTAAAATAATCTATTACTTAGTGCACAGACTCTGCAAAAGAAGTATGGTAAAGAAGTAGCTTTAAGAATGCTAGTGGCAGTGAGAAGCAGGGATACTTTTATTCAAGTATAATGAGGATACAAGTTCAATCATGCCTATTACCATAAAAAGAGGCATTTAATTAATCACTAAGTGTAAGTTTATGTGGCCCATAATGCAGTAGAATGCTGAAAATTTATAAATCAAGGCAGAACAGACCACTGACTCATTAACTTCTGGACTGCCTTGATCCTGAACATCTTGATTAAAAGCATTTATCAATGCCCACTTGCTGCATATGTGTACATACTGGGATTCCATAGCAAGTTATGAAGGGATTATTGTGTTACTCTTGGTTGATGGTTTAATGGTTCCAAGCAACAGTAACCACTGATTGGGAGGTTTCAAAGCCAAGAGGCACCATTTTGTAGACACTGTAGCTTTCCTTTGTACCTGCCCTGAAGACTAGCCCCTGTCCCTACCCTACCACTGATGCTTAAAAAGGTCAATAGAGAGGAGTAAAGCATCCTCCTAACACTGAGTTATTTCCACTCTTTGATGCACCCCATCTCATAATTGCAGGGGCAATGACTATTTTATAGCAAATAACTCGTAGATTGATACCTGCCTAAGTACCATTGGGATACTAGGATAGTTCTTGTTTGCCTGGCACAACTTACCTATTGCCCCTGCATATTATTAACAGTGCCCATGTTTCACTTTCAAACTTTGGAAAATAAATTCACTCTTTACCTGCACTCTATAGCAGAAAGCCTGATTGCAATGCTCTTTTTGGGTTGCCTCGCATGATGACTTTCGTTGATTGAATTGTCAAACCATCCCTCCAGGACAGATCTACTTGACTGGGAATCTTTCCTGGACCTGACAAAGGTAACATCCCTCCTCCTCAGACCTGTGGTAACTCATAGTATTTTATCGAAACATTTATTTTTTTTATATTCCTAGATCTTCTACTTTATCATCCAGGGAATGGTGGAGGTTTATAGGCATTAGGGATGTAGGCATCTATCTGGGTGTCTGTGGAGCTGAACTGGAGAGATTTTTTAAGGTTTATGAATTTTAGATATGTCCTCATGAAAATGAATGCACTGTGACTCTACCTGTTTTAAGTGGAAAAGGTGCTTAGTAGAAGGATAGTAAGATGGCAAAACTGATGCATATGTTAAAGAACTGAGCTTTTTAAAAAAAAAAAGTATAGTAGAGAGAAATAATGACAAATCTGTTCAGGTCCCCAATACTGAAATCAGTTATTACCAGCTGTCTTCCCATTCTTACATCACTTAACTCAAGATTCAGGAGCCCAGGAGAGAAAACCCAAGAGCTGACCCTTGGTTTGTGTCCTTAAGTCTTGCCTCTAAAAGGGCATGGCGTCTTTGTTACAGCCCCATCCAGCCCCTGTACAATGCATGAGAAGTAATTCCCTCAAGTTACTGGCAACTTAAAAAGAATCAAAATTGCCTGCTGGCTATCTAGTCTTTTTCACAGTCCCTAAAAATAATATTAGCGTTCATCTTCAGAGTGGGAAACTGCTGAATATAGAATGTCTTTTTTGTGCTTCCCTTTCCTTCAAAAATGCTTTGATTCCTACAGGACCTTAAAGCCTGCTCACATGGTACATGGGCATAGAAGCCATGATTATCAAGACATGGACATATTTACCCAGTTCTCGAAGAGGATAATCTAAGAGGAATAATGATGAAAACAAACAATATGCCTATGGGACAGGTACTCAGTTTGCTAGGACTCCCTTACCGAAGAGCACAAACAGGAGAGCTGACCCAGCAGAAATGTTGTCTCACTTCAGAAGACTGCAAGTTTAAAATCGAGGTGCCGGTAGGGTTGGTAGCTTCTGAGGTCTGAATCTCTTCCAGGACTCTCTCTTTGGCTTACGGTTGGCCTTTGCCCCCTGCGCCTCTTCACATTGTCTTCTCTGTGATTCTACCCCTTTATCCAATCTCTCCTTTTCAGATAGATGTCAGTCATATTGAACTAGGGCTCACTATAATGACCTCAGTTTCGTCCCCTCTGTACGAATCCTATCTCCAAATAAAATCACATTCCAAAGAACTGCAGTTAGCACTCCACATGCCTCTTTTTTGGAGGGAGGCCACAGTTCAACCCGTAACAAGGATTTAAATTATGGCCAAGTGAAAACTAAAGAATCCATTAAAATGAAATTATTATCATTCATTAAGTGTGAAATTACAACTCTATCTTTCTTATATGACAAATATGGATAAAGACATTGCATAAATGGAACCAAGGTATTGCCTTTTATTCTCAAAGATGTTTGAAATAAATTTTATTGTCAGTGTTCTGAGAATACCAAGCACTAAAATGTTGTTATAGGAAAATAGGAATAAAGGGATTAGTCACATAATAAATGTAATGAAAATCTGATATGAAAGTGTAGGGATAACAAATGGGAAAAACAATAGGAAGGCAAAACAAGAAAAATGGTACCGTCGTAAAACTAGTATCTTCTTTCTGTTCCCTGGTGTTTAGGACCTGGGAACTAGCAATGCGCCAGGAGAAAATCCATGAACAAAAACACTATAGACTTTTCTGAGCTAAAATGAGAAGTTAGATGAGGAAATTTGCGTTGAGCACTACTTATCATTTAAGCACTATTGAGCAATAAGCAGCATGGGTTTACACAGAACAAATCATGCCAAACAAATCTGATTGCTTTTTTTTATTGAATTACAAGATTAGTGGATGAATGCAATGTGGGAGATGTAATACATTTGGATTTTAGCAAAACATTTGATACAGCATCTCATGAACTCAAAAGTGAATTCAAATAGTCAGGAATATTAACACCGGTGTAAGGAGTGGAAATTAAATGAAGGATTGCAAAGAAAAAGAAGTAATAATCAACCGTGATATGGCAGCTTGAGAACACATCATTATAAAGTGCTACAGTGATCACAGGATTTATTCAGTACACATTAACATTCACACAGCTTTCTCAGGCTTGGTGAAAAGAAATGTAGCCCATGATTTCAGACAGTATATGCAATCCATCGAGATCTATCGGGAGGAGAGAATAGATTTGGCCTCAAATACTGACACTTTTGAGAATAGTTACTTATGTCACTGGATCATTTAATTCACTTAATGCTCTAAGTTTCTGTCATGATGCTGTTCTTTGATCTTTTTCTGTATCTCAAGACAAGCCAATTCTTTCGTCATCCAATCCACCTGGACTTCAACGAAGGATGTACCAGGTAGATAGCATAAGCTCTCCTGTTTCCCTGACTCTTAGGTCTTCAGGAGACCTGAATTCTACTGTAGTGTGTAGTCATCATGATAGATACTGCCGCCATAGTGCAAGTTAAATGTGATACCTAGTGAAATAAATAGAAAGGAGTAGAAGCATTCCAGTGAAACTCACAGTTGTTGATACTAAATTGGGAAATATTAGTAAAAGCAGTGGGGCCAGTAAAATGACAGCAGTGCCCTCACACAACTGAGAAATGCTTACATCAAAAGCAAAGCACCCAGGTGACTAGGAGAGGAGAAATATTCAGCAGTAATGCCAGAGGATGCAGCAAGATGACAGGAAACAGCAATCCGCATATGAGTTTACAACATCAGCTCTCATCCAAGAGATGTTACATGATGTTTGATGTATTAGAGGAGATTGGCAAAGATTGATCAGTTTCTGAATATGATGCACAATGTTTGATGTATTAGATGAGACTGGAAAAGATTTATCAGTTTCTGAATATGATGCTAAACTCCCTTCTGGAAGACTGAATTTATTCCCTTTGGAAATATCCTTTTCTAGAACAGCAAGAAGGTACAGAGGGAAATCATAGTATAGCAACAAAGAATCACTGCAAAATGGTAGGATGGGCTCATGGTGAAGGCACAAGATATGTACAGTATTGTTCAAAGGGAAAGGAACTATAGCATTTGTCTGGAGATGTGTAACATCTGTTAAGGAAAGTGGTAAAAGAGAATAAAAACTTTTGTGAAGTGCAGGAAAAACACCCAACTGGAAAAAAAAAAAAACTGACAATAAATAAATTTATATCCACATTAGTAAAAATTAAAATCCTGAGAGGGGGAGACACTATATGTCTGAGAAATAGTCTTCAAATTTCACCCTTTGATTAAAGAACTGATTTAAGAATATGCTATAAAATTAGAAATGCAATGGCTTTCAGAACAAGTATTTGTTAGGAACATGAGAATGTTCTTGACAAACAGATAAATTAAAAAACCTATTTGAATAAAAATTCAAATTCTGATATATTCACTTTTCATTTATTCATTATAAACATAGCTATTGGATCTGCATAACTTCCTTCTTTCCTTCCTTCCTTTTCTTTCTTTCCTTCCTTCTTTCTTTCTACCTTCAACATAATTAACTTGCATATTTTAAGTACTTTGTGTGGTCTAGTGTTCTCCACCAGAGCAGTGAACATACAGGCTAGGCAATTCTTGAGCAAGATTCTCCAATACATCATGGGATGTATAGCATCTGGCACCCCCAAGGCACTACCTGCCAGTAAGACCTCCAGTAACTCTAACAGCCAAACCCCATACACACACATGCACACACACAGACACACATATAACACACACACTTCTAAGTGTCCCTAATGTCACCCCCACCCCAAAATAACTCAAATTTTTTTTTAAAAAATTAAGATTATTTATTTTGAGAGAGAGAAAGAGAGTAAGAGAGGGAGAGGGGCAGTGGGAGAGAGAGAGAATTCCAAGGAGGCTACATGTTGTCAGCACAGAGCATGACATGGGGCTGGAACTATGAGATCATGACCTGAGCCGAAACCAAGAGTTGGACACTTAACTGACTGATTCACACATGTGCCTCCAAAGCTCAAAAAATTTACTATAACTAACCTTAGTATAAAAACATACCAATAGTTAAGGTTCCCACATTCAGGTTTATTTCCATACCTGCTTGAGAAATCAAAGATACTTGTGATTGTTCCAGGGTCCAACGTCACAAGAGGCTTGTTGTCAGTTTATTCCAGGTTGTGTTACATGGCTTGCACAAACAACTTTTCTTTCTTTCTCTCTGTACTTACCCACCGCGGCTCAGGTGCAGTCCTGCTTCAGACTTGCTAGTGATGGTGCGGTTGCAGACCAGAACACTGCTGGTTGTTACAGCATGGGGGGAAAACATGGTAACCATCTGCTGGCTCTTGGAGCTTCTGCTCTGAACTTACACAAGCACTTCAGTTAATAGCCACTGGCCAAAGAATGTCACTTAGCCATATATGAGTTCCAGAAAGTGGGACTATATAACTTTTCTGCAGGGAGGGATATTTAATTTCAGTGAATAAACTACCATTGGCCTTGACTATTCTTTCTGAATTTCAAGGAAAATAATATTGAAATTTATCATAGTGTTTCCCAAAGCAGAAATGACACATTTAAAGCAGATGAAAGTTACTACACTGATATTCATAGTTAGGAATCTAGGAAAACATGGAACAGAGTTGCTTTGTTTTCTGGAGTTGGGAAAATTAAAATTGCCATTCTAGAAACCATCCCACTGACTTTCCTATTACTGAGATATTTGTTTTTCTGTGTCTATAAAACGTAATTTGTAATTACTTCAGCACATACTTATTCAACAGGCTCTGGAGATGACAAAATAAAGAAGACACAGCTCCTTCTCTTAAGGAACTCACAGTCTAATAGGTAAGAAAGAAACAACTGACTATAATTCAGTATGTGAAATTTTGTATTATAAATATCTAGTAAGTATTGGAGTACAGTTATGAGAGCAGTTAATCTTTCCTAAATGTGGATATGGAGACATCTTTGTGGATGAAATGATATTTGAGCCAAGAATGTAAAAATTTGGTGGAAAATTTCAAGTAGATAATAGGGACTGGCAAGTGAGAGGAAGAGATAGAGACAGAGAGAGACAGAGAGAGAGAGGAGAGAGAGAGAGGGAGAGAATGAAAATCTGGGACTATCAGAATCTTCTGAGAAACGTTCTTAAGATATGTACTTCAATCACCCAACTCCCAGTGACACACACAAAAAAAGCTGGGGCACACTCATTCTTTTTTCTATGTTTATTTAGTTTTGAAAGACAGAGAGAGACAGAGAGAGAGGGAGAAGGAGGAGCAGAGAGAGAGGGGAGAGAGAGAGAATTCCAAGCAGGCTCCATGCTGTCAGCATGAAGCCCAACATGGGTCTCAGTATCACAAACCATGAGATCAATGATGACCTGAGCAGAACTGTGAGATAGTGACCTAAGCTGAAATCAAGAGTTGGATGCTTAACTGACTGAGCCACCTAGGTGCTCCAAAACACATTTTTCTAATAAAGCTTTTAAGATGATTGCACCCTGAGCCTAGATGAACAACACAGCCATTCCACACTATGACTTACTAAAACTAGGTTCTTCAGCAGTGGGATCACTTGGGATTTTGTTTTAAGATAAAGATGTCTGAGGTTCAGATTCAGTAGGTCTAAGATAAAGGTCCAGAAATCTTAATCCCATATGATTCAGGCTATAGGTGATGTGCTGACCTTACCTGAGATGGAATATATGAGGAAGTATGCCTGGGATTGAGGTTACTGAGAGAGGCTGAAACTGGAGTTTGAAATTCTGCTCTGGCAAGATAAAGGATTCAGGGTGCCTACAAATTTGGGGGCCACTATTCTGCCTACAACATGTGTTAAAGTTTATAGGCTGTAAACCAAAAGGAAAAAGTCCATTTTGCTGTATGCTAATTTAATTCATAAAATAAAATAAGACTCCAGTGATTCTTAATACAAAGCACATTTTAGAAACTCAGGTTTTGGCTAAGGTAGTCATCAAAGAGTATGAAGCAGAAGGGTGAAGAGTGATATTTTGGTCTTACAAATGTTCTTTCATAGATATGTGTAGGTACATTGGAGCCTATCAAGAGTGAAGGCAAGCTAATCAATTAGGAGGCAATTAGTTGACGCAAGAGATGGATGAGGACTATAATAGACCCTGGAGCCTCATTTTCTAGCAACTGTGAGTTCCTCTGGGAAAAACCTAAGAGAAGAGCCGTACGTTTGTGTTCCTCCTTGTCCCCCACCCAAAATTATTGTCTCTTTTCTATGTTTGAAGTACAAGATTGTGGAGAATACCATCTTCATTTCTGTTCTCAAGGATATTTCAATATGATATCCCTAAATGATAAAAAGAAATAAATCAAGAAAGGGTGTATGAGAAGGTTCTGAGTGTATGTTTGGTCTCGAATAAGAACAGCAGTGCCCTAGTGTAGAGAGACTGCTTTTAAATGCATCACCAGTGATGGTGGGGGAGATCAGCATACCCAGATTGAAACAAGCTGACGGAAGTTCTGGTAAATTCTGTCCCCCAAATCAGCACAGTGGTAGCACTGGGGTCCATTTATAAATGACAGAAGAGGTTGGATGGACAGGCCTATTTAAGCAGTTACTCAGTGCTGCAACTTATTGTAGAATACTGTTCAGGCCTGAAGATTGGGAATTGGAGATGTGCCTTAATTCTTTACCCATCATGAGCCATCAAATTGCTCTGATAGGAGATTCCAGAGTTGAGGTTTGGGGGTTTCAGCTTGAGGAAAATGGCTTTTTATGCATTATTGAATAGAGTATCTTTGAATATATTTGGAGATGACCCTTTATACATGATTTGAGTAGAATGTCTTTGTATAAATTTGAACATATCTAGCTAGTTAGTTAATCAACCTGGCTTCTGTTTCCAGTGCCCCAATTATAGGTCATAAAGAGACTAGAAACAGAATGATGTCAAAAGAGCAAAATTAACCCTCCAATAGCATATTATAATAACTGGGACATACTAAGATAACTGGCATTGAGAAAAAAGAGGATATCTGAAAACTTTTGATGCCAATGGAAACCAGATAAGTATTTTGGTGGTATTGCAGCATGAACAGGAGTGGATGGGGCTGGACAAAGGATGGAGCAACCAAAACAAAATGTGTAACTGTCATCAAGGTGAGTAGGAGCCAGTGGAGCAGGAAGGATCATAACAGGACCTGGAGCTTGATGCAGCCAGAGTCAATGTACCCACGTATGGAGGCTACACACAGGAAACTGGAAAGGAACCCTCTTGTCATGCCCCAGATACTTCAGAACAGAAAGGGCAGTTTCCACTCTGCGTGGAGACAGTATGTTATACTAAAAATATTGCTAGTATTTACATAAATTTGAGTTCTAAGATGACATGTGTGGGGCTTGGAGAGAGACCAAATCCTTTTGTCACACTTGGCCACATTCTCTGTCTTTAAGAAGTTTCAGGGTGTTGCTCTGTCCTGTCTTTTTGGCAATACCTGTCAGTTCCCTGTTCTTGATCTGGTGGACATCCTTGGCCCTTTTCTAGTTTCTTTGGATTATCTCTTTGAAACCTATGGTTTCAACCTCCGTTTATTCTGACTTCTTCTAAATATCTAATTTTTAACCCCAGCTCCAAATCCTAATGTCACACTACTGGACATCTCAAACTGGATCTTCCACAAATTTCTTAAATTTAATGTGTTCTAAACAAAACTCAACAATTACGCTCTAACACACCCTTTGTTCCCTTTGTATGTGGATTTACTCTAAAACATCTTCTAAAACTTGCCTTCAGATATATCTTCCTCCTTGCTCTATCTATACCCTGTATTAGTAACTCATAACAGATGGAAATAAAAAGTTGTTTAAAGTTGACCTTCTATAAGATGTATTTATAAGACATTGACAAACATTGGATAATCATGGACTACTGCTAGTTTGACTAACACGGCAAGAGGACAACAGAGCATGGACACAGACACAGACATGGACAATGGAATTCCAAATATTTTATGTATATAAACATCAAGAGAATCAAGGATATGAATGAGCTAATCACTCTACAGCCATTCACTACCTCTATATGTGGTCCAAGTAAGGCATTAAGCAAGCTGTTATTATCCCCTGCAACTATCATCTTGAAACAGAAGATAAAAACCATAAGGATCAGGTACAAAATCATCCTGGACTATGTTCACTGTGTATTTTAGACCCGATTTCCTCTTCTTTACCCTGCCCTCAGCTGCAGAGCCCATACTATGTCCAATGTTTCTTGCATTGAGACAACTGAGTCATTTTGTTTCTGGTGTAAGATATACCTAACATTGCCTATAGGCTGGAGGAAGCATAAAGGAGAGTTTTGTTACGTTCTTTGTTTCACCACTAAGCTTAGGACAGATAGCACGAGTGTTTGAGTTGACCAATAGTGATGGGTTAGAGAAGAGGAATATAAACTTTATACATTACTGAGAGAGTCTGGCCCTCTCAGTGAGCTTGATAAGCTACTGGGTTGAATCCTTGGTGTGATAGGCGTATAGGCTAAATATAAAGAAGCTCTGAATTTGACAGTCAAGTAGTTATGAGGGAGCTACACTTATCAATGTATAATATCATTGAATATTATTAATATAGGAGACACTGCATCAAGACAGATTTTTGCCCAGAAAACAGAAAAGTCTTTTGGGTTTCATAGATTTTGTTTATAATTTCCCTCAAGAACACTTCTAGGTTTTGCTTTAGGCTCTGTTTTCCTTTTGTGTCCAGAGTAAGAAATCTATCAAATACCAATTTTTGCTACCTAACATAGGAACAATTCTAGAATAATCAGTTTATCACCTGATTTATTGACCTGAACAATTTTTTGTGTTAAGTACTATTGTGCATTATGATTTTTAAAAGTTATACAATAGTTAATTGTGTAGATGCTTTATGGTTTATTTAACTATTTTTCCGATTTGGATATTTGGTTGCTTCTATATTTTTGGCATTATTGTAAATTTCAGATAGATTATCTTTGTGTTTTTATCTTATCATTTTTTAAAGGGGAGTTTTAAATTCTTAGGAGTGAGAATTCTGGGTCACAGGATATGCTATTGTGCCATTATTTAAACTTTTGCTGAAGTTTAATCAAGTAGAAAAAAATCACGTCAAAGTCATTTCAGAGAAAATAACGAAGCCATATTCCTGAATAAAAGGTAACCATGCAAAAACAAATCAATAAAATTTTTTTCAGTTAAGTCACTAAAAGTTCAGGATGGTTAATTGAATATTCAAGTAACTGACTTATTCCTAGCTACAGGGAGATATAAATACACTCTGGGCTCAGGAAGAACATTGAGGAAGACCTGGAAACATTGTTTCCTTTCTACTTCTGAAGGATTTTTGTTTGTTTGTTTGTTTGTTTAGAGTGAATAATATCTTGTGTCCATAGAATTATAGGTATAGCTGTTGGCATCAGGAGGAGATAAACACAGTGGTGTAGCTCTATATAGCAGGAGAAAGGAGCAGACACCAACTGTATATTTGGATCTCATAGAGGGAACACAGAGAAGAAATGAGCGAAAGAAATAGCAGAAGACAATAAGACAAATGAGATGTAGAAAATGAAGAGCCTACTATGGTAAGCAGAGGTCCAGATGGTATAGGATCAAAATTAGTATGTAATGAAAAGAAGACCGTGACTATCCAACATTGGAAAATTGGTTAAATCCAATAGAAAGTTAATCAAATTCTATAAGGACTGTACCTTATACAATAGTGTTGTGCTAATGCTAAAGTTCCTGATTTTGATAATTATGTTCTAATATGCAAAATAATTTCCTTGTACTTAAGAAATGAATGCTGAGAAGGGTAAAGACATGATTTTTGCAACATATTTTGAGATGGTTTAAGCATAAGCACATACAAGTACACACACACATACACACTACATTAAATAAATGTGACCAGGGGCGCCTGAGTGGCTCAGTTAGTTGAGCATCCGACTTCAGTTAAGTCATGATCTTGCAGTCTGTGAGTTCAGGCCCTGCATTGGGCTCTGTGCTCACATCTTGTAGCCTGGAGCCTGCTTCAGATTCTGTGTCTTCCTCTCTCTCTGCTCCTTCTGTGCTCATGCTCTGTCTCAAAAATAAATAAACATTAAAAAAAATAAATGTGACTAAATATTTTCAGTGAATTTGGGTGAAGGAAATAAGGGGGTTCTTTATAGTATTATTTCAACCTTTATGAAATTTGAAATTATTTCCAAATGAAAAGTTGAAAGAAAACATAAGAATACTATATTCCCTTGGCTAAAATTATTCAAGGATGAATTTGTGACCCAAAATGGACCAATTATAATTCTTCCTATAACTTTTCTATTATGATGTGGCATCAAAGACTGTCTTTGGCGGGAGGGGTTTACAATACTGGAAGATACAAGTTTAGAACTCCTTATGAAGTCATAAAACATTTTTATTTGGCAAACTTCTCTCCTGCTCCATGGGATTTTAATAAGGCTGCTGTAGAATTAGACCCTTAACCCACCTTCCTGTCCTCAGTGTTTAATTCAGGGATTAGCATGAGACCAAAGCCAGGTCAATCAGGATATTCTCCAAATCTTTTTAGCAAGTGCTGCTCTGGATGACTGTTTCTTGCCTTTGGAATCTCAATGCTAGAATAATATAAATTTAGAATTGCTTGGGTCCATATTCCTAGGCCTCAAAAAGACACTTTATTTGCAGCAGAAGATAAAGAGATCTAAAACATGTAAAAAAAGTAGATCTGAACTACGAAAAAATGAAAAAAAAAAAAAAGCCTATAAGATATTTTTAACTCCTTGGGTCCAATATCTAAAACCCAAGGATTTGAGTACATACTTCCCTATTATAAAAAATTACACTAAGTCAATAAATTTCTTGTACTTTTAGCTTAAATTAGTTTATATTCTGAAGTTGTTGGGTTGAATATTCCATATTTGTCAATTATGTCAAGTTGGTTAGTTATATTGTTCAACTCTTCTATATACTTACTGACTTACCTGCTTGTCCTAACAGTAGCTGAAAGAGTTGTTTTAAGTCTTTCAACATAATTGTGAAACTATTTTTCTTATAGTTCTCTAACAGTTTTCATTAGCTATTTTGAGGCTATGAGGTATGTACAAACTTAGAACCATTATATTTTCCTAGTGACTTTACCCTTTTATCACTATGAAATGTCTCTTTGATCTTTAATAATGTCTTACATCAGTCTTCTTTGTCTGATGTTAGTGCAGTTTCAAAATCTAAAAATATAAAATATGTTGTTCAAAAATGCTGTGACTTATTTTTAATTTTTCTGAATTGTAATATTGAAAGTATATCTATTATAAGTAGTTTATTTGAATTTAGTTTTTAAAAATTATTTTAATATTCATCATTTAATTGTAATTTCAGTTCACTTTTACATTCAATGAATTTCCTTATATATTTGCATTTAAATCTACCATCTTCCAATTTGTTTCCTATTTCTTCTATCTGTCCTGTGTACCTTTTTTTCTCCCTCTAAGCCTTCTTTTGTTTTATTTTTTCTTTTGTTTGTGTTTAAATACTAAATTTGACATCCATTAGCTTGTTAGTTACACATTCTTATGCTATTTTTACTATTACAACATTCCTTGACATATTAACATCTACCCTAGAGATTACAACACTCTTTTTCAGCTGATGAAAGACAAATATAAATGAATTTTCCAGGCAATACAGTGACCTTTATATGCTATGTATACATGTACATACATATTTATATTTAATGTTTATTTTTATTTTGAGACAGAGAGTGCATGCAAGGGAGGGACAGAGATGCGGGGCTTAAACTCATGAACCATGAGATCATGACCTGAGCTGAAATCAAGAGTCATACGGTTGACTGAGCCACCCAGGAACCCCCACTATATATATTTTTAAACAAAAAACATGTTATTTCTTTTATGCTGTCAATATCCATATAAGTTTCCAAATATATCACTCTTACAAATATTTTCCCTTCATCTCTCTATTTCCCTCTTGCATCAATTTCATCTTTCTGAAGAACTCCCTTTAGAATATATTCAGTAAAACATATGGGCATTGAGGGTGTCTGAGCAGAGATGAATATAGCCTTCTTCCACTAGATGCAGATCAGGGATAATTTATAGCTAAGTCTAACTCATCCCAGTTGAGAACTTGCAGCAGTATCTAGGTTGTTGTTAGGGTAAATACTCATAGACCTCTCGTGGTTATTGACTCTACAGTATTCTACTGTCTTTGAGTTTTGACCTCAGTTCCTAACCACCTGTTAAACTTCTGGGTGTTTATTTTGGTTGTATAGACTGAGAACCAAATTGCTTTCTTTCTGGCAATCTACTTGACTTTTCCATGGCCAAAAAGCCTCACAGGGATAAGAATAACCATACGTTAATCTGGCTAAACTCAAATTCATGAGCCTAAAAATTTTAGTAAATGATGCTTATTAGTTGAAGAAAATGTATCCCCTTAATAATGTGTATTTCTCAAAATCATGTAAACTACAAGACATTTTTTTATGCTCAACAATACATATAATTAATTTTCCATGAAAATACTAAACTACATTGCTGATTTTGTAAAATCAAGACCATTTAACATGTTTTTGACATTGAACTTCAAATCTATTAATATACACACACTGTAGATAAGTATGAAAAATTACTGGCAATTGTTCAATGGATTTTAACTGCACTATTCAACTATAACATTCCTTTGAGTAAAAAAGCACTTCATGTTCTCATCATAAAGGTCTTTGTTACTAAGAATGTGCTTTTTCTGCATCTGAATAGCCTGAATTGAGTTTTATGTTGAGTTTTGTACCTGCTTCAAAGACTGTTGGCACACAGATAAAGCTTTATGAAAATACATGGAGGTTATAAATGCCCCCCAAATGCTCTTTTTCTACTCTTGAAATATGTGTCTGTAAATGACAGACGATTATTGATTTATTGGTAGAAAAATGCACAAAAAGTACCAAGACCTTACTGACATCTCAACTCATATATGTCTTGCATTTAGCAAAGAAATCACAAATATTATATATTTTTCAACTAGGGCTCTTAACAGTGGAATTGATGGTGTCACCACTGCTATGTTTCTCTTCATTCTGAGTCTGAGACTAGTCTCATAAATATGCCCCTTACCAACTCTGACCCTCTCCCACACACTTTAACTGAAAACAGGTAAAATGATACTTTATAAAGGATTAGACTCAACAGAAAAAGAAACCTGTCCCCTTAACAAGTTGATCTACTGGAGGAAAACCAAAGTCAACCTGCAGCAAAATACACCTTTATCTCACTTAGTCCATCAGAAATGAAAAACCGCCACCTTTTACCTAATCAAAAGCTTAAATCTGCTCACAGGCTTTACAGCCCAGCATTGTACTATTGTATATTGATTGTGCTGGAGGGCACCTCCTTGTGGAGAACAATTGATTTTTCTTTGTTAGCAAAGTGATTTTAATAGTCTTTCTACGGGCTGTCATGTTTCAAGGCCTCAGAAACAAGATGCACCTGTTACTAGAACTTAGTGATCAATCGCTCAAACCACAGAAAATGTGCCTGTCTGCTGTGCTAAAACACCTCCACAGCAATTACTCAGAAGGTGACTTTAACTCGTTTTGATAAATATGCTTCCTGGGAGTCTCAGGTGGGTTATCTTTAGCATTTTTACCTCTGAGCCTGAAGTTAGGTGTTTGTGAAATTGCCATTAAGAAAGTGTAGCTACAAGAACAGATTTTTGCTGTTTAATGTTACTTTAGTAGCTTTGTGCCAAATTTCCTTGCCAAAGAAAGTAGCCCAAAGTAAAGGTCACTGCTTTGAAGAGTGAGTGATGATAATAACTGTATTTGTATTGCCCTTGATATTTGAAAATGGCTCTTCTGGCTAATTGTGTGGTGTGACTGAAAAGTCAAAGGTAGGATCTGTAGCTTAATTCGGCACAATTGCTGCCTGTTCACCTTGACCACTGGTGACCACCGTTTCCTTAATGTTATACAAAGTGTCCCTTATTTTTTTTTCCTCTTCCGTGAATCTGGCTCACAAGGTTTCTTTATGTGTGTATGGAGGCCTTTCTGCTACAGTCATGCTCAATTCTTTACATCTTCTTGCAACTTTTAAGAAATGTGTCAGCACTTTGGGCTTGTAGCCACCCCACCAACAGTAGTATCAGCTGCCATTGCTTAGGAGGTGGTATGTACTAATTAACATTCAGTCAAATTCTTAAAGGCACAGATGACGAGGCATGCTTTATAAATGAGGAAATGTGAGAAATTTACGAGAGGTTAAGCAACATCATCAGGCTATAAGGAGATGTAAGTGACAAAATCAGTGTTTGAACATAGTCAGCCCTCGTGTACCAGAAGAGGCAGAGCCCGTGCCGGATATCCTGGCCCCATGAAAATCCCTTTCACCTCTAGGGAACAGAAACCTTATCTTCCACTCAGCAAACATTTCTGGAAGGTCTACTGCATGTCAAACAGCATGATCAACTTGGGGATCAAGTAGCAAATGGAGAAAAATACAATCTCTCTTTCAAAAAATTTGTCAAGTGAGGCCAGGAAATTATCATGAATGGGCTCAGCAGGGGAAAACACTCTCTCAGAGGGGGTAAGGAAAAGTCTAATGGGAGATAGTGCTTTTGCATAAGGCCTGGAAATACGGATGGGATTGTTATGGGTTTAATTGTGTGTCTCCCCCACGCCCCCCAATTCATATATTGAAGTCCTAACCCTCATACCTTACAGTGTGGCCTTATTTGAAAATAGGATTTTTGCCTATGTAGCCAAGATTAGATGAGGTCCATTAGGGTGTGCTCTAATCTAATATGATTGTGTCCTTATATAAGGGTGAAATTTGGACACAGACACAGGGAGAATGCCATATAAAGACTGAATTTATGCTGCCACAGCTAAGGAATATGAAAGATAGCCAGCAACACCAGAAACTAGGAGAGAGCCTCAAACAGATTCCCCCTTACTTCCCTCAGAAAACAAACAAATAAACAATTATTTCACATAAACTTCTGGAAATTTGCTAACCTTGATTTTAGATTTCTAGCTTCCAAAACTGTGAGACAATACTTTTCTGTTATTTAAGCCGCCCAGTCTGTGGTATTTCATTAGTGCGGCCCTGGTAAACTTATACATGGGGTTTGACAAGAAAATAGTAAGAGAGATAAAGAGATGCTTTGTGTACTTGAGTTGCAGATTTAAAAAAAAGCAAAATATGATTAGGAAATACCTGTATGAGGAAACATTGAGGATCCACTAAAGGTTTTTTGAATGAGCAGCAGAGTGGCATTTTCAGAACTGTGCTTTAGGAAAATTCAACTTACAGGTAGAAAGACAAAGAACAGGTTTAGCTCACGCTGAAATCTTTTGTAGGTGAAAATCAGCAGGAAAGAACAATGCTTGATTTGAGAAGAGTATTTAAAACT
The DNA here is from genome assembly GCF_008692635.1 of Crocuta crocuta. Classification (NCBI taxonomy): domain Eukaryota; kingdom Metazoa; phylum Chordata; class Mammalia; order Carnivora; family Hyaenidae; genus Crocuta; species Crocuta crocuta. Next base: position 8,119,725 of record NW_027529173.1, read on the forward strand.
GGACTTTCTTTAAAGATGTAACCAATATGAACGCTTATATTTGAAGATGCAGGAAGAAGCCCCAGTCATTTTGCTTGAGTTCTTAGAACTAGGAATATGTTAGATCAAAGAAGGAACATTTTAGAAATGCTGTTTCTCTTCCCACCTGTTAGTAGGTGGAAAAAACTTACTTGGTGAATCAGCAGATTTCAGTTTAAGGGTAAGCTCTTCAATAAACTAACTAACTATAGAACCAATTTGGGAAATTTCTCCAGATGTCTCTCATTTTCTCCCTCCTCTGACCCACCTTCTCTCTCCCTTAATTTCCTTCCTTCCTTTCTGTTGGAAGAAAGTGGTATACTCATAGTTACGACCCGTTTGACTAGCCTACAAGTCTCTTGGAGGAATGTGGTGAGTTTACGTTCACCTTAGAGTTGTTTGTTTGTTTCATCTTGTATCTCTTTCTCCGTGTCTTTATACTGTATTAACATAATTAAATTTTTGAACAACATTGAACTCTTAAGGGTTTACCCACCCAATGCTAATTCTTTAATCATTGGAAGTGTTTATAGAATTTATGTGGTGTCCACAGAAACAGAGAGGCTATAGGTATAAATAAATGTGTTGCAATCACAACTGTATATGGGAAATAGGAACAGCAAATGGAAAAGTCATAAATTTAGAGAAAAAAAGTTAAAAGGTAGCTTAGAAGTAAAAGGTAAAGAGGATCTGGACCAGTACAGGTATCAGAAAAGACGAGGGTAAATGTAAGGAAGCAGCATACAGGTGATGAACAGATGCAGCATAAGAAGTACAAAAATTAATGATTTATTATGGAAAACTCACATCAAGGATCTATTTCTATTTCTGTTACTGAAGGAGCCTAGTCTCACTAGGTGAAACAAGTCAATACTGATTACTCGCATCTAGCAGTTTCACGGGGGATAAGAGTCAAAGAAGCGAAAGGGGCGATTTGGGCCCAAAAGCTGTTTTTATATGTCATGTTTTCCTGGCTGAGCAAATCATTTGCCACCGCAGTAAAAAGAAGGCAGGAGTTGGCGAACCATGGCCTGTGGGCCAAATCTGGCAGACTCAGTTTTTGCAGTAAGTTTTTATTGGAACCCAACCATGCCCATTTTTATACATATCGTCATTGGCAGCTTTTACAATACAATGAGAAAGTTGAATAGTCGCAACAGAGACCATAAGGCTCTCTAAAAGGAAGATATTTATCATCTGAACTTTGACAGGGAAAAAAAATGCCTGACCTCTACACTAGAGGGTTTTTAACATGCATTTAAGAAAAGTCTCCACTCTGGAAAGCCTGTTGCTTGGGTTAAAATTCTTTCTATTCTGTCTGCTAACTTGGTGACCTTGGACTACACATTGCCAATGTTCAGCCTTCAGTTTTTCTCAGGTATCAAATGGGCATAATAACAATCCTTCTCTATCAGCATTATTGCTAGGGTGAATTAAATACGTTAAGCACTATCGGTTCTACTGTCCCTAACTTTCATATTCATCTAAGCTATTATCCTGCTTCCCTGTTGGTGTCTTCCAAGGACTATTGCAGTTTCTGTTACCCTGCTGAGCCTCTTACTAGATATATTTGTGGCCACCAGGCATTATAGGGGGCCTCAAAAGCTTCACAGATATTTGGCCAATTTGGAATAGAATGTCTTGTATCACCACTGTGTTTAAAAATTTGTTGGAGGCATACCAAAACAATACAAGTTGTGTTCCAGGGCTTAAAAGTTTTCAGTGAAATTGTACCTTTGGGTTTAAAAAACAATTTTTTTGTAGTTTTTATTTGAGTATAGTTGGCGGGCAACGTTCCATTCATTTTAGATGTATGGCATAATGATTTTTTAAAAAAAGAATGGAATTGAACCGTTTTGTAACACCACACACACAAATTAACTCAAAATGTCCTTTTGGTTTTAACTCCAAGTCCTGTCTCCATTAGGACCCAGATAGACCTCTGTGGCACTTAGCCAGTGACACTCTGACATGAGACTGTGCTCAGAATAACTCTTCACTTCTGATAATAAGGGAAACTTATACTTCCTTGCAGTATGGAAGCACGTTGATCACCGATCGCTCTATCTCCCCTGGGGATGAGATCTGGCTGGGGGAGGCTTCACAGTACTCCATGCAAGTAGTTTTCATCTCTTTTCATCCTTTTTACAGATATTACCAGAATATCTGAACTCCCAACAGTTGACAAAGTGAAGGCTAAAGTTGGTGACTCCTCTGTCCCGTCCTTAACTATTTTATTATTTTAAGTGTTTTTTTCCATTTTTAATGAGAAATAATTGCCATATATAGTTCTGTTAGTTTAAGGTTCACAGCATGGTGGTTTGATATACATTGTGAAAAGATTAGCATGAGAAGTTAAGCTAGCATTCATCCCTTCATGTAGATAAAATAAAAAGAGAGAAGAAAAATAAAATTTTTTCTCCTTGTGATGAGAACTCTCAGGATTTATTTTTAATGGCTTTTACTGCATACCAGACAGCATGTTAACTACAGCTATCATGTTGTACACTATTTCCCTGGTACTTACCTTACAACTGGCACTTTGTACCTTTTGACTACCATCCTCCAATTCCCTCTCCCCCTACTCTGTCTCTGGTAACTACAAATGTCGTATCTTTTTCTAGCAACATGATTTTTGTTTTTCTGTGTTTGTTTGATTTATATTCCACACATTTGTGAGGTCATACACTGTCTTCCTTTGTGTGACTAATTTTACAATGTATAATGCTTTCAAGGGCCATCTGTGTTAATACAAATGGTAGGATTTCCTCATATGTTATGACTGAATAATATTCCATTGAATACATACACCACAAGTTGTTTGTCCACTTTTCTATTGATAGACACTTAGGTTGTTTCCATGTCTTGCCTATTGTAAATAATGCTGCTATGAACACAGGAATGGTCTTTTGACAAAGTATTTCATTTATTTTTTTGATATATTCCTAGAAGTGGAATTGCTGGATCATATGGTTGTTCCTTTGGTGATTTTTTGAGGATTCTAAATACTGTATTCCATAGCAGCTGTACCAATTTACAATTCTACCGTTAGTGCACAAGGGTTCCCTTTTCTCCATATTCATGTCAATATATGTTTTCTTTTGTCTTTTTTGATGATGGCCATTCTAAAATGCATGTGATGATATCTCACTGTGATTTTTCAAAGAGTAATTAAAGTACAATGTTATTTTAGTTTCATGTGTATACCAGCATCTTGTGGTTTAACTTGCATTTCCCTAGTGACTAGTGATGTTGAGCATCTTTTAATACGTCTGTTGGACTTTTGTATATCTTCATTGGAAAAATGTCTATCCAGGTCCTTGTTTTTTAATTGGCTTATTTTTATTGTTGTTACTGTTATTTTTGAACTTTGTAAAAGTTCTTTTTATGTTTTTTATATTAATCCCTTAACAGGTATTTGCTTTGCACATATATTTTCTACCCCCTAATTTGTTTTTTCACTTTGTTAATGGTTTCTGTTGCCGTGCAGAAGCTTTTTTGTCTGATATGTTCCCACTTATTTATTTTTTATTTTGTTGCTTTTGCTTTAGGTGTTATATATAAGAATCCTTGCCAAGACCCCTGTTGAGGAGCTTTATTCCTATGTTTTCTTGTAGAATTTTCATGGTTTCAGGTCTTACATTAAAGTTTTTAATTCATTTGAAGTTAACTTTTGTGGAGGTCCAGTTTTCTTTTAAGGTCCATTTATTCCAACACTGTTGTTGAGGAAACCCTGTTTTCCATTGAGTACCGTGTCAAATATTAGTTAATTATTTATGCTTAGGTTTATATCTGGGCTTTCAATTCTGTCCCATTAATCTATTTGTATGTTTTTGTGCCAGTACCATAATGTTTTGAAGACTCTAACTTTATTATGTGGCTTGAAATCAGGGAGTGTGATGTTTCCTGCTTTGCTTTTCTTCTCAGGATTTCTTTGGCTCTTTGGGATCTTTTGTAGTTGCATATAAATTTTGGTAGCTCCCTCCCCTTTTTTTTAAACGGAGGGAGATAAAGAATCTGCCTTTAGATTCTGGAGAGGGATTGTATTGAATCTATAAATAGCTTTGGGCAGTATTGGCTTTCTAACAATATTTTAATCCATGAACACAGGATACCTTTCCATTTATTTGTATCATCTTTGATTTCTTTTATCAGTGTCTTGTAGTTTTCAGAGGAGAGGACTTTCACCTCTTCGGTAAATTTATTCCTAAGTATTTCATTGTATTTTCGATGCTGTTAAGAATGGGATTGTGTTCTTTGATTCTTGTTTGGAAAATTTGTTGTTAATATATGGAAATACTACCAATATTATTATATAGAAACATTACTGCATATTAATTCTGTATCCTTCACTTTATTGAATTCATTGATTAGATCTAACAGGTTTTTGGTTGAGTCTTTAGGATTTTCTATATACAAAATAATGTCATCCACAAAAAAAGACAATTTTACTTCCTACTTTTCAGTTGATACATTTTATTACTTTTTCTTGCCTGACTGCTCTGGTTAGGACTTCCAGTAATACGTTGAATAGGAGTTGTGAAAGTGGGCACCTTTGTCTTGTTCTTGATTTTCGAGGAAAAGCTTTCAACTTTTCACCATTGAGTATGATGTTCCCTTGTCACATATGGCCTTGATTGTGTTGAAATATGCTACTTTTGTGCCTAATTTAAGAGGGTACCTTTTTTTAATCATGAAAGCATATTGAATTTTGTCCCTCCTAAATATTTAATTTTTTAAAACTTTTGAGGTATGTAATTACTGATTTATACATGAAAAAACTAAGTCCTATTAGGAAGGTTAAATAAACTGAGGTCCTAATTACTGATAGAAGATAGCTTTGAAATCAGAACTATTGGATTCCAAAGCCCATGGTCTTGAGCCTCACCCTGTATTATTTCTTAATATCAGTAATTGTTATGGGTATGAATTGTGTCTTACACAGAAATGAGTACTGTCCTAACCTCCAGTAACACCAAATCTGACTTAATTTGAAATTAGGGTCATTGTAGATAAAATTTAAGATGAGGTCCTACTCGAAGAGAATAGCCCTCTAATCCAATACACCTGGTGTTCTTTAAGAAGATGGCTGTGAGAAGAGAGAAATAAACAGAGAATCCCATGTGACAAAGAAGGCAGCAGAGCTTGGATTTAAGCAGTTTCAAGCTGAAAGATGCCAAGGTTGCTAGCAAACCACTGGAAACTAGGAAGGGCCAAAGAGTGATTCCCCTATGGTTTTCGGAAGAAAAATGGTTCTTCTAATACCTTGATTTCTGGCCTTCAGAATCATTAGACAATAATTTTCTACTGTGTTAAGCCACTTAGCTTGTGGTACTTTTTTTTGGGGGGGGGCAGTTCTCAGAAACTATTATAGTAATATAGAGTACTCTGTATTACATTATTATATATTTCTATAGAAACTCTAAGGGAAAATGTGTTTTGAAGCCCTGAATGGAGAATCTAGAATGTAATATAGCCCAAGAGGGACAAACTAAAACAGCTTTCAAAAGAAAGAAAAAAAAGGGGGAAAGAGAAACAATAACAAAAAGCAATTTGGTTATAAAGTCAGATCTCTGATGGCATCTGATTTTAATAGGACATTCATGAAGAATGAAAAGAAGGAAGTAAAACCAAAGTAAATGAGTACAGTTAGTTCATTATTAACAAGGTTGACATTTGCTGGTTAGGTGGTGGTGACCCTAGAGAAGGTAATTACATAGAACTAAAGACCAAAACTAAATAAATACAGGTTAGATTTAATGTAAACTTCTCAAAGTTAAAATGACAACAAATGTGGCATTTTAGAAATGACATTCAAAGAAGGTAATAAAACTAGAATAATTGTTTAGATTTAACAACCGTAAATTGCCTAATGAAAACCAGCTAAAATTGCTTTCTATTGATACAATCTATTTTTTTAAAAAGAAAAAAAAGAAATGATGTATTATTGTTGCCTATCCTATCTCAACTGAGCTGAGCTCTCTATTTTTCCAAAAAATAGGAAGATGATATTAATGTGTCTCTACTCTGCAATAGACTCAAGCCAATTCCTATTTGAGGCCATGTGGTTCCAAATAATAGACAAATTCTAATATGTAGACATTTTCCATGATTCATCAAAGTGTTAATCCACTCAAAAATACTGATTTCTTTTACCCTGATGAATCTGAAAATGTCATTCTCCCTCTGGAAATTACAGTTGTGTATGTAAGAATATCTGCAATGTCAAGTGGGCAAATGCCTTACATCTAACACCATGGTCCTCTTGGTCTTTGCTTTTGTAGCTGCTTGGATTTCCTTCCATCCAACCGTGTCTACCTGACCAATTCTGCCCTTCGTTTAAGGTGAGTTTAAGAATCACATCTGTTAACCTCCCAGGCTGCCCATCACTTCAGCCATGTTGCTAATTTCTCCTTTGTGCTAACAGTCTACCTTCTAAATCTTACGTATTATATTATCTGGCATATTTGTGTGCTTACCTGTAGAATATGAGCCTCTTGTGGGCAGGACCATGCCTTATTAATATTTATATACCTAACTTCTAGTGTAACGTCTGGCATATAATAGTTACTCTGTAAAGAGTGAGTGATGGGGCTCCTGGGTGGCTCAATCGGTTGAGCGTCCGACTTTGGCTCAGGTCATGATCTCATGGTTCGTGGGTTCAAGCCCTGCATCAGGCTCTGTGCTGACAGCTAGCTCAGAGCCTGGAGCTTGCTTCAGATTTTGTGTCTCCCTCTCTCTCTGACACCCCCCCCACGCTGTCTCTGTCTCTCAGAAATAATTTAAAAACATTTAAAAAGTAAAGAGTGAGTGAATGAACAAATGTAATTAGAGGGAAAAAATTAGAGAAAATGCAAAATAATTCATTAGTAGTATTCAGATCTAGATATGATCAAGCATATGCTTAAGACTCAGGCAGAGATGGTATCAGTGACAAGGAATGCTACATGGCTCTTTTGCTTCCATCTTCTGTTGAAAGGAGATTCCTCTTTCAAATGTGGCCAAGATTGTAGCGCCTGAGTGTCTCAGTTGGCTAAGTGTCTGACTTCAGCTCAAGTTCTGCTATCACGGTTTGTCGGGGCTCATAGGTTTGAGCCCCATGCTAGGCTCTGTGCTGACAGCTCAGACCCTGGAGCCTGCTTTGGATTCTGTGTCTCGCTCTCTCTCTGCCCCACCCACCCATGTTTGTGCTCTCTGTCTCTCAAAAAAATTAAATGTTAATTTTTTTAAATGTAGCCAAGATCATGGTTATGAGAATTTGAAATTGAAGATGGGTAGTGGCTAGGAAAGGCACTACACTGCTCTCCATGCATACAAGTCTCTGAAAATAGATGAAGAACAGCCTAAAGTTTTGTTTGTTTGTGTTTTGTTTTTAAATCTTTCTATGTCACTAAGTTATTCTGATTGTGTCTTCACAGTGTTAACCAGGAATCCCTTTTGCCTCTTTCATTGCTAACACTGCTGTCAGACATTGATTATCATGTACTTTAAGTAATACAGTGGCCTAATATTATTTTGTACCTCAAGTCTGTTTCTTCTTCATTTGGCACCATTCCTCTGTTCAGCATCTTAAGTTGTTCTCTTCACTCCCAGAATCTGAATTTTTTTCCTCCACCTGGCCTTCAATGATCTCTCTAAATTCCTCTAAATCATTGTTCCAACATCATTTTCCATCATCCCCAGAAAAATGTATTTCCTTTTATTTTATTCTTTGGAATAGATTTGATTTACTAAATGCATCATGAAGTATAATTCAATTATTTTATTTTTGAATGAATATTTTGAGGATACTTGTTGCTACCTGCCAATGAAGTACCCAAGCCTGCAGTTTTCCATCCCCTGTCTTGTCCCATTATATTTCTGGGAATCCTCTGAAAGTTTCTCCCATCCTCATAGTTCCAGCAATGTCTCTAATTTTTCCCAAGAAGCTGTCCTTCTGATGAAAAGAGCCTCGTGAGTGGGATCAGTCCTCATTGGAACTGTATGCTGCTCTGGGACATTACCACTCACTCCAGCTCTTGAGTGGACCAAAAATACATTTATCCCTTCTATCACTATCAACTTCATATCATTTAGTTCATAACATAATATAATGTGGCACTTATATTATCTGCTTGTTAGATTAATAAACCAATATGATTGGATTATCTGTTAGAACCTCAGCAGCATAACCACTGCCTTTATCACAGAGAAGAGGTTAGAACTAGATCTCCCAGAATTGCCTTCATTGCATGGCCCTGGATTAGAGTTTCTCCACTTGAAACATTTGCATGAAGTTTGGAATGTGAACAGAACCGGTTATTAATTCTTTTCAGGCACAAGTAGCCAGAGATATAAGGACAGACACAGTTCACTGTGCAGCTCTAGGTTGACATCTTAGTCTGCATGGACTGCCAGAACAAAGTACGATGGACTGGATGACTTAAACAACAGCATTTCTTTCTTACAGGTCAAGGTACTGGATAGCTCAAGATCAGAATGCCAACATAGTTCGGTCCTGCTAAGAAATCTCTTTCTGCGTTGTAGACCCCAGCCTTTTGCCTATGTCCTCTCATGGCAGTTGTGGGAGTGGGATGGGAGCATGTAGTGAGAATGATCTCTGATCTTCTTATCAGGAAACTAACCCATCATGAGGGCCTTGCCCTCTTGAACTCATCTAAATCTAATTATCTCCCACAGACCCCATCTTCAAAAACCTATCACCTTGGGGATTAAGTCTTTAACATAAGAATTTTGAGGGGACACAAGTCCTTGATAGCAATTGAGATAATTGGATGAAAGCATCCCAGAGATTCTTGAGAATTGCATCACTTTCTTGCAGGGATTTTGGGAACCATCTACTTCAGGGCTTTGGGTTGAGAATGAGGATAGCAGTTTCCCTGAACTCTGGAGGATATGCTAACTTTGAATAATTTAGAATTACGATGCTCTATTGGTAGTAACTGGTTCTGGTGACTGTAGAGCTTGCTCTGTCCCACCCTCCACTCAACTCCCCCCCCCCACCCTTTTTTTATACTTTCATATCCTTTCTGAGTAAGCAGGTGGATACATGTATTTGCTGCTGGGTAAGACAAAATGTTTTGGCCGGAATCACACAGCACAGTGTTTAACACAAGTTAGCTTTGGGAACACAGAAATGAGGCTTGGCTACTGTGCTTTATACTATGGATATACTATGCCTTGTGTATTTTCTGCCTTACAGTCAGCACCCACATTTCACAGCCAGTACTCTCAGATAGGTAGTGACTAACTGCAGTCTTCCCTCATCATAACAAGTGCACTCCTTAATCCCCATCCCCCATCCCCTGACCTCCTGCCCTCCTCCCCTCCAGTAACAGTGTACTCTCCATATTTAAGAGTCTGTTTCTAGGTTTTTCTCTCTTCCCCACACCCCCGTGTTTATTTGTTTTTTTCCTTAAATTCCACATGTGAGTGAAATCATATGGTGTTTTTCCATCTTGGACTTATTTCACTTAGCCATATATATATATATATAAAATATGTACTGTGTATATACAATGCTAAGTAAAATAAATATAAATAGATATATATGTATATACCATACCTTCTTTATTCATTCATCAGTCAATGGACATTTGGGTGTAAGAACATGCGTTTAAAGGGAGATGGATGGAACATTGAAAGGACAAAGATTGGACTTCCTGTTTCAACCAACATATGACATTTCCAGTATTGCACTCCAGATCCTGTTGAGTGTTGTGAGAGAGTTCTTGATGAGTGTCTTGCATTCCTGCATGTCTTGCTGGCATACCAAGAATACAAGGCTGTGACTGGTTCTTATGACCGTTATTTCTCAGGGTTGTGTTACAGAAAGCAGCTTTAAGAGATTAGGTAATATCTCCCTCCATGACAAGTAGCAGACTTGCTTACTAAGCTTACTTGTTTACTTGTTCACCAGGCTTACTTGAAGTATACTGACTATGAAAGTGGTAGATTGCCTGAGCTCCGTGTTCCTCTGCTGTAACACAACTATTGAAATTACGGACATCTATCTGAGCTCCCTGCATTGCCCCCTTGGACTTGGGTGGAGGGCAATAGGAATTGACACAAACATGATGCTCATGCTGCTTGCTATGCTGTGCATGATTAATAAAGTCCTTTGTGTCTAAACCAGAAGTCTCCTATATTCTGCTAACATCTATGAAACCGAAACAGGCTAAGTTGCTAGTTTGAGTAGAATAAAATCAAACTTCAACCTGACAAATGGGACACACAATTTGCATCCCAAGTACTAAAGAGGATATGCGGTTCCATAACTTCCTTCTTCTGCTAGGTTATGAGCTTGTTGAAGACAAATTTCAGTATCACTTCATTCAATATCACTTCATTCACTTTTGGAGCCCCCTAGCTCTACATATGTGAAAGTATGTTAGCAGTCATTACATAGGTACTGAATGAATTAAATAAATGAATGCATATTGCTTTCAACTTTTCCAAATATTTTTTAGGTTACCTCAGAGGCTTTGCAGAAACACAGATTAACGGGCTCCATTTCTATAATTCTGATCAGTAAAATTTTGATTTTTTTATTGTGAGGACTAAACGAACCAAAGTTTATTAAGTGACCTGGAGGCTAGAAGTTCTCAAAACTAGTTACCCACTTCTCTAGCCCATTATTCTTAAATAATTCAGTTTTTCCAGTTTCACTGAGATAGAGGTTTAAGGTGTAGAGCATAACAATTTGAGTAATATATATTGTGAAATGGATATAAAAAATTTAATGTTCATCATCTCCTATAGATACAGAAAAAAGAAGAATATGTCTTTTTTATTTTTCCTCTGTGATTAGAATTTTTTAGGACTGACTTTTTGAACAAGTTTCATGTACATCATATAGCAGTGTTAGCTGTAGTCATCATGTTGGACATTACACCCTTACCACTTAATCATTTTATAACTGTAAGTTGGTATTTTTTGACCAGCTTCCTCTAAATTTTCCTCCATCACCTCTTCATTACCTGGTCCAGTAATCATATATCTTATCTATTTTTCTATGGGCTTGGGGTTTTTTGTTATTGTTGGTGTTGGATTCCACATATAAGTGAGGTTATGTCACTCTTTGTTTTTCTCTTTCTGACTTAGATGACTTAGCATTCTGCCCTCAAAGTCTATCCATGTGGCAGCAAATGGCAGGGTTTCCTTCTTTTTTATGACTGAATAATATTCCACTGTATATGTATGCATAGATGTGTGAGCATATATATATGTATATATATATGTACACAAATATATATCATCACTTTATCCATTTATCTGATGATAGACACTTATGTTGTTTCCATGTTGTGGCTCTTGTGAATAATGCTGCTATGAACATGGACTACAGAGGTCTCTCTGACAGTGTTTTTCCTTTGGAGAGATTCCCAGAAGTGAAATTGCTGGTTCATAAAGTTGTTCAATTTGTAATTTTTTCAAGGAATTTCCTTACTGTTTTGTGTAGTGGTTGGACCAATGTATAATCCCATTAAAAGTTTACCAGGCTTTCCTTTTCTCTCTTTGTTCTGTCTTGTCATTGTGTTGATAACCATTGTAATAGGTGTGAAATTTGCATTTCCCTAATGATTAGGGATGTTGAGCACATTTTCAGGTACCTGTTGTCCATTCACAGGTTGTCTTTGGTAAAATGTCTATCCATGTCTTTTGTCCATTTTTAAGCCAGGTTATTATTACTTTCAATTGTATGAGTTATTTATTTTGGATATTAATTCTTTATCAAATATATGATTTGCAAATGTTTTCTTTCATTCCAAATGTTGCCTTTTCTTTTTTTTTGTTTTTGTTCTTTTTGTAAATTTTATTTTTTTTTTAGATTTCTGAGAGAGAGAGAGAGAGAGAGACAGCATGAGCAGGGGAGGGTCAGAGAGAGAGGGAGACACAGAATCTGAAACAGTCTCCAGGCTCTGACCTGGCAATCAGCACAGAGCCCTATGCAGGGCTTGAACCCACGAACCATGAGATCATGACCTGTGCTGAAGTCGGACGCTTAACCGAGTGAGCCACCCAGGAACCCCCATATGTTGCCTTTTCATTGTTGCTGATTTCATTTGTTGTGCAGAAGTTTTTAGTTTGATGTAGCTCCACTTATTTTTGCTTGTGATTTAGGTGTCTTACTATAAAGAAATCATTACCAAGACCCACGTTAAGGAGCTTTATTCCTGTGTTTTCTTCTAGCGGTTTTATGGTTTCCAGTCTTCTTAATCTTTAATCTATTTTGAGTTAATTTTTCTGAATGAAGTAAGTTGTACATGAGGATATATAGTTTTCCCCATGACATTTATTGAGGAGACAATTCTTTTTCCATGGAGTTTTCTCGACTTCCTTGTCATATGCTGGTGACCTTACATTTATTTCTGGGCTCTTGCAGGTTGTTCATTTTTAGTTTTTATTTTTTTAAGTTTATTTATTTTGAGTGAGAGAGAGAGTGAGAATGAGAGTGGAGGGAGGGACAGAAAGAGAAAAAGAGAAAGAACTAGAATGAGAAAGAGAAATAGAGAGAATCTCTAACAGGCTCCACACTCAGCATAGAGCCTGACACAGGGATTGATCTCATGACCCTGGGATCATGACCTGGGCCAAAATAAACAGTCAAATGCTCAACTGACTGAACCACCAGCTGTCCCAGTCAATCACTTTTTAAATGAATCATGAGCAACCTACGTTTTCTTTTATTATTTTTCTCACATAGATATTTTCAACTTAGCGATGCTCAAAAACTGTTACACTTTTCTTAAAATTTCATGCCTATCCTGGTAAAATCTGTGTGCAATAAAATTAGGCAGTTATAAGATGAATTGAAGAAACTTATTTTTCTTGACTTACAAAAATAGACATATCCCTGCTAACAATAACTATTTGCTGAGACCCTCATATGTTGAATGACATAACTAGCACTCCTGCTCCATCTCGTTCTGCATTATCTATTGGATTATGACTACATTTAACTTTATAATTAATAGCTCTTACACCAACTATGAATGTCGTGAGTTTTCAGGTTAACTTCCTCCCCCCACATGGAAAAAAAGACTTCTCTAGTTACCCCAGAAATTCAATGATTAAATGTCCCTGGAACCCTCTGGTGCCCTTTCAAGCCTAACTGCAATTCCGTCTCTGGTTCCATAGCTAAAAGTCATGGTTCGGTAGCTCTGCCTTAGGAGGCTGGCAGTAGGCCATAAAAGTAAACCAGTGGGTAAGAATCAAGTGAAATGGGCCAAGGTGGTGGGGTTTACCAGCCTCTAAAGCTCTTTGGTTTTGGAATGGCAGAATACATTTTGGTTTTAATTTTCTAATTTGTGGTTCTAAATGCCTCAAGATTTAGTCGAGGATTAAGCCTGTGGTTCAACTTCCTTTTTCCTGGGGGTATGAACTGTTTGAGTTGAGCCACCAACCCGTATCCTTGCAAATGAAACATATTTGCATTTCTCATGTGTGTAAGCCTAGTAAATGTTGATTGCTTCCAGCTCACTGACAGGGCACCAGTGTGTTTTCCATTTTGTTACCAAATAATAAAACCTCAAACAGAGGCACAGTCTCTGGGTTTAACAGGAAGCATGACTCACACCTCTAAACATGAGAGAAGAGAAACAGCAGTGATGCACTTAACTGGTTTAAAATGCTTATTAGCATCAGTTTGTAACATACATTAGAAACAGTGTTCTTTGTAACACAATCTTTCCCCTTGAGCATGGTAAAGGGCTCAAGGGCAGTATTATTTCAATAGAGGAATGTGTGAAATAATACATAGCATGTTCTACTGGCCCTAGCAGAAGGATTTACTAATTATGCATTTACCTTTCTGCATCTTTGCTTAAGTATCAGAAGTTTTTGCTGTTGTTGAAATGCAAATTTAAAAAATCAACATACATTGGCTTAAATAATAAAGGAAATACTTTGGTTTATATCCAGGCTAATGGACTTTAGGCAATGTACGATAATCAGGATTGAACTTTGTATGTCTTTAATTTTCTTACTTTGGTTTTGTTTGTTTAGTCATGGTAGGAAAATGGCTGCAGTAGGGTTGGGATGCATATCTTTAACGACGGGATCTGGAATTAATAGATTTTATCTTTACAGAACCATTGAATAAAAGTACTAGGCTTTACTGATTAGACCAAAGTAGATTACACCCATATCTCTGACCTAACCATCAATTACTGTGCTCCATGCTGGGGCTTAGGTCCTGACCCCTGACTATTCTGAACCTGTTCAAGAGTGAAGGCACTTCACTGGCTGGACCAGGCCACTTAGCCCTCTCCCCTCATTCCTTGGGTGTCACTGCCAGTGGCAGCCAAAATGGAGTGCTGCAGCAGGCACTGGGGTGGTGCTCAGAGGGCAAAACCCAGTGTCCACTACAATGGGAAACCAAGTCCTGGTTTGGGGTCAAGAAGATTGATGTTGGAGATTCAGCTTTAGCCCAATTATCTTTGTGATGTTGCCAAGTCTCCTGCCCTGATCCTTGAGTTGTATGTTAATTTCTTTTACAGAGGATGTTTTCTACAAAACTACTCCTGGGCTTTTTGTTTTTGTTTTTAGAAAATTCATGTCTAGTTCTTGCAACCTCATTCCAACACCAAAAATAATCCAGTCACTTTAAATGCCATATGGAATAAATAAATGTTTCAAAACAAATCAAACTTAATTCCTTGTAAAAATCATCAGCATTGGTTATTCTGATTCAACACGTAAGGCTGGCAGAGGCCAAGCCTTTTGGCAGGCCTATAAAGAAGAAATGAGAGGAATTTGAAAGCAGGAGACTAAAGTCACTTTGTGAATTAGAAAGTGATGGCAGAATTGTTATTTTTATAACTTCCCAGAATAAAAAAATGTAGGTTTACAGCTGAAAATTGGCTGGTGATCAGAGCCTGGCAGACTTAGCTAGGGCACATGTACTGTGTATTTGAGGGAGTTGATCATCCAAACTCTAACTTACACTAGCACACATTGAAAATAACCCAAACTGGAGGGAAATCTTCCCACCTAGTTTGGTTCAATTCAAGGAACAAATATTGATTCAGCAAGCACTGTGTCCCAGGCTTAGCCCTGAAGAAATAACAAAAAGGAGGAAGAGAATGAATCTGTCATCAAGGAGCTTACTGTGCTAAAGAAATGAGGTAATCCTCAAAAGTTTAAAAATAATTTAAGGGGTCCCTGGGTGGCTCAGTCCAGTCAGTTGAGCTTCTGACTCTTGGTTTCAGCTCAGGTCATGATCTCATGATTCGTGAGTTCTGGCCCTGCCTTGGGCTCCATGCTGATAGTACAAAGCCTCATTGGGTTTCTCTCTCTCCCCCTTTTGATTGCTCTCTCTCTCTCAAAATAAATAAAATAAACTTAAAAAAATAATTTAAGAAAACAAGCAATTAGAAGAGAATGACTCTATTTTGTGGATGTCTTTGGTGATATCTACTAAACATAAGGAAGTTATGTCAGTGTATCTAAAGGAACAAAAACAAAACAATGCAAGGTGTGAATTAAACCTGTAACTTTGAATTTGCTGATACAATAAGAGACAAAGATTTACATACCTTGCTCAAAGTTCTGTTCTCATGTGGCATAGCCAAATACAACAGGTTTTCTCTGACTCTAAAGTATATCGTTTGCTCCACACCAGGTGGCCAAATCGGCAAGAGTCAATGTTAAATATCTTTAAAGATTCATTCCTTCCTACCTTTGGTTTTTCACACAATAGTTTCTCTTTGCAGTCCTGTGATTAAAGAAGTAATCTTTCCGGACCTTTATTTTCTCTTGACTAAATTTCACCTTTACCTATGCTGATTGGATGACTCCATTGTTTTTCTCCTATTTTTCAAAATAAATTTCCAGCCCTTTGCAAGAAAAATTCTCATAATTTCCTTTGAAAGTCAACATATTTATGAGAGTGCTTTGCAATAAATCCCTTTCTTTTATATCATCTAGATTAAACCTAAATTGTGTTCTGAAGTCTAGGAAAGTTATGAAAACAATTATTTCACCCATTTCACTTTACAAAGATAAATTCTACAAAAAAGAGAAACCAGATTATGCAGACATTTAGGTGGAGTAAGATGCACTGATAGTCTTGGGGTGCCTGGGTGGCTCAGTCAGTTAAGCATCTGACTTTGGCTCAGGTCATGATCTCACGGTTCGTGGGTTTGAGCCCCGCGTCAGGCTCTGTGCTGACAGCCAGCTCAGAGCCTGGAGCCTGTTTCAGATTCTGTGTCTCCCTCTCTCTCTGACCCTCCCCTGCTCATGATGTCCCTCTCTCAGAAATAAACAAAAACATTTAAAAAAAAGTATGTCAAGTCCCAGTACTGGAATTAATATGGGTGACAGAGAGACCACCTAGAGAGTATTTATAGGTCAAGGAGATGAGAAATACATCTTCCGATAAGTTTGTAAACATCAAGACTACAAACAATTTGGCAGTAAGGCTCCTGGGCTGTGGTTATCTGGAAAAGGAGAAACCTGAGGGAGACTAGAGATGAGAATCCAATTATTGGGAGTCCACAGCACTAAAGAATATAAAGTTTTAAATGTAGTCACCAGCAGACAAAGCTGGAGTTAAAATTTAGTTTATCACTTTATTCACTTGTAATTTATTTTGAATAATAGGTAACATTTATTGCTTATAGCTATGCAGCTGGTAGATGGCACAGTCAAATTTAAATCTCAGCTTTCTAATCTCCAAGACTGTAGACTTGGCAAATCCACCATAATAATTCTCCACATGAGGGGTGGGAGGGGGCGGGATCGAGTATAAAATCAGAGGCTTGATCTCTGGAGGTCAAATGCTTAGATGAGCTATTGTCAAAGCATTGTCTGTGAAGTCCTTATGGTGATAGAGGTGGTCTCAAAGATTCTGTCAGGGAGTTTGCAAAGTCAGAAATGTTTTAATGAGAGTAGTAGACAGTTCCTTATTTTCGCTGTGTTGACAATTACATTCTTGTTAAAAAGGCAATGGCAGATAATATTTCTACTGTTGTTGCATGCCTAAAGATCTTGGATTCAAACAGTACTAAGTCCTTGCACTCACAGAAAGGAGAAAAAGCCATACAAAAATTAATCTTCTTAAATCTCAGTCTGTGAGTTCATGTTTCTTTAATATTCTGTGTGAAGAAATAAGTACTCATTAAGAACATCTGCCAAATAATAAGTTCTGATAGTTATTTCAAAAGTACTTGTGTTATTGTTTCATCTGGAAGCGGATCTAGCTAGCTTTTTTAGGAGCACCAGTTTTACTTGAAAGAATGGTGGACAGGCAATAACATTGGTCATTCAGATTTGGTAGACAAATTTTCTAGGAGGGAAAGAAAACAAGCTTATCACTTCAAGGAGAACAATTGGTGATATTTGTTAGTGATAAAATTTAAGTGTTGAACAGATAATTAGGATTTTGGAAAAACTTGGATCCACCACTTTCTAATACTTAAAATATTTTTTGTAAGATTAGTGATATTAATGAAGATGATTTTTAAAATATATAATAAACTGAGTCAGTATTTGGAATATCTGAATAATGTAATTAATTATTATTTTCCAAATGGTCTCTGCATGATGTTACATGATAATAGAGTCATTCATAATACATGATAAACCAATGGATTTTAATGTAACATATTACAGAAAGGTTTTGACTTCAGATACCATATTGCAACTAATTTTTTAAAAATTTCGATTTGATGGATTTTGCTATGATACCAAAGGATACTCATAATTAAATGCAAAGGCTATTTAAATACTCCTGCATTATCCAATTACATAATAGTATGAGGTAGGAGTTTTTCATTTATTTCAACCAACACAGCATATTATATATGATTGAGTGTAGAAGCAGATAGGAGAATTCAGTTGTTCCTTATTGAGTGAAACACTAATGAGATTCACCAATACTTAAAACAACAGCACTGTTCTGAGTCTTTCCTTTTGGGAAATAGTTAGATTTCCTATAAATATGTTATTTACAAAAGAATTAAAAATAAAATAGGAAAGTTTGCAGCTTCAGGAGTAATAATAGAGATCCAGAGAGGGATTCTCTTAAGAGAAGACAGTATCTAGAGGCAGACCTAAGTATGAAAGTATGGGAAGAGGGTAGAGCAGGATTGAATGCCAGTCTTTGAAATGTGATGACTCTAAAAATTATGTTGGATTTTATTAGGAAAGAAAATAGAAAACACAGATTTGGGAGCTGTGGGAGGGGAAATGTTGATTTTTAGTTTTGGACATTTTAATTTGACACTTAACAGAGAAGATTCCTTTAGTGATCTTGATTTGGAAGTTGGAAATAGGTGTCTCTACCTAAGGGAGTTGACTGGGCAAAGCTAAAGAAGTTTAGTAGATATTAGCAATTCCATGTATAAATTAATCGGATGGGAAAAAATTAACTAGGAAAAATGTATAAAGATAAAATAAGAAAACTGAAGACCAATCTATCATTTGTCGAAAAGGGGGGAAAGTCAAGTGCAAAAAAACAAAACCACTAAGAATAAATGATCAGAAAGACAGAGAAATAAGAAAATGTTTTGGAGGGTGTGTGATGAGACTTTGAAAGTAACCATTTTGAATGTTGCAGAAACAAAGATAAAAATTGAAGGGAGTCCATTAGTTTAAGCCAGTTGTTCTTTTATGATGGTGTAAGCCTGTGGTTCTCAAACCTTAGCAGACACCAGAATGACCTAATGGGTATGCTAAAACAAAGATGATTAGGCCTCAGCCCCAGGTTTTCAGTAGATCTATGGAATGACCCCAAAATGTGTATTTCCAGCATGTTCACAGATGATACTGATTTGTTGATCTAGCTTCCACATATTTCTAGACAGAATTTAAAATTTTTATTTAAAAAATTTGAAAAAAATTGAAATATAGTTGAATCACAATGCTACATTAGTTTCAGGTGTATAACAGTGATTTGACAACTCTTCATGTTACGCTTTGCTCACTACAGATGGGCTAGCTACCATTTGTCATCATACAGTGTTGTAACATACACTACCATTAGCTATATTCTATATGCTGTGCCTTTCATCTCTGTGGTTTATTCATTTCATAATAATTGGCAGCCTGTATCTCCCACTCCCTTCACCTATTCTGTCCATTCTCCCCACCCCCCTCCCCTCTGGCAACCATCGATTTTTTCTTTGTATTTATGAGTCTGTTTGTGCTTTTTGTTTGCGTTTGTTTGTGTAGATTAGAATCTAAGTATCATACGGTATTTATCTTTCTCTGTTTGCTTATTTCATTTACTGTAAAACCCTCTAAGTCCATCCACATTGTCACAAAAGGCAAAACCTGATTCTTTTTTGTAGCTTCATATCTTAAGTTGCTTCCATATTTTAGTTACTGTAAATAATGCTGCAATAAACAGAGGTACATATACTGGGTACTCTATTTTTGAAGATCTTTGGTTAAGGCACTTTGAAGATCCCTGTTAATCATTACCACTGTAGCCTAGTGAAGATGGGAGGCTAGAATACAATGAGGTCAGACAGAAAGTGGATCCAGCAGTTTCCATTATTAAGAAACTTGACTTTTAAGATAGATACTGCATTTGCTGCTAAAAGCACAGGAAATGGGAAGAACTATTTGAAAAAAGAATGAATGGATGAGTAAATGAATGGTAATGATTTAAAATCATCTATTATTGGTGTTGACATAAGCAGAAGAGTAATTGATGATGCAAGAAATTGTAGAAATGGATCCAGAGCAGAGGTTTAGGAATTAGCATGAAACAATAATTTTGGTAAGAAAGATAGCCCAGTAAGGGCTGCTCTATGTCATAGTTATTTATTTATTTATTGTAATAAATTATAATATCTAGCAGATGCCAGATATTTATTATCATAGTCAATATTTTTAATAACCTTATGAAGCACATAAGAGACCTTTGTCTAAGATTTATAGGAGGGAGAAAAGAATAGCTTATCTCTAGATAAGTTAATTGCTATAGATTTAATATAAATGATCAAAATTCAGAGAAAAGATACTTTGAAATGAGCCAGTGGAGAAGGAACTGACTATGGATTAAGGACCTATAGTAGGTGCCTCTAAGATGGCTCCCTTGATTCCCATCCCTGATATTTATTCTCTGGTTTAGTTCCCTTCTTTTGAGTGTGGGCAGGACTTAGGGATTTGCTTCTAATGAATATTACCGAAGTGATACGGTTTTACTTCCATGATTAGGTGTGTAAAAAGAGAGTGGCTTCCCTTTTGGCCCTTCTCTCTTGTTCTCTGTCAGGTTTCTTGCTCAACCAGAGGAGGAAAGCACACATTTACTACTAGCCTGTGAACAGCCCTTGACCTCACTGAGTTAAATCTCCACTAGAGTACAATGCTCTTTTCTCAATAATTAAAAAAAATAACTTTCCAGAATGGGAAATTCCATTTTGAATACACAAATCAAAGTCTTCAGATAAGATAAATGCTTTTAAATGTTTGTTTATTTTTGAGAGAGAGAGCGCGTGAGGGAGGGAGAGAGGAATGGGCAGAGAGAGAGGGAGAAAGATAATTCGAGGCAGGGTGTGAGCTACCGCCAGCCTTCAGCTTGATGTCAGGAACTGGGAGACCAGGAGCTGGGTGGAGATCAAGAGTCTAATGCTTAACCCACTAATCCACCTAGGCTCCCGTAAGATGTACGCTTTTATATTCAGTATCTTAAGCAAGTATAATTGCTGTGGTGCTATTTACATTTGGGATTATGAGAAACTTTTGTCAAATCTACCTGCTTAAACTTTTTTATATCCCACCGATAAAGACAATTCTGAATACAGTTATGGTGAGGATATATTTAGCATGTTTCTCACTCCACAAATATAAGCTTATCCATCAGCTAAACTGATGGATTGTAACTATGCATTTTCCCCCTTCTTAGCTGTAAACCTAGAGGAGAAAATATGTTCTCCTAAATTCAAAGAGGACTGCTTTTCAGTAGTACATAAGTAGATTTTTTCACTCTAATTTTTAACTGAGCTTTAGATACAACACAGTTTCATGTACATTTCTATCTACCCACCCATCCATTTATTCAATACATATTAATTATTAAATGTCTATTAAATTCAAGTGCACTTAAAAATGAACAGGTCTTTTACAGTTATGTGTACAAGTACCATCCTAGGAGAATAAAAAAATATATTTTATGGCAAAACATGTATCTTTTAATATTACATATCAAATATTTAAATTTTGTGATTATTGTAAAATTTCTCTGAAGGTAAACATCGATGAACTTTGTCTCATTCCCCTCTTCTTCCTTTTCTCCCTCTCTCCAGCTCCTCTTTTAGCCTTTCTTTTTCCTTTATTTTGAAAACTACATGTATCCTTGAGAAACAAACAATAGTGGGTTTAATTTGTATGTGCGCTTATATTCATATACGTATATACATGTACTCCACCCCTCCACCTTTTTGGACCCACCAAATGCAAGTAAACACTAAAAGTCCCATTATAAACATGTTTCTGAATCACATATTCTTAGGGAAGTAAGGTAGAATGTTTTCCAGCAAGTAAGAAACAAAATTGCTCTTCTGATATTGCTAGAATTGAAAATAACATTCACATAAATTGTTGGAATTAAGTCAAAACAACCAAAGGAACTGATTTGTTAAGCTGGTTTTAACTACTTTCATTCATTCTTACTTGAGGAATTGAAACATACCAGGAAATCAAGCCTTTTGGTAACTGCAATGATTTATTTTAATGAAAGGAGAAGTAGACATTTTCCATGTTCGAGAGCTCTAAAACACCTGCACAGTTACCTATGCAGAGTGGTTTCTCAGTAAAAGGATTTGTAAGGAGCTTCAAAGAGAATGGGAATACTGGCAATGTTTTAGATAGTGTGTGAAATTTAGAATAAATGATAACTGAAAATATGGTAAAATAGTACCTAGTTTGTGCTCCTATAACATATCAAAGCAGTTCTTCCTTAAGATCAAAACAGATGGCTCTAATGATTTGTCAAGCTATCGTTAATTCATTTGCAAACAACAGAGATCACTTGGCAAATGTGTACTGAGAATGAGATGTTACTGCTCATAAATGCCTCGAAAGTTTATTTTGTCTTATCATTACTGGAAAATGGTGTTTACCTAAGTTAAATTATTTGTGTGAACCATCCCTGTGACAGTGCTGCAGTTGTAATAAATTACCTGTAAAGTGAAATGAACATCACCCGGTTAACAGGGTTGTGGTAGTGAAATTGACCTCATGGAATAAAAGAGCCCCTCTATGTTCTGTAAATTCAAACTTTATGAAAGAAATCTTAGGTCTTTTCCTGGTTTTCAAGAAACCATTTACTTGGATATAATTAATGTACCTACCCTAAGACATAGAAAATACTATATAAAATGTCAAAAAATTCTGAATTACACAGTTTATAATATCATTAATAAGAGTTATTTGAATCACTTAAATATCACATAAGAGATTATTAAAAACTTACAGCACATGCTATTGAAGACAAATTCCAGGAAGCTAATTTATCATGGCTTTTGTACCACACCCAAACATATGTTTATGTTCATTGTGCACCTTTTTCCAGTTGTTGGTGAGATCTGGTCTTAACCAGAGAATAAGTCATAAATGAAATGGATAGTTTCACTTGTTTGGTAATGCAAGCCATTTTCTGAATCTGATATTAGGTTTTTCAAACTTTTATCTTCACATAACTTTGGGTTGTTTTTATCAATATCTTTATGGCCTCAAGTTAGAAGGTGATTGGAGATTTTAATCTTGTCCATATTATACATTACAGACAGATCTGAGGGAAAAAATATTCTTTCCTGGAACAAGCATTTATCACTTATTGATGTGAGTAATGTTTCCAATTAGACCACACAAGCCTTGTTTTCTTTCTTAACTGATCTCACTTGAGTTAAAATATGTTTCATGATTTTTGATTGATGGTTTGCCAGATAAACCATTTAAAAGGTAGCAAGGATAGACAAAGGTGTTGGGATGCCTCTGACTATAATAAATAACATGAGATACGTGTTAAGAAAACTGTGAAATTAGATATTGAAGAGCACTGATGCTTGGGGTAGTAGATGCTTTGATTCAAGCTAGAATTGTAAGTAAAATAAAGTTGTATTGTGAATTGCGTAGACCAAAGAAATTTATAGGTGTGTTGGTCATGGCTTGTCATCCAGTTTTTTCGTGTTTCTCTAGTCTAATTATTGTTCAACTAACTTTCACCACCCTCAGAAAGATTTACTCCATTTTAATAATCACTTGGAATTGAAACATGCTTATGGTCCAAACTTCTATATAATTTAAATATGTAATAGCTAATAATATTAGCCTTGATTTTAATTCTCTGCATATATTTAAGAGTATACCTTAAATACATAAAGTAAAACACGCTCCCCTAGCATGTATGCCCCGACAGGTAAACCAGAAGAACTTCCCTGAACAAATGTCCCTCATGACACTTTCACATCTGTATCTACATCCAGAAGTATGTTTTACTTTCCTTGCTGATGCCTGCTTTCTTACGAAGAGACTCTTTAAGAAGATATTATTTTAGTGGTTAAGTTCACAAGAAGAACTTTTCCTAAGAATGTGAACTCCATAACAAAAATACTGACGTTGCTTATTAATTTTTTAGTGTTTATTTTTATTTTTGTGGGAGAGAGTGTGAGCAGCAGAGGGGCAGAGAGAGAGGGAGACACAGAATCCAAAGCAGGCTCCAGGCTTTGAGTTGTCCGTACAGAGACCGACACGGGGATCAAACCTACAAACGGTGAGATAATGACCTGACCCTAAGTCTGATATTCAACGGTCTGAGCCACCCAGGCAGCCACCCACCTGACTTTATTTTAAGATCAGTTATAGAAAAAAAGTGTTTTCACCTGTGAATTTTGAAAACTAGCATTCGTCATTAAATTTGGAAGTAATTGTTCCAAATAAGGAATCAGTTGCTACTTGACTGTTTTGCTGTTATCTCTATTTTCACTTGGAAGATTCTCTACTACCAGAAATTTGCCTACATTCTAAGTAGCTTTGCGGGACATTATGTTTTCTCTGAGCCTGTTTTCCAACTCTTGTGGTTAATTATTTCATTCACAAATATATCAAATCCTCCTTGTGTGCCAGGCATTGTTCTAGGTGCTGGGATTAAAATGTCAAACAAGATAATGTCCTGAAGAAATGTACCTTGATCCCTTTTAGGCCACAAAACTTTTATACCATCACTTAATGTGTAAAGGTATGTAGGTTTTTGCATTTTATCAACCCCCTTTACGTAGCGAGGTGGCATAGCAGATGTTGAAATGTTGCATGCAGCCGACACTGATTGTTTTAATACTAAGACTGTCAGATAGAATATGATGTATGGAAATTCTACGCCTTAAAAATGTGTTATCGTACTTCACCTAAAAGGAAAACATAATCCTACAGAGAGAGAAAACCAGGAAAATGTTTAGGAGTGAAATGAATTCCATATCAGTTTAATATCATGTTGTGATACTGAACCAATGTGTTTAAATCTTGACTTTAACACCTATAGTGAAAATTGTAGTTAGTACCTAGGAGGTAACAGCTAGGTAAACTGGGCTCTTGGAATTAAAGTTTCCCTCTGAGAATGAAATTAGACACAATCATCATGAAGCCACTGAAATCAGTCAGCTATAGAAATAACTGAAATGAAGTAATAGCCTATGACTGAGGAGTCTAGAATCATCTAAAACAAATTCCTATGATGAGGTTAGTGAGTGTCTACCTTAGCATGACTACAGCTATCACATATTCAGTTTTGTTTGACTCTGTTTGTAAAAAGAAAGAAAGAAAGAATTCTATTATTATAAGAGAATTAAAAAAATAATGACAGCAAAATCTCTGGTAGTTTTAAATGTCCTCATTTGGTCCTAATTATACCTTCCTATTTCTCCTCTTTCACTTATCAAGGAGTTCCCTGATGATTAACTTTGATTCCTACTTTGAGTCAAAGTATGACCACCTCTTGATCACCACTCTAATAGGTATATTCTAATATGTTTGAAGGCTGTATTGATAGTAAATTGTGAGTTGAGCCTGCTGTGAAACAGGGAGTTACAGCCTTTGGTTAAACTGGAGAGGCTGACCTGTCTAGACAGGCATCAAATGGGACATACCTATTATGATATACATTCAGTTTATAATCTCTGATAGATGACCTTACACTGAAACCAGAATTTATTGAGAGTTACAATGGTTGAAGGAAATTTAATAGTTCCCTCCAATTTCTTTAAGGAAGAAGACAAATGTATCTGATAAAGTGTATATAGATGCATGTATATCTCTATACATCCAAATATGTATGTATACACACATATGTACATATATATACACACGTGTATCTAAATATACATGCCTACATATATGTGTGAATATACATGTATATCTTATGTGGGAAATATATATGTTTCCTTAAATAAAAACTTTTTTAAACAACCAGGATCCTAGCTTATTCTTTCAGCCTATAGATCCTACTCTCTCTTATTTTATGCCTGAGTGTTTATCACATCAGTTACTCAAGGTAGTTTCTCAAATAGGGAATTTTGTGCTCATCAATTTGTTCAGGATATTTTGTACTTGAGAGAAAATAAAATATTGTAGAGTATGTCATGATTCCATTTTAAAAGTGCCCTGAATGTAGAAGAGAACCTTCTTCCCTCTGTTCTGAGAGCTCATTAATAAAGGGGGAGTATGCACACTCACGCAAAGGAGCCCAGCCCTAGGAAGCAAGACATGCCTTTAGTAATTGCTAAGAATATGGATCTTGTGATTATCCCATTTTCTCTTCCTATCATTGCCTCTCATATAAAAGCAGATTTGGGATGGTCCTACCCTACCTACAAATGTGCCCTGTTTGACCCTAATCTCCCCACTCTTGGAAAAGTAATTGTTTCAGCGAGTTCAGCCTTAAGCCTAGCTTCCCATAATATTTCTGTGTCAATTAAATTGGTTTAGGAATGGTTGACCTGGGCCAAAGAAATAAGGGTAGACATTGAGGAATGATTGAGGAAAGTTCCTCACTTTTCTTAGAGAGCTGATGGCAGCCAGCAGTTTCTTTCTGCATGTTACAGAATGTGGATATGAATCTTGGAACTGTGGCAGTGATTTAGAAAATCTTAGAATAAAGCTGATGCCTAGGAAGTCAATTCAGAAATGCAGAAAGGAAAGTGTCTTAATGATATCCTTGAGCTGCTGCATCACGCACATATAGAAACCCATAGATTTTCTTTTTTTGTAAATCAGTTTTTCTGTTTCTCAAAGAGTTGTAAGAGGGGTGCAGACTGGTCTTCAGACCAGTGTCATCCTTTTCTCCCTTTTTTTATACTTGATGAATAGAGATTGCTTTGCAGACACTGTGCCCATTTCTGTGGTTCATTGTTGGCCAAGGATGGTAATCCTTGCTTTCTGCCATTATCTTAACTTTGTTGAGCAGTAAAGTGGCCTTAACTTTGTTGACTAGTGAAGGGGATTATGTTTAAGTTGGATAAAGAAGTGAGCATTGTAATTGTTAAATAAATGTCAATAAGGCTGAAAAAATTTTTAAATATTTATTTATTTTCAGAGAGAGGGAGAGTACAAGTGTGTGAGTGGTGGTGTGGCAGAGAAAGAGGGAGAGAGACAATCCCATGTGGGCTTTGTGATGTCAGTGCAGAGCCCTACGAGGGGCTCGATCTCCCGAACCATGACATCATTACCTGAGCCAAATCAACAGTTGACGTTTAACCAACTGAGCCACCCAGGCACCCCAAAGCTAAAGTTTTTTAAAAAATATTTCCATCTGTGGGGAAAGTGTTATGAAATGCATTCCAAACAAGTAACCTCATTATACCAGTAATTTACAATGAAGACTGGTTAAACATCAATTATAAAGCTACACTTTTGTAAAGAGACAGGTTGCCTACAACATGACTTTTGTCACACTTTGAATATAAACTTAATTCTCATTTCTTTGTGATTCTTTGAACTGTATCATTCTCATTATGGAGAATGTCATGAAGAAAAGGCAGCAAGCCTCTGCATGAAGAGCTGTGAAATTCATTCGTGAGTAACAGCAATCAATTCGTCTATATAACACAGTGCCCACAAGAATGATGCAAAAGTACAAAATTTAGGAGACACTGGAAAAAAGTCCGAAAGAGGCCTGGAGGAGATGTGCCTTCCAACTTAGTCTGGTGGAAGACAGGTCAGAGTGGTGCATCTGGCATGATGACATGAGCAGTGGTTGTAGTGGGGACAATTTAGCCTGAGTCTTCATGTCTGCTGCCAGAAAAGCAGCTAGCACCATGAAGGAAATCTACTCTAAAGAAGCACAGTAGGAGATACCATGCTATTCGGCACAGAAAGGTCTTGGTTTGCAGTTTCACTATGGAATGAATGCTCTGTAGCACCAGCATGCTGTCTGGCACCCGAATGTTGGCTTCGTATTTAAAACTGCTCTTTGTGTCCCTGCAGACAGGGAATTGCAGTGAGCAAAACCAGAACAACTAGAAGAGTAGAGAAGTTTGAGAGAGACAATACAATCACACAGCCGATATTTCATTGACTAATATGGAACAAGCCTTAAAGGAGAGAAACACACTAAGCTGAAAACATACTACAGATAACACTCTGCTGTTGGGAAGACCAGAGTGGTATCTCTTATCTGCCCATACACTATGGTGGCTCTTTGGCAACCAAGGCCTCTGGCCAGCTGGTCAGCTGACTGCTCTGTTGCATTCCTTCACCCCTTTCCCACAATGGCTACAGCTTCAGCTATGGAAGAGAACTCCGTGTATATATATATGTATGTATATATATGCCTAACTCCTAAAATGGAGTTTTAAAAGCTCATTGTACAGTCTTTACAAGTCTAGCATATACACTGAAACAATGAAGCCAAACAAAGGCCAGGAAAGAAAATAATAGGGTTTAGAAACAAAGGTAATCACTTCATGAGAGTAGTCTACCTTTAACTAGAAAAGATGTGTCCGTTATCTTGTTAAGTAAGGTTCAGACATTTTTGCATATCACCCTTTTACTTCTTTTTAGTTTTAGTTTTAAAAAATCTATTCTCTCTTGGTGGATTCTTGTCTTTACACATTTTATGTCCTTTTCTCACTGTTGTTTTCAACAGACTTTTCTAGAAGTTGATTTTGATGATGAGTACTCTCCTTCAGGGATCTGGGAGCTACCTTCCAATTATTGAGAAGATACTAACTAAATTTTGGTGGTTTATTTATTTAAAAATAATCAGGGATACACCTGGGTGGTGCAGTTGGTTAAGCATCCTACTCTTGATCTCAGCTCCGTTCACGATCTTGTGGTTCATGCATTCAAACTGTGCTCTGGGCTTTCCCCTGGTAGTGCAGAGCCTGCTTGGGATTCTGTCTCACCTTCTCTCTGCTCCTCCCTGCTTGTGCTATCTCTTTCTCTCTCTCTTTCTCTTTCTTTCTCAAAAATGAACTTAAAAACAAATAAATAAAATAAGCAATTTTTATCAACTCAAAAAGGACATTTTTTTCTAAAATATGCAGAAGGGAATGTTTTATCAGTGACCGTGTTTGGCCCTGAAAGAACTAGACTGTAGAGGAATACATATGAAAATAAAAACACTTAAATTGATGGGAACAATCAGCTTATAGTACAAAATATTCATTTTATAACTGAAAGTTCATAGTTTCCATTTCCTAGATTTCCTATTTAGAAAAAGAACATTTAGACCTCTAATTGAGCTTCATGGTACACTTTTGAATTAGGTAATATAGATGTTATTATTTCAACTTTACAAATGGGAAAACTGAGACAGTATTTGAATAAGATTAAATCTTTGTGGCCAGAATAAAGGAAACTGCTACTTAAGTGCTCCTATTACATGTAATGCACTATGCAGACTCACCACGTTACGATTTGATCCTTGTGGCAAACAACTTTTGAAATACAGTGTCTTAATGTGATAGGAGAGGTTTCTTGTTTGCACTGCATGTCTAACATGCGCAAGTGGGGATGTTTGGCACCTATTCAGGGACCCATAGCAATGAAAGAGTGTTGACAGTCACCAAATGAGAACAGAATAGGATGGTATGATTTGATACATGGATATATTGTAAAACGTTTGTATTATAATAAAATTAGTTAACCCCTTTACCTCATATAATTTCCATTTTTGTTTTGTTATAGTGATAACATTTGAGATCTCTCATAGCAACTTTGAAATATACAATATAGTAATGTTGACATGGTCTCCAGGCTGTACATTAGATCCCTGGAAATTATTCATCTTATAACTGAAAGTGTATACCCATTGACCAAAATCTCCACATATCCCCCACCCCTCAGGTCCTGGTAACCATCACTCCATTCTGTTTCTCTGAGTTCAACTTGTTTGGATCCCACACATAGTGAAATCATAAAATATTTGCCTTTCTCTGTCTAGCTAATTTCAGTTAGCAAAATGCTCTTAAGGCTCATCCATGTTGTTGAAAAGGAGTTCCTTCCTTTTAATGGCTAAATAATATTACTTGTGTGCATATGTGTATGTTTGCGTGTATGCATATCACATCTTTATCCATTCATCCATTAGTGAACACTTAGGCTGTCTTGGCTCTTGTGAATAATGCTGCAGTGGATATGGAGGTATAGGTATATTTTTGAGACAGTGAATGTGATACAATGTATACAATGTATATGTTTTGAGACAGTGAATGTGATACAATGTATGTATACAATGAATGTAATGTATGTATACATTGTATCACATTCACTGTCTCAAAGTGATTTATGTATATATAGTGATGTGTATATACATATACATACAGGTACCCAGAAGTGGAATTGCAAAATTAGATGGTAGCTCTATTTTAATGTCTTGAGGAAACTTCACACTGTTTTCTATAGTGGCTGCACCAATTTATAGTCCCACCAAAAGTGTACCAGATTTCCCTTTTCTCTTCATCTGTACCAGATTTTCCCTTTTCTCTTCATCCTCACCAGCATTTGTTAGCTACTGTCTTTCTGATATATTTTTATTTATTTATATTTTAGTTTTTAAAGATTATTTTAGTGTTTTTAATTTATTTTGACAGAGAGAGAGAAATAGAGAGACAAAGACAAAGAAAACATGAGTTGGGAAGGGGCATAAAGAGGGACAGAGAGAATCTCGGGCAGACTCTGCACTGTTAGCACAGAGCCTGGCATGGGGCTTGATCTCACAAACCATGAGATAATGACCTGAGCTGAAATCAAGAGTTTGATGCTTAACCAAGTAAGCCACCTAAGCACCCCCTATCTTTCTGATGTTAATCATTCTTATAGGTGTGAGGTGAAATCCCATTTTGATTTTGATTTGCATTTCTCTGAGGAATGATGTTATTAAGTACCTTTTAATGTACCACTGGCCATTTATCGTCTTTGGAAAGATGTCTGTTCAGGTCCTTTGCCCATTTTTGATGGGATTTTTTTTTTTTTTGCCTTAACATTTTATGAATTCCTGTGTAATTTGAATACTAATCCTTTATCAGATATATGGGTTCCAAATATTTTTCCTACTCTGTAGATCGCCGTTTTATTTTGTTGACTGTTTCTTTTGCTGTTCTTGTACTTGTGTCACTGTCTTAGAGAATGCTTGTGCTTTTAGTGTCATAAACAAAAACAAATATTGCCAAGACTGATATCAAGGAAATTTTTTGTTAAAGTTTTGTCCTAGGAATTTTATAGTTTAAAGTCTTGCATTTAACTTTTTGATCCATTTCCACTTAATCTTTGTGAGTGGTCTAAGGTAAGGGTCCAATTTCATTCTTTTGATGTGAATATCCAGGTTTCTTAGTACTTTTTTTATTAAAAAGAACATCCTTTCCTCGTTGAGTAATTTTCACTCCTTTGTCAAATATTAGTTGATTGTATATGCATGGATTTATTTCTAGTCTCTCATCTGTTCCTTTTGTGTATGGATCTGTTTCTGTTCTAGCTTCATACTGTTTTGATTAAAATAGCTTTGTAATATAGTTTGAATCAAAAAGTTTATTGTCTTCAGCTTTGTTCTGTATCATGGCTATTTAAGTCTTTTGTGTTGCATCTGGATTTTAGGTTTGTTTTTTCTATTTCTGTGAAAAATGCTGTTGGAATTTTGATGGATTGCATTAAATCTAAGGAAAGCTTTGGGTAGTATGAACATTTTAACATTAACTCTTCTGATCCATGGATGTGGGATATCTTGCCATTTATGTGTATCTTTTTCAATTTCTTTCATCAGTGACATATTTTTTGATATATAGGTTTTTCACTTCTTTATGTTTATTCCTATTTGATTGATTTGGTGCTATTGTAACGAGAGTGTTTTATTTCTTTTTTAGATAGTTCATTGTTAGTGTATAAAATCAGACTTTTGAATGTTGATTTTGTATCTTGCACCTTTACTGAATGTATTAGGGTGTGTGTGTGTGTGTGTGTGTGTGTGTGTGTGTGTGGTTATGGAATTCATGGATTTCAATGTATAGTTACAGAAAAATGCATTTAAAAAATCTTTCGTGAAAGAAATTTACAAAAGCAAGTAGGGTGTTGAGTCCCACCCCCAACATTCTTTCAGGCATTAACTGTGTGTAATGGTGTAATGGGTAGGAGTGGAATTCTTCAATGGTTTGATTTATTCATACAAAATACTCCTCCATCATCTCTCATCAAGACATTTGCATGAAGTGGGAGATTAAGGAAAGGAGGCTTACAAGAATCAGTCTCAAATTGAAGGTTACAGTAGTTCAGAGAACACTGTTTCTGCTTAAAGCATAGTCCTTGTAGTGTACAATATTTCCAAAGTAAATATTGTAAAAATTATTCCAAAGTAAATATCAAAAAAAAAATCTGATGTGTGGAATTTTATCAGTTCTAGATGAAATTCCAGTGGCAGATGAAACTACCACACTAAATCTTCAGGGATTGAGCCAAGCCCACATGGATAGCACACAGATTTTAAAATATCAAATATCATTCTGGCAACAAAAAAGATATTAAGATATTAACTTCACACTGTACTCCAAAAATCCACCTTGATTTTGCTTATTTAAGTCTCTGGCCCAGAAGTGAGTTGTTAGTTTTAATAGTGGAGTCTTTAGAATTTTCCATATATGAGATCGTGTCATCAGCAAATAGCGACAGTTTTACTTCTTCTTTGCTGATTTGGGTGTTATTTATTTCTTGCTTGATTGCTCTGGCTAGGACTTTGAGTACTGTGTTCAATAAGAATGGTGAGAGTGGGTACTCTTGTTCCTGATCTTAAAGTCTTTTTTTAAAGTTTATTTATTTATTTATTTAGAGAGAGAGAGAGAGAGGGTGGGGAGAGGGCAGAGAGAGGGAGAGAATCCCAAGGAGATTTCACACTGTCAGTGCTAAACCCTATACAGGGCTTGAACTCACAAACAGTGAGTTCATGACCTCAGCCAAAATTCAAGAGTTGGACATTTAAACTGAGCCACCCAGGCACTCCATTGTTGGTGATCTTAAAGGAGTAGTTTTCAGCATTTCACCATTGACTATGGGATTGTTACATATGGCCTTTATTATGTTGAGATACATTCCTTTCACACCAAAGATTTTTGTTATTATTACTACTCTGAAAGGATATTGACTTTTGTGAAATGGCTTTTTTTGCATCTACTAGATTATCATATGATTTTTGTCTTTAATTCTATTAATTTGATGTATCATATTGATTGATTTGAGTATGTTGAACCATCCTTGCATCTCAGAGATGGATCCCGTTTCATTATGGTGTATGATCCTTCTAAATGTGGTGTTAAATTCGGTTTGTTAGTATTTTGTTGAGAACTTTTACAACTATATTAATCAGGGATATAATTTGTAGTTTTCTTGTAGTTTCCTATATCAGGGCATCAGGACAATTCTCGCCTTGTAAAAAGTGGTAGCTCCTCTTTAAATTTTTGGAATATTTTGAGAAATATTGGTATTAATCCTTCTTTAAATGTTTGGCAGAATACACTTGTAAAACCATCTGATACTGGCTTTTTGTTGTTGTTTTTGAGAGGTTTTTGATTACAGATTCAGTCTCTTTATTAGTAATTGGTCTGTTCAGATTTTCTGTTTCTTCATAATTTGGTGTTGATGGTTGGTATGTTTTTAGGAATTAATCTATTCCTTTTAGATTAATCATTTGTTGGCACATAATTGTTCATAGCAGTCTCTTACGATTCTTTGTACTCCTGTGGTATCAGTTGTAATGTTTCCTCTTTGATTTAAACATGTATTTATTTGAATCTACTGTTATTTTTTCTGGGTAGTCTGGCTAAAGGTTTGTCAGTTTTGTTTCTTTTCAAAAAAACAAATTTTAGTGTCTTTGGGGGTTTATTTTATTTTATTTTTTCTTGCCTGCATTTCATTTATGCCTGCTAGATCTTTGTCATCTCCTCTCTTGTGCTAATTCTGGACTTTTTGCTGTTGAATCTCTCTTCATTTCTTCAGTTCAGTCATTGTATTCTTCAGTCCAGCATATCAGCTTATATTTTTAAATATTTTCTCTTTAAGTTTCTCATTTTATTATATTATTTTCCTAACTTCAAAAATTGTTTATGTTCTATTGTAGCTCTTTGAGCATCTTTAGAACAATTCATTTGAATTATTTGTCAGAAAATTCATGTTTGTATTTCTTTAGGATCAATTTGCTGAATGTTTTCTTGTGTTTATTTGGTGGTATCATGTTTCTCTGCTTCATGATTGCCATAGCTTTGGATATATATGTGCACATTTGAAGAAGCACTTCATCTCTTCCAGACTTTATGGGTAACTTTGGCAAAGATAGAGCTTTACTTGTGGGTGGAGGCACACTGGAATATGATGGTTACCAGATCTTAGTGGCGAGGCACCAGGTAAAGGGGTATGTAGTGACTTCAGGTTGGGTGAGGCCTGATATCTTGGTATCTCAGGCCACTGGGATCCAACACATTGACAACCATTTGTAGATAGCAGTCTAATTGTTGATGTTTTTGGGAGGATAGAGGCTGGGCTCTCCTAATCAGATATCTTGGTATTGTCACCCTCCACTGGCTATTCAATCATCCATTTTCACTAGTGACACCTTTCATTGGCTAAAACAAATTACGTGGTCACACCTAACTTTAAAGGAGGCAAGGAATTACAATCTCACTGAATGTTTAAAAAGAAGAATGTCACAGTATATTTGGACAAGTCCTAGTGAGCAGCATAATCTTCATTATCCAGAAAATACTGATAGAGCGATTAGATAACTCAATAAAAACCACTTATATATTCGCTGACTTTTCTCAGCTAATCGTATCACTACATGGTCTCTCATCCCCTAATTATAGATTAGAAGTATGGCTTGATTCATTTTGGGCTTTAAATAAACAATACACCTAATTACCACATAGGGTTTTTTGTTTGTTTAATAAATGACTTGTAATCTAAAGCTCGAAATAAACAAAGAAACACTCAGCACACAGGAAGTTTTATAATATTATCCCTTTTGATCTTTATCCTGAATGTGCTCTATTTTCCCTAAATTCTTTCATGCAGAGATTTTAGCAATTTTAACTCTTAATTTTTTTTATATCTCCATCACCCTTTTTTGCAAAGAATAATAGAAGCAAATTAAAAGTTCACTGATGAGCTTAAATAAATGACATCTATAACAAATTTATGAAGCCAGCTAAAGAGTTAAGAAGGTAAAGAAATTCTATTGTCACAAAAATCCCAAAATTGAGAAGAAAAGCATGCTGTTGCTCTGTATTTAAAGCACAATTCATGATCTTCTCAACAGGGTCTGGACCACTGAAGGGTTCCAACCTCTAGGAAAAAAAGTTCTTCCTTATACAACTCATACAACATATTTTTTGACAAGAGAAACAAAGGCCAAGGAAAATTTTACCAGATAACAGAACTTTGAGAAACCCAGTTAATTAACTGAGTAATTAATTCACTGTCAGGACAGAGAGCCATTCTCTCCCCATCCCCACACTATGCTGTATGCTTTGGACTTAAAATTTTGATTTCCCTGAAATATTATCAAAGATCTTATTTACCCTACACAATGGTATATTGATTATGTTGAGCATGGTTAAATTAATTATTTCTCGTGGTCTGTTCATTAGATAACAGGATGTAATAACTGGACACTTTTTAGTTGTCTCCTGATGGGATGGACTAAGACTTTTCTGGCTATATATGTAGGCAGTTGTATCTGCCAAACAGTTTTGCATGTTTATTTTGGAAGAATAATATGCATAGATAATGAAGACTGTGGAGCAGAACATAACAGAAACATTTTTATTTTGGTCTGATGCCCAGAATCTCTGTGGGGCAACCCCCTTCCCTCTTCTTTGTCCCTGTGCTTTATGTAGACTGGCAATCCCCACCCCTACCTTCTAGTTCCAAGTATGAGCAAAAGACATTGACTTGTCCAGGAAAAGTGTGCCATGCTCTGAATTAGCAACTGGTTCAAGGATGGCTATTAATACTGAAACAAAATGGCATGAATTTTCTCTGAAAAATCAGAGGGTATTCTTGGGAAAACACCCACATTTCTATGAAATTGCCATAAGTAAGGACTGTATAAAGCTAGGACTTCTGGTGGGCTTTACACTTTTATCCTAAATATTAACTTTTCTGGAAAAAAAGAGTAATGGTTTTTACCCTCTGAGTGTTGTGAAGACTAAATGGAATGGCTTGGTTTAATTTAGAATAGATATGCATTAAATGTTAAATAAAGCTAAAGTATAAAGGTGGAAGGAATTTAGGGGCTTAAGATATAGGAAGAATTGTATTTCTACAAAAATACTGACCATATTTTAGTATTAGATTGATCTATTATTTCCAAGTATAGCTCTATTACAATGACTCAGTTTTGACCAAATCAAAGAATTACAGGAAAAATATCCTCTTTCTGACAAATGATGCTTATCACAAATACACTAAATTTTGTACATCAGTAGCATGGTTTTCTGTATGCTCATGATGACTCTGCGATCCGCAAGTTTTAGAAATTCTTCAACATAGCTCTGGTGCTAAATACATTTTATTTCATCCAGATACTTTGATGTCAGTTCATCATTAATGGAATACATGCCCTTGTAAATTTGGTATTTGCATAATGAAAGAACCCTTTCCCCTTGTATAGTGTCAGTAATTTTATACATATTAAAATTCCACTAATTAGATTCATCAGAAGACTGTCAACATGCTCTGTCCAGGGGCCCATTATTATTTCAAAGAATAACTCATCACCATGCTGTCTTCTTAGTCAACTTGCGCTGCTATAACAAAATATAACAGACTGGGTAGCTTAAAGAAAATACTTCTTTCCCACTGTTCTAGAGGCTGGGAAGTCCAATATTTGGGTATCAACATGGTTGTGTTGTGAGAGCCCTCTTCCTGGCTTCTGTTGGATACCTTCTTGTGTCCTCAACATGGCTGAGAGAAAGGGTTCTGGTTTCCTCCTGTTTTCATAAGGGCTCCACCCTCAGGACTTCATCTAAACCTAATTGCTTCCTAATGATCCCACCTCCAAATACCATCACATTAGGGATTAGGGCTTCAATATATAAATGTGTTGGCAGGGACATAAACCTCCAGCCCACTGCACTACCTTAACTCTATTCCCAGCAGTCTCCTGAAATGCTATTACCCTATTTCCCATTATTTAAAGAGGCTAGACAGTAGATTAGATACTGGTAATAATTATCAAATGCAAAACACCTGCTCTTAAACCAAACTGCTGTCTCAACTATGTAGGCAATATTTCTGATACATAGCTGCTTTTCTTCATTATTCTTCAAGATGGCAATAGAGTAAGTCTCCACTCAAGGAGTGACAATTTTACATGAGAGTCATAATTTAAACTGATCTGAAGGTATAAAGGCTGTCAGCACTAAGGACACAATATTAGATATCATTTATTTTTGTTTTCAGGAGGAATAGGTGAATGGTGTTGGAAAACAGAAAATTTGCTGAGTGTATATTCATTAGTATTTTTTTCTTGTCATTTATACACCATGACTGGAATCCAAAGAGTAAACATGCTGCTTATGAGAGTTTCTTCTTTTTTTCTTTCATGAACCCCATGAATTCCACATTCAAATCAAGAACATTTCATGTCTCTACATAAACTATCCTCTGTCTAGTTCAGTCCAATTGTGCCTAAGGACTAGGACTCCGTTTCCTTTGGGTTATGCACTTGCAAAGTTAGAAAAGAAAGCAAAAAAGAGCAAATGGGCATCCTAAATACCAACCACCCAATTCTCAAGTATCTTAAACAGAAAACTCTCTTATTTTCCAATTGTGGAAAAAGTAGGTTTCTATAAAAAAAAAAAATCAGGTTGATGTGAATGGTGTTCTAAGGCTTGGTTTTGAATCAGGCTGTGGAAAACGGGGTCACAGAGCCGGGAAAGAAGGCACAGGGAGAGGAGAGAGGGAAGGAAATAAAAGACAGATATTTTTAATAGATGGTCCTTTTAAGATAATTCTTTTCCTTCCTTTTAGTTTTATCATTTATGGACCCAAATAATGACAGAATTCCCTTGAGAATGGACCACTTTGAATCATCAGATCCATTAGTTTCGTGAGGTCTTACTAGATAGGGCTGAGTTTTGCCAGAGTAAGCATTTCCCAAACCCTTTTTACTTGAAAAAGTTCCACAGTTGTATGTGTAATTCTACAAAGTCTGTAGGGCTCTAATTTGTAAGGTGATTTTTGAATGCCATGTAATAAATATATTTAAGTAAAAAAATATATTTGAATTATTATATTATCCAAAAATATAGAAAGTTTTAATAAAAACTTAAGAAAAGAGGTAATACATACAAATATAAAATTCAGCCTTTGCCATTAAAATTCAAAGTAATTTAATTTGTTTTGGGTTTGTTTTTTTAATCTTTTTTAACATTTATTTATTTTTGAGACAGAGAGAGACAGAGCATGAGCTGGGGAGGGGCAGAGAGAGAGGGAGACACAGAATCTGAAATAGGCTCCAGGCTCTGAGCTGTCAGCACAGAATCTGATGCGGGGCTTGAACCAACGGACTGCAGATCATGACCTGAGTCAAAGTTGGACGCTTAACCGAAGGAGCCACCCAGGCGTGCCAAAATTGTTTTTAATTTTAAATCCAGTAGAGTTAACACAGAGTATTATATTAGTTTCAGGTGTACAGTATAGTTATCCAATAATTCTGTGTACATCATTGCTTGTACCCTACTGTACAAGCAGTGGGCCAAATAAGAAATCAAACAGCAAATCAAAACTTTTTTTTTCATAACAAAAGGAGCAGAAAACACAATATTCTAAAACCTATGGGATGCAGCAAAAGCAGATCCAAGAGTAAAATTTATGCTATTAATATCTGTATCAAGAAAAACAAAAGCTCAAATAAACAACATNGAGCTGGGGAGGGGCAGAGAGAGAGGGAGACACAGAATCTGAAATAGGCTCCAGGCTCTGAGCTGTCAGCACAGAATCTGATGCGGGGCTTGAACCAACGGACTGCAGATCATGACCTGAGTCAAAGTTGGACGCTTAACCGAAGGAGCCACCCAGGCGTGCCAAAATTGTTTTTAATTTTAAATCCAGTAGAGTTAACACAGAGTATTATATTAGTTTCAGGTGTACAGTATAGTTATCCAATAATTCTGTGTACATCATTGCTTGTACCCTACTGTACAAGCAGTGGGCCAAATAAGAAATCAAACAGCAAATCAAAACTTTTTTTTTCATAACAAAAGGAGCAGAAAACACAATATTCTAAAACCTATGGGATGCAGCAAAAGCAGATCCAAGAGTAAAATTTATGCTATTAATATCTGTATCAAGAAAAACAAAAGCTCAAATAAACAACATCACACTGCAAGGAACTAGGAAAAGAAGAAATTTAGCTGAAAGTTGATTTAAAAAAAGGAAATTACAAAGAAAAATCAGAAATAAAATAGCCAGAATGAACAATAAAATAACATTGAAACTAATGACCACTTTTTCAAAAAAAAACAAAAAACAAACAAAAAAAACTGGCAATGATTTACCTACATTAACTAAGAAAAAAAAAAAAAGGGAGAAGTCTCAAAAACCAAAATGAGAAATGGAAGAGAAAACAATAAAACAGATCAGCACGGAAATACCTAGTGTGATGTCCAATTATTATAAACAATTATATACTAACAAGTCACATAGCTTAGAAAGAAACCCAGATAATTCCTGAAAATGCCCAAGTTACCAGGATTGAATCATGAACTGAATCCAACAAATCACAAATTTTCTTAGAGCAATAACAAGAATGAAAGTTAAATTAGGAATCAAAAACCTCCCAGCACAGAAAAGCTCAAGACTACATGGCCTCATTGGGGAATTTCACCAAACATTAAAAAAACAAAAAATAATGACAATCTTTATCAAAATCTTACAAACAATGGAATAGAGGGAACACACTGAAAATCATTTCATGAGGCAAGTACTACCCTAATACCAAAACAGGCTAAAAACAATACAGGAAGAAATGTTAGTCGTAGCAATACAAGTGTTGCTACTCTGACTTTTTTTTAACATCCATTTGTATGATAAATGTTTCTCCACTGCCTCACTTTCAATCTACAAGTGTCTTCAGATCTATAATGAGCCTCTCATAGGCTTAATTTCATTTTAAAGGCAATATTTTCTTGAAAAATAAATTTAACAATCTAATAGTGCATCATATTTGGGTCCATGAATATCAAAATACATATTTTAAATGCATGTTATAATAGAAGAAAAAAAGGACAATTGTGACCAAATGTATAGAATTTGTGCCCTTTAAAAATAAATTAACTGTTTTTTAAAATGAGTTTTTCATGTTGTTTCTAACTGAATAGATAAGGGAGGAGACATTCAAGAGGTTATTTAAAAAGTCTGCAAATAACATTGTATGCAATTTAATTTTAAAAATTTCTCATAATTCTAAACCCTATTTAATAATCATTACATTCATTTATGCTTTTCAAATTGATTTTTTGAAGTACTAAACATACACACGAATTCTGATTTGATGAAGGGAAAATTGAACAAAATTTGCAGAATTATATCATTATGCTCCGAGTTTCCTTATTGCATTTCAACATCAGTGTTCCTTGTGCTTCCTGCCTTTAACAAATGGTCAGTGATGGATATAAATTAAACAGTATTTGAGAATTTAAAAAAAGCAGTGTGCTGTTTAAAACTAATGGACTAGCTAGGATTATCAACTGAGTCAGAAACTGAGTGATTGAGTCATGAGCCAGCTCATCTGACATCCTCCAAGCACCAAATGTGCTCGCTTGAGGGTACATGAAGAGTCTTAACCTGTTCGCTTTTAAAAGAAACAGTTCTTAAATAATTATTTGATTTTTGATCCAGGTAACAGAAATCATAATAGAGATCAATATTATCTTTAATTATGGGACTTGTTAGATCTGTGAATCAACAGTTGGGAAAAAATATTCTAAGCCAAACTGTACCGTTTCCTCATGAGAAAACTGAGGCCCAAAGAATTGATGCCTTTGCCACATGTTGAAAGGTATTTAGATACTTAGCACAAAAAGAAACTCAGATACTTGTTGTATATCATTATTATTATTGACATTGATAGCTTTTTTAAAATGTTTATTTATTATCAGGAGAGTGTGGGCAGTGGGAGAGAGAGAGGGGAACAGAGGATCCAAAGTGGGCTCTGTGCTGACAGCAGGGAGCCCAATGTGGGGCTCTAACTCACAAGCCATGAGACCATGATATGAGCTGAAGTTGGATGCTCAGCTGACTGAGTCACCCAGGTGTATCTGGCATTTATAGTTTGTAATCATTATTTATCATTATTGATATTAATATTACATTTTTGTTTTATATTATCTCCATTATTGTTATTAAATTGGGATAATAAAGAAAACTTAGTTCCTCTCCTTAGGATGATTAGTTATTAATATCAAGGTTATAGCAAATTATGAAATTAAAAGAGGAATTACTAGCATTTTCTACATATGAGGATTAATTTTTTTTTTCCTGCTTTGGCACCATGCTTGCTAGGCTTTGTGCATAGCCTTCAGCATCTACTTATTTGACTAACCTATGCCATCTCCTTAAAATTTTTTTTTAATGTTTGTTTATTTTTGAGACAGAGAAAAGGATAGAATGTGAGTGGGGGAGGAGCAGAGAGACAAGAAAACACAGAATCTGAAGCAGGCTCCAGGCTCTGAGCTGTTAGCACAGAACCCGATGTAGAGCTTTAACTCACAGACAGTAAGATCATGACCTGAGCCAAAGTCAAATGCTTAACCAACTGAGTCACCCCAGTTCCCCATATCACTTTTAAATATCTCGGAATTTCTGGCATTAGTTTATCAAAAGTTATTTCAGTAATTTGGACTCAAGTGCTGATCTTAAAGTATAACATAAAGAAATAGATGAGATATTAGTAACTTTTCTGACTACTCAGTTCCTTGTGCAAGACAATCCCAGATTTGGGAAGAAAAGTTCATACTTTCCATTCCTTGTTTGGTTTGTGTTATATAATGTGTATCAGTCAAACTCGAACATTAAAGTAGAAGTCACAAAGTCTGTGAAAAAGAGGGAATTAAATGCATAGAGTAGGTTTCACAGTTATTGGAAGAGCTGAGAAGCTAAGTAGAAGATGGTAAGGCAACCCAGAGATTAGGACCAGCTGGGAAGCTAATGCCATTCTTGGTATGGATGTCAGAAGACATGGAATTGGGAAACATGTAAGGCCTGTGTGGAGCTATGACGTATACCCACTAATGAAGATGCTATCCAAGGCGGTGGGAGAAGGGCTTCTATCTTTCTTTTTCCCTGTGATCTCCCACTAGTACTTCACCTTGTCCCCAGCTCAGACAGAAGCACCATCCATTTCCTCTGCCTATACCTCCTTCTTCTGCTCTGGAAAATGTTGCTAGCGATACAAGTACAGAAATGAGAAAAGTTTGTTAGACTTTGACTTACTTTCTCTTTCTAATGAATAATGAACACAGTGTTACTTGTTTGGAATTTGCAATATACTTTCTGCAAAACTTTTTAAAAGATGTTTTAATGTTTTTCTTTTATTGATTCCTGAAAGAGAGAGAGAGAGGCAGTGTGAGCAGGGAGGGTCAGAGAGAGAGGGAGACACAGAATCTGAAACAGGCTCCAGGCTCTGAGCTGTCAGCACAGAGTTTAATGCAGGGCTCGAATCCACGAACTGTGAGATCATGACCTGAGCCGAAGTTGGACACTCAACCGACTGGGCCACCCAGGCGCCCCTCTGCAAAACTTTTTGACAAACATTTTGTCAGAATTGTTTACTTGAAGATGTGCTTCCTTCAGTAGATTGTGATCTTACTGAGGAGTCATCTTTTCATTTCTGATTCCTATAATATCACCTTGTATATACCATGGATCATGCAAACACACAGAGGAATGGAAAATTAATATGCCAATTTCCATACTTAAGTGATGTCTGAATGATAAAACCTACAAGAAGAAGAGTAAATGACCATGTTAGCAATGCCTGTGTCTCATAGCTATATTCCTTCAAATTCTGCTTCTCCTTGGAGAGTTTTTGCTAATGTCACTGCTGCCTTCATAAGTAAGGAATGCCACTGTATCCCTTAATAATCTCAAGCCTCTACATCTGAAGATAGACACTATACAGAAAAATCTTGGGCCATGATTAGGGAACATAGTTACACTATTTCTTTACACACACACACACACACACATACACACGCACACACACATACACGTACACATACACACATACACATACAAATGAAAACTTCTTCCTCTATTGCTAATTTTGGTAGATTTGGCTTGATTTTATTATCTGAGCCAAAAGTCAGTAACTGTCTTCTCAATCAATATGGCTTAAGAAAGAAAGAACAAATATTGTCCTACATTTCCATTTGATTTGTTAGAAACATGGCCTTTACTGGGCATCACTAGATTATAAGCCAAAGTATACTGAGCTTTCTTCCCTGCCTCAATCTTAGGAAATATTTGTAAAGCATTAAGAACAAAGGGAGCTCCAAAGCTTCCTCTGTCCTTGCTAGCTTGCCTGGATTTAACTGGTAGAATGCTGACATTGAGGCCATTATTTAAGTATGTGTTCTATTGACTCTGGCTCCTGATTTGGAAGGGCTACAATCACCTTCAAGTCCTATTTTCAACAAAAGTTTCTCAAGTAAGCTCTGTAAGTGTACATTGGACCATATAGTTTTCCTCCTATGTGTTTATTTCACAAATCTTTATTTAGTACCTGACCTTGCCCTACATTATGTGCTGAGAATATAAAAAAAGGAAAAATGCCTTGTATCTGGTCCTCAAGAAGCAGAGGGAGTGTAGAGTCTAGTGGAAAGTGAGCCCCAAGAGTGGATGAAGACAATCTACAAGCTTTTCTAACATACATGGGCTTGAAAGGTCCACTAGAGGGTACCCACCTCAAATACAGAAGGTTGTATTTGAGTCTGAGTTGGTAAGATGAGAAACATATTCTGGGCAAAGAGAATATTTTTAAGGGCCTAGGTTTACAAAGCATGAGAGAGTAGGCATTTTTCTTTAAGTGATTACTTTTATTGGATAAGGAGTATTAAAGGAAGTTGAGGAGATGAGACTGTAGGGGTAAGCTGAAGCAAGAATGTAGTTCCTTGAATGCCAGCTAAGAAGTTGAGAGTTTTATCTTGTAAGTCATGAGAAGCCATTGAAAATTTTTGAGCTTAGTAAAAATATTTCAGAGATCTTTCTGTTAGCAGTGCAGGAAGTGGAGTTAAGTTTAAAAATAGAAAATTTAGAAATAAATTTTAATAATCATTGAGGATTCTTGCACTTGAAACTCCTTAAAAAGATATGACATTAAAAGCAAACCAGAATGAGACTAGTCACTGGGCATCCATGGAAGAAAAAACAAGGCCATGGGCCCTACCTTTGTGGAATCACAGTTTAGCGATGATGAAATATGACACTGGAAGGGCAGTAGTGGAGCTGGAGTGAAAGGGGTAAATACAATAGAAAACTGAATGTCGACAAAATGACTTTGAGACAACAGTATGTT
Source organism: Crocuta crocuta (assembly GCF_008692635.1). Classification (NCBI taxonomy): domain Eukaryota; kingdom Metazoa; phylum Chordata; class Mammalia; order Carnivora; family Hyaenidae; genus Crocuta; species Crocuta crocuta. The sequence continues at coordinate 8,163,745 of NW_027529173.1, forward strand.
AAAAGACAGAGACATGTAGGTTGTTATTATGAGCTGAATTGTGCCCTCCACCCCACCCCTCTCTCCATTAATATGCAGAAATCCTAACTCACAGAACCTCAGAATGTGATCTTGTTTGTAAATAGAATCATTATATGTAATTAGACTGAGGTCATCCTGGAGAAGGTAGACATCTACAACATAATTGTTGTCCTTATAAAAAGAGATATTTAGACACATGTACACAGGGGCAATGATGCTATGTGCACATAAAGGAGAGATGGAGAGATGGAGGTGATGTGTGTATAAGGCAATGGATACCAAAGATCGGCAGCAAAATATTGCAAGCTAGCAGGGAGCATGGAATAGATTCTCCCTAACAGCCTTCAGTAGGAAACAACCTTGCCAGTACTTTGATCTTGGACTTCTAGCCTCCAGAACTGAGAGAATCAATTTCTAGGTATTTTAAACAACCTAGTTTGTGGTACTTTGTGGCAGGGGTCCCAGGAAACTCCTACAGTTGTTTATCACGTTCCCAGCTTGAGCAGTTTCATGTCACAGTAAAAAACACATGAACTTGATTTCTTCCCCTTTTGTGTCCTCTTCTTTCTTGCCTTCCTCATAAATTTTCAGACTGTTGATTTTGTTAGTGCATTTTTACTCTTCTTATCAATTGTATTTGAAGTTGAAAAGAGATAATATCATGATTTCTGGTGCCAGTATTGATTCCTGTTTCAGACACTATTGGTTCACTACATCCTGGCACTAAATCACTTCCAGAACTTTGCTAAAAATTTGGAAAAAATTTTAATATAACATTGTATGTTAAGTATACTTCAATAATACATACATAAAAACACAAAGCAGTAAAAACATTTTTTGAAAACAATTCAAGAAAATCCCTTCTGATTGTTCTTTTGGCCAGGCCACATAATTCTGGAATCAATAAATAAAGTGTATTCCATGCTAATATAGTTATGGGCATATAACTTGTCAAGCAATTTGCTGTTTTATTGCTTTATAGTACTTTAAACTCCACCTTTAAAAAAATCCAAAAACAAAAAACAGAACTACCAGAGCCTGTTAACACTTTTCCTTGATCTTTGCAGAATGGTATGAAACTAATAATAAACCTCTAGGTAGAATAAATAATCTGCCTGTGACAATTGCCCAAGTGCCTTCTGGCAAGTCTAGTCGTTTCTACTCTCTTTAAAGTTGCAAAGTGCAAATTGCTTTGCAGTGGTAATATATTCTGGTTAAAGTAAGGGGGAAAGTCTGAGTTTCACTTAAAGTTGGGCCTGGTGATCAAATCATCTGAACTTCATCAGTGGCTTTGTGAAAGTGACTTTTTTCTAAGGAACAGTTTTGCCTGAATCAGATTTTAAATGATCACTGTCTTCTGTTAGTCTTCAATTAAAAAAAAAGAGATAGGGAGAAAACATGGTGACTCATGATTTGTGGTCACATTTTAGAGGACACATTTGCTCAGAGTATAATGTAGCTGGATAACTTTCCCTTGAGAATGGTATATGTCCCCAAAGTAAGTAGTATGCTGTCCTTGGTCTAGTATATAAACATGAAGCATGTCCTACTAAAGTTAAAGGTAGACAGAAATTGGCCCTTTGTGAGAATGTCCCCATGAAGAAGTGCTTTCAAAGGACTCAAGAATTACAGTGTTCCACCATGTTTGTTTTTCCTTTTCCCTCCTATTATTCTTAGGTGCTATTTATATTACGTGGCAATGTCATCTGCCTCATAATGTGGTATCTCTCAAAACTCATTTTCTTGCAATCAAATGTGCATTTAAGGACAAATCAGAGATTTGGAAAAATAATAACATAGTACCCAGTCTCTGATAAAAATAACGAGAAATGGTATTAGATTTTCTTCTCTTTTTTTCTGTCCTTTTTAACTGATACTTATCACCCAATCATTTTGCCGGGCCATAAATAATATGCCCCCATTCACCTCCTGCATCGTCCTTGGGCCACTAAAATGTAGCTCACAATTGTTTGTAACTGCTGACACATTTCCTGCTATCTATATCTCGGTCCTGTCTGCTGTGTTTACCATTGTGTATCCTTCTGTTGCCTATTCTTTTAGCTTTTGTGATCAGGTATTCACCTGAGTCTTCTATCTTTCTGAATGCTTCTACTCTGCCTTCTTCATCTCTTCTTCCTCTCCCCTTCTATATCAGTTTCTCATTCTCTTTGGAATATGTCATATACCCATATAGTTTCATCTTCCAAACTGAAATCTGTGATTCAAATCTCTCCCTAGACCTATGTATCTCATGGAGTACTGAGCACCACCAAATGTGTCCCATAAGAAACTTACCTAGAAAATATCAAAAAGTGAATTTGTCTTTCCTACCAAATTTTTCTTGTTATCTTATGTATTCTATGTCTATTGATGGAGTTGTGGCCAGAAACTTGGATAGAAATTTGTAAGTAGTATGCTTGCCCCTTTTACCCACTATTTATATATAATTAATTGTAGAATACTGCTGATGTTTAAATCCCAATCTATCCTTTCTAATCCATCCCAATGGTCATCACCCTGGTCCACAACCTCATTATTTTTCATCCGGCTGCTTTCTCTTTTATTAGTTTCTTAATTGTTCTCCTTTTTTCATTCTTGTAGCAGTCAAATCTGTGTTCAACCCAGCTGTTAGATGATCCTTCAGAAATGCATATAAACATATAGCACTCTCTATGTAAAGTCTTTCACTTCCTTCTTATAACTTAGTAGATACATCTCAACCTTCTTTTTTTGAATTATTTTTGTTTCTTTATTTACTTTTGAGAAGAGAGAGTGCAAGCCAGTGAGAGGCAGAGAGAGAGGGAGAAAGAAATCCCAAGCAGGCTCCCCATCCTTGTCTCAGATTGCAGTGGGTGGGGAGTGGGGGGTGGAGTTTGAACTGACTCTTGGTTTCAGCTCAGGTCATGATCTCACCTGAGCTAAAACCAAGAGTCAGACACTTAACCAACTGAGCTATGCAGGTGCCCCACTTCTCAGGCTTCTTAATTCAGTGCTAAAGCTCTCTCATCTAGTCCTTGCCTGTACCTCCAGGCATACCACCAGCTACCCACTGTCTTGAACTTACTGCTTCGGCAAAGCCAAACTGCTTGCTTTTTTGTCAGACACTGTTTACTTGCTCTGCTCTCTGTCTTTGCTCTCATTATTAAGAAGACTTTCTCCTTCTCCATCCTTGACCTAGCTAATTCTTAAGAACTTACTTAGGTGTCACTTTCTCCCAGAAGCCTTTCATTATAAACTGTTCCCCACAGGATAAAGCAAGTATTCAGTAAATGTTTGTTGAATGAATTACTACACTTCATTTTGTTGATCTAAGTATTGGACAATCTGAAAACCTAGCAACATAATATTAGAACTACTAATACTAATTTTTGGGTCAGTGTAAAACTCGTGTTCCTGCCCTGATTTATTCCATGGGGTACTCTAAAAGTGAGACTGAGCTCTTTTCTCCTTTTGGAATAATTGTTTTCTCAATGTTTATACAATTTGTCCCTCTTTATAGTATCAGAAGTTAGCTTCATGTGCCATTATTAGAGTAAATGGAAATGTTTACATAAAATTTCTATAAAAGGTACAAATAAAATATATATACTTATACATATATATATACACATACACATATATTTCTGTTTAAATTTGGGGAATCAAAGATTAAATTCCTGCTGAAAGCTATAATCCAAATTGTTTTTTAGTCTTGCTAGGCAAGTTAAGTCCATCCTGAAATGAAATTATAACGTGTTATTGTGATCATGCAATAAAGTCATAGAGACACCAATAACTCTTTTGATTTATTCCCAATCACATTGATTGGTTCAGCAGTTTATTTTCCTATATAAGGCAATATTGATGGGGCATTTGAGTTATGATTTACTTTATTTCTAAGCTTGCCCTTTGAATTATACCCTTGAAATTTTTGATTCTTATGGGCTGAAAAGTTCATTGGCTCTGTTTCTTCGAAGAAGAAAACCTTTTCTCTTTGTAGATACTATATCCACTTTAGTAAGAATAGAGGTGCTGAAGAAATTCTCTCAGTTTCTGCCATTTTAATTAAGTCAGTGAATTTAGAGTCACAGCATTGCCTTTCAAACTTTTTTTTACATTTGCCTTTTCCTTGCTTTTATTGTAAAATATTTGGTACAGTGAAGAATACATGTACTATATAAATGTAAGTCATGGAGCATAATAATAGGGAACATATTATGACAGAGTAATTCTCAATGGCAACAAAACTCCCTTAGTACCAGTCCTAATTCCATGGAGGCAGTGCAGTCAGTCGGTCATTTAGATTTTTATTGGACCTGACGAAAAAGCTCAGAGTGAGAAACAAGGAGGTTCACCATTTCTTCATTGATCTTTGATGTTCTTGTTACCTAACATGAGTTAATGGTGAGCTGGCAGAGAGAAATACATATGCTACAATTGATTCAATTATTTAAATTTTTTTTTCTTCATCCTCCCATATAAAATGCTTTCTGTAGTATGAAATTATCCTCAGTATTTTCAACTAATCACCCATCTGTCTATCATGATCATTTTCTCTGGGAGGAAGATGTCTTTGGTGTTGAGGGGGTGATTGGCTGTTGGCACAAAAGATAGTTTTCTCATTATCCGTGCAATAGTGGAAAAGGACAGTAAGGAAACATATACCTGTGTCTCGTGGTCATCCATTTCGCTGATACTGATGTAAAACATAAAATAAGTAAAGTGCTGACCTGCTTCACAATGATGAATGAAGTGGCAGATGGTGGGATTGTATTGGAACCAGATTGTTCATGCCCAATCTCATGCCCTTGTGCATTTCAGCTGCTATTTTTCATTTGTTATAAAAATGCCATTATCTTGACCAGTAATGCAGTTTCTCAGATATTTTGAAATCCTTAAAGGCTTATTTTTCAGAAAGCCTGTGCTGGAACACCACCGACTGTGCCTCGTGTGCATCATATTAGGCTAATGTAGGGTGGAAATAGCAAATTGACTTCGATAACGGATTTTCAAGTGTGCTCTTTGTGGATGAAATGCTGTTTCACTTATTATGATTTTTTCAGGCAGTAATTTATTTGTAAATGTCTTGACTGCACTTTAATGCCACTCTGTCTCTGGGGGTGAGTCTGTGTTGCAACCAGTTACAGAGATAACAAGGTTAGGAATACATCCTCACATGGTATTTGTCTAGGGCCTGAAACTTTTTTTGTTGTTGTGACAGCCTCACAGGAACAAATGATTCAACAAGATTTAGCAGGATAAGGGTAGAGAGGCTATAAATTAGCATATAGTTGCCCAAAGGTTTTGTATATATACGTTCTTTGTGCAAGGAAGTCAAAAGCTGACATTAAGGCATGTAGAAGCCATCTTAATTCTTTGCTGTTAATGCTGATTAGCACTATTAGTGGTGGTGGGTGCTGCTGGGTGGGGGAGCCAGAGATACAATATCGCTTCCCAATGACAGGGGATTTGTGTCTATGGGACCCAGTTTCTCTCTCAAAGGTGAAGAAAGTGAGTCAGATATGTAGGATACACTTATTATAGAGGTTTTCATGGGCTTCTTGGCTTGACTGAAAGTTCATGTTCATATGTAGATCATAAGAAATTATGTTCTAGAGTAGGGCTCAGCAAACTTCCTTTGTTTGGGATCAGTTAGTAAATACTTCAGGTTTTGTGGCTCATGTTCTCTGTCATAATTACTCATTTCTGCTGATGCTGTGCAAAAGCAGCCATAGACAATGAACAAATGAATAAGCATAGCTGTGTTCCAACAAAACTTTATTTTAAAAAAAAACAGGCACTGGGCTGTATTTGGTGAACAGACGCTAATTTGCACATTGTTTTCTTGGTTAAGTGGAGAAGGGCTTGCAGATGCTTGCACCATTGCACCAGCTCTCCTTTTAAAGTAGCAGTGAGGACATGTGATCCTGTATAATTCACGTTATTCTGTCCTAAGCCCCTTCTCCATGCTTTTGAGAATGTTACAAATTTAACATACTCGTCATTATCTTCCTCTACTGTTGTTCCTTCAAGGTGATTTGAATTGAAGGCATTTCCTGAAGGACACCAGAATAATATTTTAGTGTTGACTGCAGTCAAATAACTAACATCCTTTGGAGAGAAAGTCATTACTGTCTTGGGCTACAGGATTGGGCTGGAGGTTGTTAGCATTTTCAAATGTTAGCCTTCAAAGGTTGATGGTTTTATTTTCCAAGTAGGATGACTTATTTTCCTTTTGTTTCTCTCTTTGCCTTTTCCTCCCCCCACGCCCCCCCACCACACTTTAATTTCTTACTCTCCTCCTATCTCCCTTCACCACTTGACTGCATCATACTGGGTTACTGGTTGCTGAGGTGCTGCGTCACCTTCTGTAATGTTGCTTGATCTTTGATTTCCTGTGAAGCACAATGAATCTTACATTAGACCATTCTGAGTCAGGTGGTGTGCCATCTGTTCCAGGCCTGGAAAACAGGAGAAACAGAAAGCAACAACTATCCTAGTTTTCAGAAGAGCAGAATATTCATATTTACAGAGTGAGAGAGAGAGAGTGAAAATTCTGATTTTTAGACAAGGTAAAATTTTATTTTCCTCACAATCACCTAATCAGCTTGATGTAAAACCTTTATTAAAATCATTTGACACGTTACTATACTCCTGGAATGGGATAGGTTTGAACCTATTTGCCTTGGTTGTTCTGGGATGATGTTAGATTTAAGTGGTTGGGAATGGTTGTATAATTGTACATAATCGCTGCATTGCTTGATGCTCCACAGAATACGTGAGAGCAGCTGGCAAACCTGGATATTGGAGCTGATAGCAGGTAGCATATAACAAATTGAAAGAAAGAGGCCAACCAGAGATCTCCAGGCTGCCAACTTTTGATAGCATTTAAAAGCCTGATCTAACCTTCTGTTAAGAAAATGAGAAACCCCATTTACCACACAGCTTTAAATCCCTCAGCTAAATAATTAACTATAGATAAAACTCTTCTAACTGTACATTGCTTTGGTAGTAATGTATTCAAATTAAAAGCAAATTGCTTTTATAATACACCCATCAGTTTAAAGGCATAGTGTATAGGAAAGTTGCTAAGACCTATGTCTGCAGTGCATTAAAAGTCCACCCCTGTTAAAGTACAGTTGCCTTCAAAGTGCTATAACAACTTCCCTAAATATCATGTAGATTATAGAAGAAAAAAAAAACAGGACGGTTTTAGAAACTCCTTTAAAGAGTTCATTGATCTTCCTGCACTTTTGTCATTTTTACCAGGTATTTTTAAGAATTGGCATTCGCTGGAAATGTAAAACATTGCCCAAAAATTCCTGCTAAAAGTGAGGAACCTATAAAAATGAGACAGACAGCTGCTCAGGCTAACTCTATAAAGTGCTAGCCATCTCCCTCAAATTCTTGGAGCACAGAACAGAAAGTTCTGGTGTGTTCAGTTGCTGGAGCTTCTTCCTTTCAGTATTGACCTTGGCACATCTGGTGTCATAGTTTAATACCTCATAGACTCAACATCTTCAGCTCCCTTTGGAAAGGGAGCTGGGCAATGATAGCTTATCCAATTGTGGGAAATTATGATCTGTTTGTTTTTTTTAAATTTTTTTTAATGATTTTTTAAATTTATTTCTAGGAGAGAGAGAGACAGCGTGACCAGGGGAGGGTCAGAGAGAGAGGGAGTCACAGAATCCGCAACAGGCTCCAGGCTCTGAGCTGGCAGTCAGCACAGAGCCCGACGCGGGGCTCGAACCCACGAACCGCGAGATCATGACCTAAGCGAAAGTCGGAAGCTTAACCGACTGAGCCACCCAGGCGCCCCAATTATGATCTGCTTTAAATATAGATAAATAGGCATCTGGTCATCAGAAACAGTTTTGCAGAAATTTTCTTGGCTGCAAAAGAGATATGTTGAGGCAAAAATTGGACAGTGTGGAGCAGTTTTGGGAGATGTCATGTCATATTAGGGGAAAAGGGCATGGAGTAGTTAATGCAGCATTGTTACCTTAAAAAACATATTTTATTAGCACAGATCAGAGCCTTACCATATTTTCCTATCTTTTCACAACTAGAATTAAAGCAGAGGCAGTTCCACCCACCCCCCCAAAAAAAGTCTGATAATGAGATCAGCCCTGCTCTGGAACCCCAAATGTAATCTTGACACATTTATGATCCCCTTCAGGAAATACAGAACAGCTCACTGTTGCACAGCACATTGTTTATTTTCACAAGTAAAAGTTTAGCATGGAAGCTTTTAAAATCAATTCTGCTCACATTAAAGGTATTTTTAGATTTTCAAATTTCATGTTACAATTTTACATGATTTTTTTTTTTTAATATGAGTACTTTCATGTCCACCTATTCACTAGTATGTGATCCTTCTGAACTGAAGGTCTTTCACTTCTCTCCATGCAGCCTTTATGTCAAAATCTATGTGGTTCTTGGACCAGGAAATTTTTCACAACATTAAAATAAAAATAGGCATTCCAACCTTTGATCTACACCCTGGTCTACACAGCTGCATTTTACATGGATCCAAGATCCACATGGCCAATTGGGGCGGCCTGTCAAGCAATTCCAAACCATTCCAGAGAACACACTGCAGATTTCTCTTCCTGATTTCATTCCTGTTTCCATTTACTTGGCAGCAGTGGAATTCAAGGACTCTAAAATGCATATAAAACTCACAAAGCTTGTATGTGTACATTCAAAAATGAAGAACGAAAGCAATTATACAAGCAGATCTGTGAGATACTGTGATCTCAAAATTTTTCTTCTGGCATATCCCACAGTTATTTTTACTTTCCTTCTTATGTGTCTCTACTGGTTTTCCAAATTTCTTTTTATCTGCTTTACTGTTGAGATGAACAATCCACTATTTAGTCCTAATATTGTGAGCATTTTGCGTAATTCGAACCCAACACACTGCTTCCAAGTCCATTTTCTCAGTGATGAATTTGTTGTAAATACCATTGTGTTACATTGTGGAATCATGCGTACACTGTCTGTATGTTGACATTGGGTAACCAGAATTTTTTCTCTTGTGTAAAATCATTTTTAATGCCCTTTATGCATTCTCCTAGGCATTTATTACGACTACATTTAATTTATTTTACTTGGGTAATTTCCCAATAAGAATAATTGGACTAACACAAATAGTAAGTAGCAAATCTATAATACTACGTATTCATTGGCTCCAGACTATTGATGCATCTGTCTCTCCTACTTGTCACTCCATCCTTTCTTAATTACCTCTTGGTCCGGTTTGGATTCTGTGGTCCACTATTTCAAGAACTCTTTCATCAGTGATCTGAACTCTTTTGCACCTTTGCTTTTTCATTCCATCCAGCCAAATCATCAACTCTGGTTGAGCTTAACTGAACTCTTTATCTGTGCTAGTACTTGCCTAGTACAGCATAGGTAAATAAAATAATGCAATATGGCAGACTGTATGGTATTGTTAAACCTCATTATATTCTTTATGTCATATATCCATTGACATGTTCTATGACTTTAACTTGGCAATTATTTTATAAATAAATAAATCTATTTATATTTACTCATATATACTCTCATTATTCTACCAAACTAGCATAATTTCTTCCTAGATTCCTACAGTTATCACCTGAATGGTATTCCAATATCTACTCTTGACCGTCTCTGAATCTTTTTTCTGTAATAATCTTTTAAAAATGCATATCTCATTAAGTGCCTTCCCTGACTATAAGCTTTGAAAGCTGTCCATTGCTTTTAGGACAAAATCCAGTATATTTTACATGTCCTGTATGATTCTGTATAATTGATTGTCTGTTGGTCTCTCTGCTCCATACTGGTACCATCTTCTTGTGATACTGATAAACACTGACTTCGTTCACTACCTTGAATATTCTTGGTCCTTTTATTTTCCAAGGTAAGTAGCATACAACCTTCAAATCTCAACATGGGTTATTTCAGAAGAAGTGTGTACCTCCCATCACCCTCACTGTACCTGGCAGCCCTTCCCCAGTGACTGACCAGAGCTATAAAGAGCATGCCTCTTTGCTGTATTGTGAGACTGACTCAGTGGAGCAAATCCTGCTCCAGAGAGCCCTGTGGGGTCAAGTTCAAGCTCATCTTCAGCTTAGCCCACATTCTTGCTTAATTTTCTTCACTGCTTATCTTTTTACCCTTAGTCCAGTTTTTCTGAGAGAAGTGCCTTAGTATGTCACTTGAACAAGCGTCCTGACTGGGGACTCTGTCTCTGGGGAACTCACCATATGACAACACTTTGTATTTCTCCTTCATTACACTACTCAAGCCTTTATTTGTGTACTTGGGTCTTTGATTATTGTTTGTCTTTGCCACTAGATCATAAGCTCTTGAAGGCAAGGATCATATGTGTTTTGACCTCCATATACAGTATCCTGTAGAGTACTAGGCACATCATTGATATTTGTAAATTACTGTTAAGTTAATTTTAAATTAATCTAAGTATCATCATTCTGCCTCAGTGATCTGTAGGCTTCTGACCCATTCCTGGCCCTGATAAATACTTTTAGGCACAGGGATGCCCACTCTAAGAAGGAAATAGGGTGGTCAGATGTTCACTCTTTGATCTTTTGACCGCTGAAACCTATCTACCTGCATGAACATACTGAATCATGGTTTTCTCCTATTTTGGCTGACTAATTCATGTCTAACTGTATTATTCTATATGCCCAATTCTTCTTAGTTAAAATCAAGACACTTGCCCATTCTTACTGTTAATTCATAACCCAAACAGTTTCAAGATCTGGTAGTGAAAGGAAAGTGTTACATCCCTGTAATTTGGAAAATGGAAGTAATACAGATTCCTGGAAACATGTTTATCTTGCCTGGGTAATTTGTTTTCCAATGTTTCCAATCCTTTTGCTGTTACACTTTCAAATTAAAAAAGAAAATGCAAGCATATTTTTCTTTTAATCTTTTCATAAAAATACTAAATGGTTGTGACCAAAGATTACTCTCTCTGTGATAATGTTTAGTTTCTCAAATTTGACAATCAGCATTTGAAAATAAAGTTTTGTGTTCTTAAATTGTATTTCTTGAATATAATCATATTTCATTTTCTATGTATTACTATATCTGTAGAGGTGAGAACACCAAAGTTAGCCCATTGTTAATATAAATACATTTCTGTCAATAAGGACTTTTTCCCCTAAAGTAATGAATAAAGAACTGTGAGAGGGGTGTTAGGTATTTTTTTTTCTTTTAGGTAAATTAGAGTTCCCATGCCACCATTTATAGTACCCTTGGTAAAGTTTCTTTTAACAGTGTAGTTTCTCAGTAGATTGAGTTATTGGGCTTTAATTGAGGGATTGTTTGTCAGAGGTCACAATCTGGTACATATGAGAAAAATTTCCATGAGGAAATGTTTATAACAACTATATGAAAAATATCTTCTCTTAAATATGTCTCCAAGCTTTGTTAAGGGCTTGATTATGCCATCGAAAAGAAAACTAAAGTTTTCAGAGGACCAGGGAATTTGGCAAATAAAATCAAGTATGTTTTAGATTCTGAAGCATATGCATTAAATTCAACAAATGCCTCACCTCACTTATGTCATTTTAAAGACTAATTATACATGGTTTTGGAAAGGAAGATTTCATTTTCAGTCATTGAAAAGAAAAAGGAAACGTAGTCCGACTGAATCTGTTTTTTAGAGGCTCTTAATTGCAGTTATCCTTATGCTATGGGTACCTCTGTGTGATAATTGATCTTTACTCAAGCCCTTGCTCATGTTGCGATCAATTAGCAGCCAAAGGTGGAAGCTGCTGCTTAATTTCATGAAAAAAAAGTCTCCTGAATTTCTGGATTTTAATTACTAGAAGGTGGTTAGGACCGGTATAAATTTCCATCATCCTGATATCATTTAGAACTGCTTTCCAAGATTAAAAGGGAAATACAAATAGAATTGAGGTATTAAAGAAAACTAGTGATATTTATGTTAAAAAATCACTAAGTGATTCAGCTTCAACTTTGAACAATTTTTAACTAAAATGGGATTGAGTAGTCGTTAAGGGAACATGGTTTTAAAAATATTCTTGGTAAATGGCTTTGATGGCTGTAATAGCTATTTGTCTCATGCAACATGAAGAACAATCAACAAAACTGATTTGTTATTGGGAGGAAAATAGAGTTACAACGTTTTACATCTAAAAATGAGTCAAAAAATTTCAAACATAAGTTTTAATTAGCATGCTGCTAGGGAAGGAAGAGGAGCTCTATTATGGACAAAGGACAAGGCTTTTTAAAACAGATCATGCCTCATGAATTGTTATGTCTAGTACTTTATTTGGAAAATCCTTACATTAATATAAAATGTTCACTTGTGTTGGTGAATATACACCTCACGTCCTTACCAGGAGCTGTTAAGAACCATGGACTTGTCCTATCCATATTTTGAAATTTAATGCGTTTTTTTCCCCTGCTGGGTTGTAAAGTTTTATTTGCATTCCTTTTCTACATTCCTTTCCTATTTTTTGTATTAGTGTCTGTTATAAAATATTTGAATTTAATTTTTAAAAATATTTTTAAATGTTTGTTTATTTTGAGAGAGAGAAAGAGAACAAGCGGGGAAGGTGCAGAGGGAGAGGGAGACACAGAATGTGAAGCAGGCTCCAGGCTCTGAGCTGTCACAAAGCTGCAGGGCTCGAACTCACAGACTGTGAGATCATGACCTAGGCGGGGGTTGGACGGTTAACATACTGAGCCATCCAGGCCCTCCAATTTCATTCTTTTTAGAAATCATTAGAGTAACATTTACAATTTTTGGACCATTGAAGTTTTGAGGCACACTCATGAAACATAATTCTAAAGATAAGCATGGCTAAATTAGAAGAGTTATAGGAAATTGCTGAAAAATGGAAAACAATTTTTTAAATAAGAACCTGAATTAATTTTAAATTAGTGCTGTTTTTACAAATAATTTTCACTCATTGAATTTTTTTCTTTTATCACTAAGAATTCAAAACAAGTTTGTTCCTAAACAAAATATATTACTTGTCTTTCTCATCATACTATCTCATTTTATATTCCAGAAGGATATTTTCTGTTGCCATAAAAAAAGATTATTTTTACTTTAAATAATACATTTTAGAAAGTAAATTAACATTATAGACGTCTGTAAAGTGATCCTACATGTCAAAGTTTTTCAGTGCTAAAAAGAAAAAAAAAGTATTGTGAACAAGAAATATCTCTTTTCAAATACATGAGTAGATCTGGAAAGATTTTCAAAACTGTTATGCAACATATGTATGTCAGTGTGCTTTGATATGAATTCCCAGGTTATCATATTCCTGAACACCACTGATGGCTAATTTCTCTTTGCTAGCACCCTAGAAATATGTAGAGTTAGAAACATTTGCAATAAAGTATCTTAATAGAAAATTTTCCTTATTCTCTTCTAGGGTATCTCTTAGATTCTTGTATTTCCCATTGGTTATTATTTTTATGACTGAAACAATTACTATTTTTTAAATGTTTTATTTCTGAGTGAGTGAGAGTGAGAGAGAGAGAGAAAGAGTGTGAGCAGGGGTGGGTCAGAGAGGGAGAGGGAGATACAGAATCTAAAGCAGGCTCCAGGCTCTGAGCTAGCTGTCAGCACACAGCCTGATGTGGGGCTCAGAGGCTCAAACCCACCAACTGTGAGATCATGACCCGAGCCAAAGTCGGATGTGAAACCGACTGAGCCACCCAGGCGCCCTTAATTATTGACCATCTTCAAGTATAAAGGAAGAGTCAGCTTCTTGGGGGGAAAAAAAAAAAGCCTTAGATTTTAGACAGTTTGAATTAATATCTCCGGGGGGAAAATATGATTCCAATGTATAATATTGTTCTTTGCTGTAATACTATCAAGAAAATTGGATAAATGATGACTAGCTTATGGCTTTTTGATTTATACATTGTTTGGTGAGGACTTTTGGGGGATACACAATGATTAGTTAAAATAAAAAAAAGATTATTTAGCAATAAAATTTCTTTTTGGTTATAAATTGTTTTTACATTGATTTGACAAATAAACTTATGGCTTACAGTTTTTAATTGATTAATAGACACTTAATTGATCATCGTGTATGTGCTCTGTGATTAAAGAGACACAAAAGAGAGAAAGAAAACATTGGCTGTCTGATCACTGGTAACTCCTGATCTCCATCAGAAGACAAAACACATAGATTGGACTGTAACAGAAGGATAATTTGCAAAGGGGGAAACTATATTCAGATACTCAGAAAAGGCTTTAAACAAGAGTGAAATTTGAATGAATCTTTGTGAATAAATTGCATTTCCATAGGTGGACAGGAAATAGGGAAACATTCCTTGTTGGAGACAGTAGGAATGTGTAGTCAAAGAGAATGTGTTTAACAGTTCCTTTCTATAAGTAGAACTGAAACAACACTGAAAAGGAAAAATACCACTGATATATAATATGTTGGAGAAAATTAAGTTTCCTAGAATATCTTTTGGACAGAATGCATACTGTATGTTCTGGGAAGAATACTTTGATAAGATCTTGTCAATATGGTATAGTCATTGCATTTGGTTCTGTGTAAGATATATTTGGTAAGTGTCATGTCTTGTTTGGCCAGGTGGTATTGTAAACTTGAGACAGAGCTAAGTTGTGAGGAAAATAGAGAAGAATCTTTTTCCTACCTTCTCTCAATTAGCACTCACTCTCTGTTCTAAAGGTCAAAGTTGAATATTTTAAATGATTATTTTTTTAATGTTTATTTTTGAGAGAGAGGGACAGAGTATGAGAAGTGGACGGGCTGAGAGAGAGGGACATACAGAATCTGAAGCAGGCTCCAGACTCCAAGCTGTCAGTGCAGGGCCCAACGCTGGGCTCGAACTCACAAATGGTGAGATCATGACCTGAACCAAAATTTCTTGCTTAACCAAATGAGCCACCCAGACCCTCCAAATTTGATTATTATAAAAGATTAATAGGGCCGCCTGGATGGCTTAGTCGGTTGAGCGTCCGACTTTCGCTTAGGTCATGATCTCGCGGTTCATGGGTTCGAGCCCCGCTTCGGGCTCTGTGCTGACTGCCAGCTCAGAGCCTGGAGCCTGTTTCAGATTCTGTGACTCCCTCTCTCTCTGACCCTCCCCTGTCACGCTGTCTCTCTCTCTCTCCTAGAAATAAATAAAAATATTTAAAAAAAAAAAGATTAATAAATTATTACATAATTGGTGCAACCACAATATCCCTGTCCATGATTTACTCTTAATGCTCTTCAGGTTGGAAGTGGAAGGCTATTATTGTAAAAGATCACGCCTAGTAAGGGAGAATGACTATAGACCACAGAAGAACTTAAAACCCAGGCAAAATGTGTTGTTGGGATCTATTGTGTTAAGCAATGAGGGTAGGCACTTGAGGACAGTAGGGCAGGCGTTTGAAAAAGAACTTGGACAGAAAGAGTGCCAAGAGACAGAGTAGATACCATGAGATTGGATGTAATTTGTGTTAATAATTTAGGTGTAAGGTGATGAATACTTTAATAATGATAATGGCTATCAGAATGAAGTAGAAGAGATACATATAATATTTTTTCATTTTTTAAGATTTTACTTTTATTTCAATTATCATACAGTATAATATTAGCTTCATATGTATAATATATTGATTCAATACATTCATATGTCATCCGGTGCTCTCAGGACATGTGCACTTCTTAATCCCTATCACCCATTGGACCCATCTCCCCACCCTCATCCCCTCTGGTACACATCTGTTTGTTCTCTTTGTTTCAAGATTTTATTTAAGTTCTAGTTAGTTAGCTAAGTATAGTGTAATGTTGGTATCAAGAGCAGAATTTAGTGATTCATTAGTTACATGTAACACCCAGTACCCATCACAGCAAGTGCTCTGCTTATTACCCATTACCCTTTATATCCAATATTTTTTTAAATGAAGAAGTAATGTGACTTAAAAACAACTTGCTTATCAATAGTGAAAAATCAAGGATGGTTTTCCAGGTTTTTGGTTAAAAAGCACAGAAATGAAATGGTTGAAAAAAAAGAAAACCTTTGGTGAGAAGGTTAGACTTCGCATATACAAAATTTAAGATTGAAAAGGGGGGTGGTTCCTGGGTGGCTTAGTCAATTGAGTTGCTGACTCTTCATTTCAGCTCAGGTCTTGATCCCGGGATCATGGGATCCCAGGATCATGGTGATTGAGCCCCTCATGGGGCTCTGAGATAAGTGGGGGGCCAGCCTAAGATTCATTCTGTCTCTCCCCTCTGTCCCTTCCCTGTTTGCTGGCATGTGCATCCGTGTGCATTCTCTTACTCTAAGATTAAAAAAATTAAAAATAAAAAAATGTTTAAAAAAGTTTTAAAAAGGATTGAAAAGGATTATCTGTGTGTTTTTTAACTAACATCAGTTAATTTGTTTTAATATTTCCACAGTTGAGAAATTATAAAACTTAAGGCAAGAATTTCATTTGAAAAGGTGAAAAAAATGGTGTTAGATAATTCCCAGATAAATTAAATATTAAGTAAGAGCTTTGGACATATACATTGTCCTTATAATTTGTATCTTGATAACTAAGAAATTTCATATTGCTACAGAAAGAATTAAAATCATGCCGTGTATGAACTAGTTTTAGTAATCACTACTACATTTCTGGCAAGGTTTTCTCCTTTAATACCTAGTGCTTAACACTAGGGGCTTCAAGCTACTCATTTTCTTGGATGATGTCCTTGGGATAGACACGAATCAGCACGGTCCTGTGTCAGAAAAATGGCTAGATTTGTCTAACTTATCTCTTAAATCATAGCAAAAGTCATACAAGATGATCATTTTAAAAAGAACAACCCATTTTTATCATTTTAATCTATAACAAAAGTCTTTTAGTATTTAATGGAAACAAAGCATAACATATATAGCAAATTCATTTGTCATTGAATCAGTATAAAAAATAACTATAAAACTTTAAAAACTCTTTGAGATAATTTGATCTATTTTTTGTTTTATATTGTTAGAGTCTTTCCTTCCAGTGACAAAAAGCACTATCTTTAACATTAGTCAAATGATGAGGTTCAGAATATACGACCCCAAAATAGGGTACCTTGGTATATTGAATATGGAACAGTTTGAGAAAATGGCAGAAACAGGAAGATCAATCTATTTTGAACTTCCCCTTGTCCTCCTAACCTAGATAGGTCATAAAACCCTCCTCTGCCCTCCTTAGACCCAGAGGACTGAGGCATCCTATTTCCAAAGGCAAGGAGATGCCAAGAAGAATCTTAACAAAGAGACCTTGGGGCGCCTGGGTGGCTTAGTCGGTTAAGCGTCCGACTTTCGCTTGGGTCATGATCTCGCGGTTCGTGGGTTCGGGCCAAGCGTCGGTCTCTGTGCTGGCTGCCAACTCAGAGCCTGGAGCCTGTTTCAGTCTGTGACCCCCTCTCTCTCTGACCCTCCCCTGTTCACGCTGTCTCTCTCTCTCCTAGAAATAAATAAAAACATTAAAAAAAAAAAAAAAGGCCTTACTGTTTCCCCCAATGTATATTGGGGTAAGAGTACAAACTCTTGCCGCATACTTCTTAATCTATCATATTTCTACACAGTTGTCCACTCATCATCCAACCTACCATAAATGAATTCAGGGCTGTTCCTTTGGGTCCTCATTTTCTTATGAAGGCTCCTGTCTCACACAAAATAAATATTAAATAGATTTGCATGCTTTCTTCCATTAATCTCTCTTTGCCAGTTTAATTTTGAGACCCACCCAGGGAACCTAAAATGGTCGGGAGAAAGTTTTTCTTCCCCTTCAGAAACAAATGATATATTGGAATGAAAGAACCAAAAACTCCCCTTAACTCAGTTCTATTTGCCACACCCTGCCACACCTCACAAGCTAAGGATACTTGTATGAGTTAGTCTTAACCACGTTTTGATTGATCTTATATGAACTTTTATAAACAAATATTTAAATATATTTTCTCTTCTTTTATTTTTAATGCAGTTATACTGCAACTCTTCCCCCAGCTTGAACCCAAATATATTTACTTATCACTTATGTAAATCTAAGCAATTCTTTTAAATAGCAGTGGAAACCAAAATATGCCACCTCCAAATAAGCCTTTTTGACTTACAAATTTTGAATTAAAGGTATTTAGGAAACAGCAGGTACATGAAGGATACTTGACTCTCTTTTCTTCCTAAAAGCAGAAGGTAAAGCCCCCATGTGAAAGGTGCCCTGGCTGTATCAGGAGGAAGGCATTCGTATCAGTAGAGATGGAGATGGTGGGACCAGGAAATGTATACAAACAAACTTCGATAAACTAACCCTTATCTTCCTAGTTACTTCTTCATTTACTACCCCTGTCCCCAAATCCCTTTGTCTTGATTCTTCATAAACGTATTTTGTCTTTGTCTAAAATGTGTAAAAGCTTTCTACCCTGGTCACTTCTTTGGATCTTAATTCTCTTGTGAAAGCTCCCAGGTACATGTAAAAAATTAATAAATGTGTGTGTTTCTTCTGTTAATGTCTTATGTCAGTTTAATTCTTTGGCCCAGCCAGAGACGCAAAGACAGTAGAGGAGAGTGTTTCTCCTCCTACAATAGATTTCTTATGTTCCTTAGAATAAATGTACCAGAATGTGGCAACGGGTCATCATTTGATGACTGTCCTGTGTCTCTATTATTTTGAGATGGTAAGGAAAATGGAATAAATAATATACCACAAATGTATAACAATTCAAAAAATAAAATTAACAATCACTTATAAGCTGACATATGTATGTCTATGTGATAAATCCTTGAAAGGAAATGTATTTGTTAAAAGTGTGTATCTTTGGGGCACCTGGGTGGCTCGGTCAGTTAAGCGTCCGACTTCGGCTCAGGTCATGTTTTCCCAGTTCCTGGGTTGCAGCCCCGCCTTGGGCTCTGTGCTGACAGCTCAGAGCCTGGAGCCTGCTTCTGATTCTGTGTCTCCCTCTCTCTCTGCCCCTCCCCTACTCATGCTCTGTTTCTCTCTGTTTCAATAATAAATAAACATAAATTTTTTTTTAAAAGTGTGTATCTTTCTAGCTTCACCCACATTCACAAAGTGGAAATTCATAATCTTATTCGTAGGCTCCAAGTGCCTGTTTTTATAGGTAGCCTATACAAGTGTTTTCTTTCTGTCACTGTATGCAAAGTGGTATGTCATTTCCCTAACAACTAGTTACAGTAAGAATCCTTTCATGTTTATTGGTCATTTGCCATTCCTCATTTGTGAAATGACTGCTCATATCCTGTGTTTGTTTTTCTATTGGGTAATTTGTCTTTCCCTCATCTTATTATGAATATTATTTTTTTTGTTTTTGTATGTATTGCAGAATAATTTTCTTCCATTCTCTCTTTTGTCTTTTGACTTTAATAATTGCCTTTTTAGAGGTAACTGGGTAGCTCAGCTCAAGCTGATTCTTGAATTTGGTTCAGGTCATGGTCCCAGCGTCAGGCGTGTGGAGCCTGCTTGGGATTTTCTCTCTCCCTTTGTGCCCCTTCTCCCCAGTTGTGCTTGGTCTCTTTCTCTCCCTTTCTCTCAAAAATAAAAATAAAAAACTTAAAAATGTCCTTTTTTGTCACAGTCTATGAGTCTGGACTTCTCTCTTGCCCAGCAAGAGAGCAGACACAGAACTGAATATGAGAGAGGCTAATGTCCGACAGGAGACAAGAGCCCCCAACAGGTCTTTGATCTATTTATTGAGCTCACAAGTTATTACCCACACCATGAATGTGAAGAAAACAAGATCCTATGCACGTGAATCTGGCACAAACAATCAGACAGTAATCATTTACTTGTGTAAGAAGCAAACAGTCTGGGGAGCGAGTGGTGTTTGTGATAAGGTACGTTGCACCAGATGGAAAGTAATTCCATGAAGGTGATGTAACAACTTACTCTCGATCCCATTATATCTCACTAGCTCACCTCTAGCACTTTCACCCGTGGTGGCTGCTTTCTGCCCTAAGCTTTTTTCTAAGCCATTTATGTATGTAGAATCTATTTCCCCATACTATTTAATATAATTTTTAAAAGATTCGTCAAATTTGTAATTTTTTCTCTTGGTTTTGAGTTTGAGGCCTCGTAAATGTTTACCATTATCTTTAGTTTACAGGAATATTTTCCAAAATTTTATTTATTTTTTTATTTAACTATTTTTCAGCGATTGAAACTTTATTTCATCAAGACTATGTTAGTATATATTGTGAGGAAGTGATCTGTGTGGTTAATTTTGAGTTGGATAGCCACAGTGCATGAACTGGTTAGCAAGTTAAAGATCTTTCCCCTTTTCAATTAAAATATCATATTTATAATATACTAATCCCTCTAGTATATTGAAATCTATTTCTAGACTCGAGTCTGTTTACCATTTTAGCTATTTAGCCTTGTGTCAGTTTCATACAACTTAGAATAAAGAGTTATAATAAACTTTATCATACTGTAGAGTTAGTAATTCTTCATAGATTTTTTTCAGAACTTATAAAGCAATTTTTACAAATGCACTTGATTTTAAAAAACTTAAAATCAATTTTAAAATTCCTCCCTCCCCACCAAATTCTATAAATTTTTATTGGAACTGCATTAAGTTTACGTAATAATTTAAAAAGAACACATTTTAATTACTTAAGCCTCACCCAAGTCTCTGTTATATCATATTTTATTACTTTCTATATGTATCATACCTAGCTTATTAAATTTAGTCTTAAAAATTTTACAATTTTGGTCTTCAGATTCAAAACCATCAATAGCCACAGATTAACAGGATTAGGAATAATAGTCTATATCAAGATGACTTTACTATTTGATTATCTGCATTAACAAAACATTAATATTCCAGGAAATTTTTGTCCCAGATAATAACATTGGACATAATTGCAGTTTTTGTTTCAGGAATTTTTGAAAAATTTTATTTATTAAAAAAAAAAGACTACTCATCTTTCTCTTATCAGGATGAGCATCCCCTTCTTAGAAAAATTACTTTGGTTATTTGAGGTTTCCTCTTTGAGACTTGATTCAAAATCTTCATTGTATTATTTTCATCAATTCTAAACTATTATATTATAAATGTGTTCCATCTCAGTCAGGACTTCTACCCTGCATGGGAAGATCCACTTAAATCAAGATCCTCAGACTTTTTAATACCCTTCCTTTGACTTTCTCCTGCCAAGATTGTACTGTGGAGAAGTCTGTGGAGGTGGTGTTCTCTGTTTATGCCAAACAATTAATTTGGCTTTGCTTGAATAAACATTATCTTAATGGTTCTTTTAGAGATGGTAGTCGGCAGTTATTGTGACTTTCTTCCTTTTATCTATTTTTAACTGCCCAGGGAATTTATAAGCAAAAACTATAGAGTTTTGCCAGTTTATTCAACTATAGTGTAACTTTCTTAAAAGTAAAAAACTTTTCATAAGAATCTTTTGGATTTTCTTTTCTAAAACCAATCGTATAATAAAATAAAAATATTGGTTTCTCTTAATTTCATATATTTATGCCACTTAATAAAAACTGTTTCCCCTAATTTTATTAAAACAAGTTGAATAAATGTGAGACTGGCCATCCTTATGTATTCCTAATTTTTTTGGACTGTCTTTGTCATTTCATAGTTTAATATTTGTTATTTTTATAAGAATTATAAATACCTTAGTGGGTTTTTCCTAATCCATTTTATCTTAGAAGTTTTGTTAGAAGGCAGCCAGGTGGCCCAGTTGGTAAGTGTACAACTTGTCTCAGGTCATGATCTCACAAGTGTTAGATCAAGCCCCATGTCAGGCTCTCCACTGGAAGTGGAGCCTGCCTGGGATTCTCTCTCTCCCTCTCCCTCTGCCTCCCCCCTGCTCATACATGCACATATTCCTTCTCTTTCTCTCTCTCTCTCAAAAAGAAGTGTTGTTATAAATGGTTGATGAATTTTAGCAAATGTGTTTTGACATTATTAGTATAATCTTGTGAGTTTTCTTATTTTTTATAACAATATTAAATATTTCCCAATGTTGAATAATTTACTAGTAGTATAATGCAGTGATGTGTGTGTGATTTATTTTTAAATATTTTTAATAGTTACCTGTTGACATATTTGTAATTACCAGTATTTAACTACTTTTGGCATAAAAATGACAGTTTTATCTGGATTAATCCAAATATCAAGTGTTCGGTAACCATTAGGTATGGTTAGTCAGTTTTCCTGCCTTTGACCTTGAATTGCCCTCTGATATTAATATAGCCACTCTACTTTCATTTTGTTTGTAATTCTATGATTTGCTCATTTCTTTGTAACTTGCCTTTTTGTTTTATATGCATCATTTGTAAATGGCATGTCTCTAGAATTCCTTATTTGATCTGATAGCATTTGCCTTTGAATAAATAAATTCAATCCTTCATATTTATTGTGATTAATGATATTTTAAAAATACTTTCACCACATTTTATGTTAACTATTGAGTACATTTTGTTTCCCTTTTCCCCAGTTCTAATTTGTTTTTTCTATTATGACTTGATTAAGTTTCTTTGTGTTTATTTTTTGTTCCCTAGTTTAAATTGGAAATACTATTGTATTTCTTATTCTATTACTGCTTACATTCCCTTTGTAACCATCTTTGTAAGCATATATCTACCCTCTGAGCAATGTTAAATAGTGACTAAACCTGCATAAAACATTTCATGTGACAAATCTCCCAAAATCTCTACTGAGAAAGATGTTTGGAATGTGTTTACTTCCCTAACCCCCGGGTTTAAGTATTTTGGAATTTTTATTTTTGAACTATAGTTACATCTATGGTTTAAGAATCATTACTTATTCTTTTATTATAATTCCTAGTCACATAAGTTTGAATATGTATGTACATACATATATTACAAAAATCATTGTTCACCACTCTTACTGAATTTTGTTTTCCCTTATTTTGTTAACTTTGTTCTCATTAAATTGTCTTTTGGTAGGAGCATGTTTAGTAATTTCCTCAAAGAAGATATAGATGATTATAGAAGATATATCCATGATTTTCTGCATGTCAGAAAGTGTCTTTCTTTTAGTTTCATGATGTACTGGGAAAAGGAACTGCTGCACATAGGTTTGTACTGTTGTGGTGGTGAGGGGTAGGGAGAGGGAAGTGTTCTATAGCTTTATGATTAGATGCGACTCTTTTTCAAAGCCATGAGCCATGTTCCTTAGCTGTGAACTTGAGTGCTTTTCAGTTTGCTTGTTTGTTTTTGTCTCTCCTTAAGTGGGATAAAATGGCAAGAGTGGACTGGAGTTGGGTATTTCCCTTCTCCCCTTTGGAAGCCTGAAGAGGCCTGGTGTTGGATATTCCCTTCTGGGTCGGTTTGGGTCTGCCTAGTTAAGAACAGTGTGTTCTGGCTTATTTAAAGTTGGTTTCTTGCCCCCCCCCCCCAGGGAAGCTGGAGGGAAGTTTTCTCTGCAATTTAGTGTGGGAACATGTTTGAGTTTCTGGAGATAAATCTCACAATATTGGGTGTCCCCCCATGACTGGATCTTCCTAGAGTTTTTAACTCTCAGATTTGTCCATCCTGAGCATCTACCAGCACATCAATTACAGTTCAGATTTTCCTTCCCTGCCACTGGTTCCCAGGTGATGATTTCTATTCATGAGTGTCAGGCCAAGCAAGAAACTCCCTGTGCCTCCCTGTCTTTCCAAACTTGGGAGTAGTGCTTGTGATCTCCCCTCTTTTACAAATCCAAGAAAAGCTCTTGGGTTTTCTAGCCTGTCCAGCTTTTCTTGTTAGGACAGAGTAGTGTCTTCCAAGCTCCTTATTTGTGGAACAGAAAACCCGAAGTCCTCTTGCTTTCATGGGAAATTCTATCTTTGTTAAGAGTAGGATTTTGAAATCCTGGTTCTTTCCTCACAATAGATTATAGAGTTAAAGGTTAAAAAAATGTTTCTAGTCTGACTTTATGTTCTTTGTTTGTTTTACTCTATATTTTTTTATGAAAGCTTGTAAACTTTTATCTTTACCTTTAGAATTCAGTTGTTTCATCATTTTTATTAGATGATCTTTTTTTTTACTGGGATCCATCTTTTTTAAGTGGGATCCATTGATTTTCTTCCAAACTGCTATTTTAGTTGTTATTCAGCTAACCTGAGGTATTTTATATCCTCCTTGCGTTAAAGAACATTTTAAGCATGTAGAAAAAATTAGTCGAATAAACATGTATGAATTCACTATTGAGTTCATAATTTCGCCTTATTTTCTTTTCCTTTTTTTCCCTGTTTCATAAATAAAATATTAGATTCAATAGTGAATCACTATCTCCTGTAATATTAGGTTTTTGGATTGGGCTGTATTGATTCATGTATTTCTATTTAAATCATTGTAATTCAGTATTTACATGAAAAAATAATTTCAGAAAAGGGTTCTCATTTTTTCTTTAATTCTGAAATGCATATTTCTGTATATGTCTCCATGTATTCATGTAAAAGGCTTTTCCCTGGGTGCTCCTATATTGCTTTTTCGTACTCTTTGACTTTGTTTTCTGGGTAATTTAAATTTGTGTCTGATTTGTAAATGTTCTTTATATATTTTATTTTTGTTTATTTAAGAAATTTAAGTTTATTTATCTATTTTGAGAGAAGGGGAGGAGAGAGAGTGAGCACAAATGAAGGAGAGGCAGAAAGAGAAACAGAATACCAAGCAGGCTCTGTGTTATCAGTACAGAGCCCAATGTGGGGCTTGAACCCACAAACAGTGAGATCATGACCTGAGCTGAGATCAAGAGCTGCACCCTTAACCAACTGTGCCTCTTTCTATATATTTTAGATACTAGACTTTTTATATTCACTTCGGTTGTAAATATAGTCTTTGAGTGAATGTCTCTGCATGCCCTAATTGATGGTTTTCTTTGTCGGGTTATAGGTATATATAACAAGTACAGCATAGGCAGATCTTGGAATCTCTCGTTCTGTCACAATCCTGGAGAACCATCTGCAGGTGGGTCAGGCAGGAAAAACTGTGAGTTATCTCTTGGGAAATGGGGGTGGGGGGGTAGTTCTATCATTTTAGGTCTCTTTTAGACCAAGCAAAAGAAAAATTATGCCTTTTGACCAGTGGACTATAAATTATTCAATTTAAGAGTGTATCTTCTTCTAGATTACTTTTAATAGCTAAATAGGCCAGTTCCAGAAAAAAGCTAGAAGCAGAAACCCGCTTCCTAACTCCCAAAAGAGAGTCTACCAGTATCTGCCACCAAACTTACCTGTACCCATAACCCTAAGTTCTATTTGTCCATTGATTCTCTCCTGGGTGTTATCAACAATGAAATACTTAACTTGGTTTTACCATGCAGGTTAATTATTGAAGTCTCATTAACAAGGACCTGAGAGGAGGACAAGGGGCTAGGAATATAAGCTCAGGCAGCCATTTTCCCAGAATCTTCTTTCCATTGCAGACACTGATTTTAACTTCTTAAGAAATAAATATGTATTAAAGATGCTTAGAAATATATTATCTCATTATCCTCAAGCTCATTATCTGCCTTCCTCTGACTTCTTAGCAATAATGAGATGGAAATTAATCCATCTTTGGCTTTAGCCATCTTTGTTTTTTCTTCTCCTCCACCCCCCACCATTAAAAGGTTAGAATTTTAATAAGATTGCCACACTTGACAAAATAGTGCTTATGATTCACCTGTGGATTCCTGTTACCTATAGTAACACTTAATCCCTTTGCCATGCAGATTAAAAATGATGAAGTATAAAGAGATGTTCTTAAAGAATGAGAGTCAGAAAAATTACACTATTTGAAGGCCTCTCCAGGTTTGGCATATATAGGAATCTCTAGAATTCTGTAAAATAGGCCAAGTTTTGGATATAGTACCAGAGATTGTGATTTTTTTTTGTAAGGGTAAGAAATTTAAAAACATTGTAAACAAACATCCCAAGAGTTTTTATACAGGTATTCTGTACACTAAAGTTTGAGAAACACTATTTTAGAGTGTAACATTTGAGCTTTATTTGAAGAGTTCAAAAGGATTCTCTAAAAGCAAAATAAACATCCAGGTGATGAAAAAACTAGGCCATGTATTTGGCATTCACTTTGTATGTACATAGGCACTCTTAAATTTGGGTATCTATGTACATATATCTATCGAACATCTACTAGAACACAAAAAAACAAAAGTTTTAAAATTTACGTTAGTATAAAAAATAGATTTCTATTTTTCCTGTAAGATCTTCACGTCACCTTGATTCCCTTGTACATATAGTCTGCATTGTTTGCTCTTGCACTTACTTATTGGTCATTTCAGAATTCCCTTTGAATTGCTCAGGGATCGTGTTAGAATGGGAGATCATGCAGTGCTAAAAACTGATTTCTCAGGTCTGTTATTCCCCACCCAGGCTGAAAACATTGATTCTTTCTGCAAAACCCTACTTCCTTAAGACGTTGAAGGGGAAAAGGAGGATCCCTGGCCATAGAAGTTTGACAGACAATATATATGCTCTATTGTCCTGCAAATTCAAAATGCCACTTAGCATATTCAAGCCTTTGATGTCTCAGAGTAGATTATGTGATGCTTGGTGTTGATGGGGAGAATGAATACCCTACTTTGTTTCTAAATGATTTAATTTAAATTTTTTCAGAAAGCACTTTTATTTAACAGTTCTTAGAATTTACTAATATGAGTTTTGGTGATAGTAAGGAGTGTAAACTCTCTAAGATTTTGTCTTAATTGTCTTTATTCCTTCAGTGTTCAGCTCAGTATTTAGTGCACAGTAATCAGATAAAAACTTTTTTTTTTTTTTTTTTTTTACCAATACAAATGAATGCATCTGTGTGGTGGATGGACCATTGCATTGTGAAGATGGTACAGTGCATTGGTGACAGAAACACAGCAGCACTTAACTCTGACATGGAATTGTCCAGCGTTTGCTTGAATGCTTTTGTGGATGGAAATTTTGTTGATTTGTAAATGTCTTTTTGACAACCTAGTGTCCAAGTCTGAAATCTTGCAAATACCAAAGAGCAGGATAATTCTGAACTATAGAATTGATGCATGAGCATGACATCACTCCCTGGTCAGGTTCTCAATTACTATAATAAACAATCACTTCATGAATCCTTACAAAAGAATGCAGTGATCATAGAATGATTGTTTTAGGAGCTAATGCCAGCCCAGAGTCCTTTCCTTTTTAGGTAATGTTTGTTGGATTAGAAAATCTGGGGAATGCTCTGATACAGACATATTGTAGCTTGATTTTTAGAACAAAAAGGCATTTGACAGTTTCTTTATGTTTAAAGTCAAGATAAAGTAGGATTATGGGAAGACTGTGACTTCTTAGCACTTTGGTAGAGATCTATGAATCAAGAGAGCATGGAAATACTAAGTTTCTAAAATATTTTCCATTTCTAATGACGTCACAGCTCTTTACTATTTCTAACAGTTAAACCCTAAAGAAGCTTCTCCATCTCTACCTCTCCCTTCACTCCCTTGTTCCCCTTCAAATTCTACTGATACTCCCATTTAATCCTGTTCGGAATTACTTCTCTTCAGATTTTCTCCATTGGGTCATTAGTTTAATACAGAATAGGAAGGATAGGATTCCCTCTTCGATACTTTGGAAATTAGAGCCTTTCAAAGACCTTCTAAGATAAATTCTGTAGTTTTGAAAAAGTTTAATTAACGGTTGCATTCAATTCCTGTTAAATTAGCCCCCCAAAAAGTGAAACATTCTTAAGGGTTCTTCATGATAATTAACCATTAAATCATTTGAGCTAAATTACACAGATAAAATATATCAGTGTATCAATTTTCACAAATATGTTTGCACACAAAATTCTGTCTCCTTGCCCTCTGTAAGTAGAGTTAACTTACACAAATGTGATTTCTAGTTCAGGAAATCCTAACTTACCAGAAAGTTGGAGATTGCTTTTGTGGAAGTTCTATTCTTCTACTCCTGATGTATCTGAATTTCTATTTTTCTATCTTTGTTTTTTGAGTGTAAACGTTCAAAAATATTTTAATTATGTTATAAGAAATATTTTGTACCATTGTTTTTTATTAAAGTGTAATTTGTTTTTTATTCAAGTATAATTAACATACATTACAAATGTACATGAGTGTTAAATTAGTATCAGGTATAAAATATAATGGTTTAACCTTCTATACATTTATCAGCGCTCCTCAAGATGAGTGTACTCTTAAACCCCTTTATTTTGCCCATCCCCTAACCCACCTCCTCTCTGACAACCACCAGCTCTATAAATTTAAGAGTCTTTTTGTCTCTTCTTTATTAGTTTGTTTTATTTCTTAAATTCCACACAGGAATGAAATCTCATGGTATTTGTCTTTGACTTACTCATTTTGATTAATATTATGCCCTGTAGATCGATCCATGTTGTTGCAAAGGGTGAGATTTTATACTTTTTTTTTAATGGCTGAGTACTATTCCAATGTGTATGTGAATTTATGTGTACGTGTGTGTAGACACCACATATTTTATTTTTTTAACGTTTACTTATTTTTGAGAGAGAAAGACAGAGTAAGAGCAGGGGAAGGGCAGACAGAAGGAGACACTGAATCCAAACCAGGCTCCAGGCTCTGAGCTGTCAGCACACAGCCTGTCGCAGGGCTTAAACTCATGAACCTTGAGATCATGACCTGAGACGAAGTCGGACGCTTAACCGACTGAGCCGCCCAGGTGTCTCAGCACACCACATCTTCTTGATTCATTAATCTATCAATAAATACATGGGTTGCTTTCATATCTTGGCTATTGCAAATAATGCTGTAATAGACATAAAAGTGCAAATACCCTTTTGGATTAGTGTTTTTGTTTTTGTTTTTTAATGTTTTATTTATTTCTGAAAGAGAAAGAAAAAGAGAGAGACAGCGTGAGCATGGGAGGGTCAGAAAGAGAGGGAAATACAGAATCTGAAATAGTCTCCAAGTTCTGAGCTGGCAGTCAGCACAGAGCCCGACACGGGGCTCGAACGCACAAACTGTGAGATCATGACCTGAGCCAAAGTCACATGCTTAACTGACTAAGCCACCTAGGTAACCCTGTTTTCTTGGTATATATCCCCAGTAGTGGAATCACTGGATCACTGGATTGTATGGTAATTTTTTTTTGATTTTTTTGAGGAACCTCTATACTGTTCTCTATAGGGGCTGCATGAGTTTATATTTCCAACAATAGTGCAAAGAGTTCCTTTTTCTCAACATCCTCATGAACACTTGATGTTTCTTGTGTTTTTTATTTTAGCCATTCTGATAGGTGTAAAGTGCTATCTCATTGTTGCTTTAATTTGAGTTTCCCTGATCATTAGTGATGTTGAGCAACTTTTCATGTGTCTCTTTGCCATCTGTTTGTCTTCTTTGGGAAAAAAAAAAATGGCTACTTAGGTCCTGCCCACGTTTCATTGATTGTTTATGCATTTTTTTGGTTTGGTTTGGTTTGGTTTTGAGTTAAAAAGTTCTTATCTTATCTTGGATATTAACCCCTTATTGGACATAACCTTTGCAAATGTCTTCTCCCATTCAGCAGGTGGCCTTATTGTTTAGTTGATAGTTGCCTTTGCTGTGCAAAAGCTTTTTATTTTGGTATAGTCTTTCTTTTAAGAAAGATATTTTATATCATTTTGAAAGGATAGCTAACAATCACTAAACATAAAATTAGAATGAATGTTGACTTCATTGTTCTCTATTTTGTCTCTTCTCAGTGATCATTTGACCTTAACCTCCGGGGCAGAATTAGGTAGCTTCCCTTGTAGTTTTATAGATATGTTTGTTCCCACCACACTCCTCCTATGTTTCCCTTTGGTTCCCAGTGGATTTTGCATATCTTGAGGTAATAGAACATACTGGTTAGCACTCGCTCAAGAGCAGAACAGATAGGGAGTCATGCCTCATATGTCACTTGCAATTTATTTGATTTGAGGCATGTAATTCTTCAGTATTTTTTCATCTGTAAACACCTGGCACACCACCCAGAGTCTAACTAACATTCTGCCATTACTTAAGGACTAAATTTCTCATCCCCAGCTGCTAGGGGTGTTGGAGCTGATGGATGACTCAGAGCTGAATGCACTTCTGGAGCTTACCCTCTGCCTTCACTCAGGGTCTCAACACTTCCAGGGACAGCTCACATACAGTGTCTGATGGGTACAAACACTTAACCCCTTTGCCACCATTCATGAACTCTACAGGGCATTCTCTGCCCCAGAGATCCCTGGTGAGAATGGTGATACATAAGTTGTGGCTGTACCACAGCCCAGCTCCCCCTCTGCCTAATCTCACTTCCTTCCCTTCGTTTCAGATGTCAGTCCTGAGGTATGTTACCCAGTAGCATCCTGTACTCTAATCTCTGTCTCAGTCTACTTCCCAGGGAAACTGAATCGGTGATAGTACCTCCCTCAGAGGCATAGTTGTGAGGTTTACATGAGGTAATTTCTTAATAAATATTAGCTATAACTATCCCTCCAAATAAGGATGTACTGAACCATAACTTAACAGTTGAATGTTTTCATAGTTATAGTCCCATATCAGTCCCTGGCATGACACTGGCGGGATTTGAAGTCTGCCTCCACAATTTATTGGCCATGTGACATATTGTTTAAGTCCCCTGTGCCTTAGTTTCCTCATTTGGAAATGGTTCCACATCATAAGGTTATTTTGTGGATGGAAATGAGATAAGTATATGTACAGGACTAATAACACTGTGTGGATCATAATAAGCTCAATACAT
The DNA here is from genome assembly GCF_008692635.1 of Crocuta crocuta. Classification (NCBI taxonomy): domain Eukaryota; kingdom Metazoa; phylum Chordata; class Mammalia; order Carnivora; family Hyaenidae; genus Crocuta; species Crocuta crocuta. Next base: position 8,194,444 of record NW_027529173.1, read on the forward strand.
GGTTGTTTTTTTAAGCTATCTTTTTTAACATTTATTCATTTTTGAAAGACAGAGGCAGACAGAGCACTTGTGGAGAAAAGGGAAAAAGAGAAGGAAACATAGACTATGAGGCAGGGTCCAGGCTCTGAGCTGTCAGCACAGAGCCCAGTGCCGAAGTTGGGTGCTTAGCCGACTGAGGTAGCCAGGTGCCCATGTTAATGATTCTTCTAGTTATAACTCATATAATGAGTCTCTACTTAATTAACCCCAGTGACATCATGTTTCTATCATAGCACTTGTTTGAGGACACCTAGAGTTTGAGGCCAACATGGACACCAGAAACTAGTCTAGATGGATTATTCCTAATTGAAAATAAAATTCTATAAGGATAGATGTAATTAAGCAGGAAAAGTGAGAATTTGATAAAAAGACAGTTATAGAGCTACTCCACAATCTACAATTTTCTAAGATTTTTATAACCATTCATTTCCTAATTTTGAGTACGTAATTTAGCTTTATGCTTTATTCCAGATTAATTAGACTTTAATTGAATTAATGGTATGGATGACAGGTATGTTCAGTCTAAGTGGATTATGATACAGAGGACAAAACAATATACTGTGGGTGGGATGTAACTAAGGAAACAGAGCTAGAAGTTGTGGGCTCTAGAGGTGACTGTCAGGCACCCATGTGTCTTTGGTATGTGTGTGTATACACACACTCATACATCTACACATCCTTGCATTTGTCACATATACACACATATAAACATATGCCATGTTTATAATGCTTAAATGTTCACTATTGGCTGCATAGTGGAGGAAAGAGAAAAATAGAGGGCAGTCATTAGTTGTGAAATTTAAGCAAATGCTATTGATTTGCTCTTGGTTTGTAAAATGAGTGGAGCTCATTTTTAATAAACTGTACTTCAGTGTGTAGGCAACTAATAGGATGATGCCTTACATTAGGACTAAGTACTAAATACTTAATATTAAAAATTATGTATATGACTGGGTGACTCAGTCATTTGAGTGTCTGACTTCGGCTCAGGTCATGATCTCACGACTCATGAGTTTGAGCCCCACGTCAGGCTCTGTGCTGAAAGCTTAGAGCCTGGAGTCAGCTTCAGACCCCATGTCTTTGCCCCTCCCCTGCTCACATTTTGTCTCGGTCTCTCTCAGAAACAGGTAAAGTACTTTAAGAAGTTTAAAAAAAACTGCATATGGAGTGTAAGACTTAAAGGACTGATTTTTCATTAAGGGAAAGGGGAATGGATTTTTGCTTATGTTAATAAACACAAGTGGCTAGTGAGACTTAGTGCTTGGAAAAATGTTACCTCAGTCCTGTTATTTTATAACTTTAGGTTGGTTCCTCTTTCAGAGGGAAATGTGCCTAGGGTAGGGCCTATGTGTAGGTGAAAGTGACTGTTGTTTAGTAAATAATTATTGATTGAATAAAAAACAAAACAAAACAAAAAGCAAAGCACAGATGTTAACCGTTTCTTAGCCTATCAGCCGTTCTTTTCCAAATTAAAATTCTCAGGATGTCTTAGGAAGCAAAAGGAGTTTGGATTCATTCTCTCATTCTCACTTACATGAACTTAAACAAACTACCTTCTCTGGGTCTTGGCTTAATAATTATAATGCATTTGGACAAGATTGGTAATTTTTTTATTTTTACAAAAAATATTTTCAGGTGGGCCTTTTTTTAATAAAATAAAAACTGACCAATATTTAATACCTGTGTGGTGCACTAGAAGCAGAGCAAAATGTTGGCCTTTCTTTCAAGTCAGACTTTGCAGATATTCCTGTAAAGCAAGACACCCAACAAACAGTTTTTGAACCACTGAAATTAAAAACTCCTAACAACGTGTTCAGTTCCAGAATTTGATGGTCTGTCAGCTAGGCCAGTAATTCTCTGCGATTGTTGTGCTGCCTCAGTTGAGTTACTAGTCAGATTTGTCAGCAAAAGAAAATTTAGCTGTCGAATCAGATTCATAATCTCAGCTGGATTAATATAATATGTCTTTTCTTACTTGGTGCTTATCCAGCTATCATGAAATCTCAGTGGCTTATATTTACACCTGTTATTTCTCATAATTCTGTGGGTCACCTAGGTAGTAACTCAGGTCTGGAGAAACATGGCTGATATCTGCAGTGAGTTGGGTGGAAAGGTCAAAGACAGGGTCATCTATAAGGAGGACAAGACTAGAGTACAACCATGAATAGCAGCATTACCTGTGCGTCCTTGGTAGACAGCTGTTAGCCCTCTGTCATAATGTAGGCATTCAGGCTTCCCTAGCATTCTGTCTCTTGTCTGTACTTTTTATTTCACCTTCTGTTCTTCATACCCTCTTTGGCTTCTCCTTTCATTATATTTTAAGGAGGTTGACAAGAGAAATGACCTAGCACTTGACTAGGAAGATATCAACTGCATTGCTTACTCATTGGGTCTCATTTTAAGAGGTATGGAATTAATTTAATAAAAAAATGACACAGTTTTTAAGTAAGTCAAACAAAGTACAAATCAAATTTGATCTCCTTGACTCTGGGATTTAATTCTGAAGGTAGATAAGATTATCATTTTCCCATAAATTCTAGAAAAGATATTATAACCTAATTTTTGAGATATAATTGACATAAAATATCATGTCACTTTAAGGCATACAATGTATTGGTTTGATATAATTATTGCAATGATTATCACTGTAGCATTAGATAACACCTCAATTATGTCACATATTCTTATTTTTTTGTAGTGATTAGAATAGTTAAGATCTAATCTCTTAGCACGTTTGAAGTTTATAATAGTATTGTTGACTATAATCACCCTATACTATGCATTACATCTCTTGAGTTTATTTATTAGTTGCAAATTTGTACCCTTAAACAACATCTTTAAATTCCTACATCTCCCAGCGTCTGGTAACCACTATTCTACTCTGTTTCTATGAGTTTGACCATTTTAGTTTCCACATGATAACTTTACAGTGTTGGTCTTTCTCTGTTTATTTTTTATTTTTTAATGTTTATTTTTTAAGAGAGAGAGACAGACAGAGACAGAGACAGAGTGCAAGGAGCAGGGACGGGTAGAGAGAGAGGGAGACACAGATTCTGAAGTAGGCTCCAGGCTCTGAGCTGTCAGTATCCATGAGCTGTGAGATCATGACCTGAACTGAAGACAGACACTTAACCACTGAGCCACCCAGACTTTCTCTAACTTCTCTTACTTACTATAGTGCCCTCAAGGTCCATCCCTGCTGTTGCAAACGATGTTTGTATGTCTTCTTTGGAAAAACATGTAAATTCCAGTGTGCTCACTTTTTAATTAGATTGTTAGGGCTTTTTTTCTTGTTTGAGTTGTATGAATTTCTTTATTGCAAATATTAGTCAGTATTTGATATATGGTTTGCGAATACTTTACCCTGACCTGCAGCCTACAGTTTGGTTTTGTTGATTATTCTTTTATTGTGCAGAAGCCTTTCAATTTGATGTAGTCTCACTTATTTTGCTTTTATTGCTTGAGCTTGTGGTATCCTATGTAAAAATATCATTGCCAAGATGATTGTCAAGGAGTTTTTACAGTATATTTTCTTTTAGGAGTTTTAGGGTTGTAGGTCTTATGTTTAAGTATTGAATCTATTTAAAGTTAATTTTTTTGTGTCATATAAGTTGGGTGTTTAGTTTTAATTTTGTGTGTGTGGTTATCCAGTTCCTAACATCATTTATTGAGGAGACTTTTATTTCCCTATTGCATTGCCTTGGCTCTCTTGTCAAATATTAGTTGACCCTATTTGTGTGGTTTATTTCTGGACTCTATATTCTGTTCCATTAGTCTATGTGTCTATTTTAATGCTAAAACTATACTGTATTAAATACTATACCTTTGTAATATAGCTTGAAATCATGAAATGTGATGCCTGTGGCTTTTTCCTTCATTCCCACAATTGTTTTAGTTCTTTGGGGGTATTTTTTGGTTCCATTAAGTATTCAGGGAGTTTTTTATGTGGAAAATAACATGAGTCTTGATAGGAACTATATTGAATCTATAAATAGCTTTTGGGTTGTATGTGTATTTTAATAATAGCAGTTATTCTAATCCATGAACATGGGACATCTTTCCATTTATATCTTCTTAAATTCATAGTTGTAGTTTACAATATATAGGTCTTTCACGTTCTTGATTAATTTTATTCCTAAGTATCTTACTTGTTCTAGATTGTGAATGGATTTTTTTTTCTTTTTCAGATAGTTTATTGCTTGTGTGTAAAAGCAAAACTGATTTCTGTATATTGAATTGATACCTGAAATTTTAATGAGCTTGCTGATTAGTCCCAACAGTTTTCTGATTGGCTTGAGGGTTTTCTTTATATAAGATTATATCCTTATGAATAATTGCAATTTTACTTCTTTTACAGTCTAGATGGCTTTCATTTCTTTTATTTGTTTAATGGCTCCAGCTAGGACTTGCAGATCTGTGTTGAAAAAGAGTGGTGAGAGTAGGCAGCATTGTCTTGGTCCACATGTTAGAAGAAAAGATTTCTACGTTTCTCTAGTGAATACCTAATTAGCTGTGGATCTAGTGTATATGACCTTTATTGTGTTGACACATGTTCGTTCTTTACCCAATTTGTTGAGGGTTGTTATCATGAAAGGATATTGTATTTTGTCAAATACTTTTTCTCCATCTACTGAGAGGTTAATATGAGTTTTATTTTTCATTCTTTCAGTATGGTATATCACATGTATTAATTTGCATATATGGAACCATCCTTGTATCCCAGAAATAAATCTGAGTTGATCAAGTTGTATAATCCTTTTAATCTGGTATTTTGTTGAGAATTTTTGCCTCTATATTCATCAGGAATCTTGGCCTGTAATTTTCTTGCTTTGGAATCAAGGTAACCCTGTCCTTGAAAAATCATTTTGGGGGTCTTTAATTCTCTGAAATTTTTGGAAAAGTTTGAGAAATATTGATGTTAATTCTTCCTTACGAGTTTGGTGAAATTCACCAGTGAAAAGTTCATCTGGTCCTGACCCTCTCTATGTTGGTAGGTTTTTATTATTGACTTAAACTCCTTACTCATTGGTTTGTTCAGAATTTATTTTTCTTCATGATTCACTGTTGGCAGTTTGTAAGTTTCTAGGCATGTATTTCTTCTTGGTTGCCCACTTTGTTGGCATATGATTACTCATAGTAGTATCTTATGATCATTCATATTTCTGTGGTAACATATATAATGTCTCCTTTCATTTGTGATTTTGAGTTGTCTTAGTGTAGCTAAAATTTTTATCAATTATTTTATCTTTTAAAAAACTAGTTACAAATTTTGATATTTCTATTGCTTTTCTGGTATCAACTTCATTTGTTTCTATTTCACTTATTTGTTATTATCTTCCTTCTACTCACTTAGGGATGTTTCTTCTTTTTCCAGTTCTTGGAGATGCAATGTTATGTTGCTTATTTTAGAACTTATTTCTTAATGTAGATTTGTTTATAGCTATGAACTTCTCTCCTGGAACTGCTTTTACAAGATTCCATAGGTTTTTGTGTGTTTGTGCCCATTTTTGTTTTGAGACTTTTTAAAAAAATTTTCCTTTTGATTTCTTCTTAGAGATCAAAAGGAAAAAGAATATTTAGGAACGTGTTTAATTTCTACATGCTTGTAAATTTCCAGCTTTGCTCTTGTCAAATTCTGATATCATACTATCGTGATTCAAAAAGATACTTGGTATGATTTCAGATTTCTTAAATTTGCTAAGAATTGTTTTGTGGCCAGTCATATATCTTTCCTGAACTACGTTTCATGTGCATGTGAGAAGAATGTGTGCTCTGATGTTGGATTGAATGTTCATTAAATGTCTATGAAGTGCATGTGGTTTAACGTGTATTTTAAATTCAATTCTTCAGATCCAGAATTTATTTTGGTTATTTTCTTAAGGACTTTTGGTTAGGATCTCTCCGCTGCTAAAAGTGGGTATTGAAGTTCTCCTCTTCTTGTATTGCTGTCTGTTTCTTCTTTCAGATCTATTGGTGTTAATGTATTCAGATGGTCCAATGTTGGTGCATGTACATTTATGACTCTTAGATCTTCCTGATGAATTGACCCCTTTACCATTATAAAATTATCTTCTCTGGGTTTTTTTTTGCCAGTTTTGCCTTAAAGTTTATTTTGCCAGATATAAGAAGAGCTATCCCTGCTTTTTGGGTTTGACCTTGCATGGAGCATCTTTTTCCACCCTTTCCCTTTTGAGCTATGAGTGTTCCTCAAGCTGAAATGAGTCTCTAGTAGGCAGCACATAGTTGAATCTTAGTTTTTCATCCATCCAGTCACTCTGTGCCTTCTGTCGCATGAATTCAATACATTTACATTTAGAGTAATTATCAGTAATTACTGATACATAAGGATTTACTAATGCCATCTTATCATTGCTTTCTGTCTGTTCTGTACTTTCAGTATTTGTTTTTCCTCTTTCTTCCTACCCTTGTGACTTCTTTAAATAAAATTTGTGCTCCTTTCTCCTCCTTTTCTCTTTATGGAACTCCATTTAATCTAACATCTATACCTTTGATGGTATCCCATAGCTAACACAGGCTGTATGTTCCTTTTCATTCTTTTTTTTCTTTTTATCTCTTCTCACTGCATTATTTCAGACCTCCTGTCCTGATTACTGATTCTGTCTTCTGTTTGATCTCTTGTGCTATAAATGCTCTCTACTACATTTTTCATTTTGTTGATTGAATTCTTCAGATCCAGAATTTATGTTGGTTCTTTTTTTATTATTTCTCTCTGTTAAATTTTTTATTTTGTTCATAAAATATTTTCCTGATTTGATTGAATTGTCTGTTTTCTAGTAACAAGTTGAGTTTTCACAAAACAGATATTTTGGATTCTGTATCAGCAAACTCATAAAATTGCATGTTTTTTAATTTAATTATTGGAGAATTATTGTCATGTTTTGATGTTGATATGTGTCCTTGATTCTTCATATTCACTGGAACATGGCATTGTTATTCTCAAACATGAAGCGGTAGATACCACCTCAAAAATTTACTTGTCTGCTAGTGGGCAATAAACCTCTTTTGTCCTGTTTCTAACTGGAAATTTACCCAAACTTACGTGGATAGAGGTCCACTCTTCTTGCTCCTTTTTATGTCAGATTTTTATTTATTTTTAAATTTTTTTTATTTTTTTTACCTTTGCAGGTTTTCTAGTTCTTCCAACTTAACCAGCTTGGTTTCTGGAAGCTATTTTTGTTTTACAGAAGGTGGTGCTGTAGATAAAGGTTGTTGTTTTTCCCCTGTCAATGGTCTCCAGACTTTTTTTTTTAAAGGAACTCCCTGTTAACTGAAGTGTGACCTTGCGGCTCACTAGGGATTGCACACAATGAGTCAGTTGCGAAGAGTGTGAGTTTAGTATTTAGTGCACTGGGGGGTACCCAAGGAGTGGATGTGATCCTTGGCGAGGTTCTCCCCCTGGCTCAGAATGAAATTCCCGTTGGAGTCCTCAAAGCAGCCAGCAGGAACATACCTTTTTAATGCCCTTTACTATTCTTATCTGCCTCCTTCTCATCTCTTCCCTCTGGCCACTCCTGGAAGTCCTGCCTCAATACTCCGGTGCTGCAGTTAGAAATGGTTTTGTTCAGCAGCATCTTCCACAAGTTAGGAGGCAGGGCACTCAGAGTTCTCCTTCCAGTGTAGGAATGGTCTCCACCAACTTGTTCAACTCACTACTTTGCCACCTCCGGGGTTTGGTGGTGCTGACAAAGTTCCTCTTAATGTCTCCAATGCTTCTAGACTTTTTTTTTCTTTGTTAAACAGAGTGTTGGACTCTTTCTTTGGGAAGGATAGACTTCTACATAGTGTCTCTTGTCCATCGGTATCTGTCATTGTCCTTACTCTTCAGGTGTTCCCTGTGATAGGGCTGTGATAGGTTGGTAAGCTTCTGCTGCTTCCACAGCCTGTACTGTGGTCTGTCTGCTAATTACTTGGTGCATAGTTGAACTCACCCGAATACCCTTGGTATATCGTGCTTGATCCCACACCTCCTATAGAGGTATTTTTGTTCATGAATAGTTGCCAAATTAACTGTAGTAAGTGAGGACTAAAAGGAGGGATATCTTTTGCCTCCATGATGTGACTTCATTCCCTAAACCTACTAATTAGGTACTATGTGTGTACATGTATGCATGTACTTCTGTATATTAAGTATAAGTGTGCTAACTTTTATTTTACAAAGTAATATTGGAAAGATTTCTAGGTCCTTCTGGTGAAACCTTAGACAAGCACACACGCATTCATTAAATACATGCATATATGCAATAAACACGTGCATATATGTCTTAAATAATACATACTAAACTGAATATATATGCATTTCTATATCTTTCTACACACACATTTCTGGCAATTTCACTGCAAATATTAAGACATTCATTGATTATCTTGTGTAATAAAATTGACTCTACTTTGCATATGGAGAAACTTGAGCCATTATGTTCATCTTCTTTCAGAAAGAAAGGTAGCTTTGTAAGTTAAACTTTTTGTGTTAATTTTTTTGTTTATTTATTTATTTTGATAAAGAGAAAGAGAAAGAGTGAGAGAGAGCAAGAGAGAATGAGTATACAAGCAGGGAAGGGGCAGAGAGAGATTGAGAGAGAGAATTCCGTGCAAGCTTCAAGCTGTCAGCGCAGAGCCAGAAATGGGATTGAACTCACAAACTGTGAGATCATGGCCTGAGTTGAAACCAAGTTAGATGCCTAAAGGACTGAGCCACCCAGGCACCCCTGTAAGTTATACATTTAACTGGCTAAGTTGCTTTCCAATAAAGACCGTAATGAATAGTATATTTTTAAGGCTCTTTTTTTTCCATAACACGTCTTGCATTTCTCATGAAATCAAACTTTTGGGATTTCACTATCATTGCTTCAGTCTTAAGAGGGAAACCATATACCTGAGTATAGCTCTTTCTGAGTTCTGAAGTAAGAAAAATAAAACGAAAGTGTATTGTTGCTATTTTGTTACATGTTAGAACTGGGCATGGCAAAATTACAAATTTTATGACTTCTCAAATGATAAATCCTAGTTTCAGAAAGCTAAAAGAAGAACTACTCTGAAAAGCTCCTTTCCCATTTACTGAAAGAAAATTCAAAAGCTGAGGTCAAAAATCCTAGTGATGGGCAAAAATGCACAGGCTCATTTGATAGCCTTAATTAGTGCTGTTGTAATTGGGTATCATGTCAGTTGTCATGTAGCTGGCTGTGTGCACCGAGAACACATCTAAACCCCTATTCTTTCTCTCCCTCTAAAACATTGTCATTCATTTGGGTGACAACTCATGCATAATATAATAGCCCTGGGGTGCAATTAATTTTAGCAGTTGCACAACTTAGTAAGAAAAAAAAAAAACATCGCTGGTATGATGTGTGCCATGAAGGTCAGATGATGCCACAATTTGCACCTTTGTTGCGAGACATGAAAATTAGCAATTAACATAAATATATTGATTAACATATGGATAGTTTAGCCTGATATACTAATGAAGCTAATCATATTTTACCAGCTGTTAGCATTCTATCTTCTACAATGAGACATAGTATAATTATTTAAAAATAAAAGAGTTGAGATACATTTTGGGTTAAAGATAATTGTTTAAACATATACTAGAGAAATAAGGGTCCCTGTTACAGATAGTCAAACTATGTCAGGTTTTTTTTTTTTCTGTTTCTTTTTTTGGTACTATTCATGTCATGTCAGTGATAGGTTGTATAGTTTCTCTTTCTTACATCTCCTGTCTCTCCCATGTTTCATATATTAACTTTCTCTGCACTTAGGTCCTTAAATGTCTTCTTTCTACCATTGGCAAAATTTCTTATTGGGACCAGTTTCAGTTTTTCCTTCAAATATTCAAATATTGCCAGAGGGATCTACCTGAGTTATACAGTGGACTTCTGAACCTCTGTTGGAAGTTGATACAGGCATAGGATTTGGCACTTGGTTAAGGTTGTATTAATAATTAGGTTGTTGATCTACACCAGTGGTTTAATAAATTACTCTTCTCTTATGATTATTGGCTAGGGATGTCGCTGAGGTGAGTAGTTTACCTGAGTTTTTAAAGTCGTATCATTAAGATTATTACTAACCAACATATATTGAGCACTAACTGTATCCCAGTCATTGTTAGAAGAGCATTATATGTATTATTTCATCCTCAGCAGTTCCCTCAGGAGATTCCATAGTGGTCATTTCCATTTTGCAGATAAAGAATCTGACATATAGAGACAATTTTGTCAAAGACTAAGAAATTAAGTAGTGAACTAATTTATACTTATATATGCCAAATCAAAAAACTGTTACTTTTCCCAGTAAGTGTGAGAGGAGAAAAACAAGTCATAGAAAAATCTAGAAGCCATCATTTTGTGCCTTATTCTCCATAAACATATGTAATGCTGGGCATTTGTGGACTAACCCTTGCTTTGGTGTTAGGCTAATTTGGCAGATTAGGATTTTCCTTATTGAATCAGAGTGTATTTATTTTTCAGTGTTATTTGAAAACTGAAGGGCATATCTAAACCAACACAAATAAGTACATGTTACTTTGCAGTCAAAGTGAATAACAAATGTAATTTATGGGCAAACATCAGTCACTGTTGTATACCATGTAACAGAGATGTTTATATATACCATTCAACTTCTCTAAGTAAATAGATAGTGTAGTTTTTTTTTCTTTATCAAGGTTATCTGTAAGAATATTGTCTCTGACAGTGAAATCTGAAGGTAAAGTGAATAGATGAGGAAATATTCTTTTTAAAAACAAGATTTTCAGGGCACCAGGGTGGCTCAGTTGGTCAGGCAGCTGACTGTTGATTTTGGCTCACAATTAGTGAGTTGGAGCCCCATAGGGATCTGTGCTGACAATACAGAGCCTGCTTGGGATTCTCTTTCTCTTCTCTCTCTGCTCCTCCCCCTGCACACTCTTGCTCCTTCTCTCTCTCAAAATAAGTAAAAGCTTTTAAAGAAGCATTTAAAAAAACCAATATTGTCAAGTAGTATTCAGTAGTTACTTGTTATAAGTTAGTATTAGTTTCCAATTGTTAACTGTGCTGATGGAAAGTCACGTGATGTTCCCTACGCCATGAGTTTGAGTTCCATTTATTGTTTTCAGTTAATGTGTCCAGTGGTGATGTCATGTAAAACATCTGGCTATTTGGAGAACTGATAGGAAGAGATTAAAATGGCACTACTTGTGTTGATTAGGCACAACTGCCAGGGTTGGAAGGGGAAGGGGAACAGAAGACTTAGGCAGAAGAGTAGAAAAAGAGAATAATAAAAGTGGAATAGACCTGTTGATAATGAGGAGAATGTGAAGTCATGGGGTTTGTGGTGGTCCCTCTTACTGAGCACTGTTCTAAGTGCTATTGGTCCTTAGGTCACTTAGCTAAAGAAGAATGGAGCAAGAATTTGGACTAAACAGTGAAAACCAATGCTTGAAGTTTTCACTGTCATCCCTCCTTTCTAATTTCCAAGATAGCTGCTAGTGTTTAACATGTATGATGTCATTTAATTCTTATAATTGCATTTCAGTTTTATTATCATTTATATAGATTATAGATGAGAAAACTAAAAATAATAAAAAGATTCTGAGGATTTAATAAATTTGGTAACTTGCCTCATTTATTATAGCTGTGTATTTTCAAAACCAAAAATACCATTTCAAAGTTTATCAAAGCTATGTCCTTACACTATAACTAGCAAGAGAGTTCTATAGACTTCAATTATAGATCATCTGCTTGGTGCAAGTGCTGATATCAAAGTCCTGGTATAAGAATCAACCCAAATTCTGTGTTAATTAGTTCACCTCTGGCAACTGTTTTTGATTATTGAATCTTTTACCATTGCCTATTGTCTGTTGTCTATATTACTAGGGAATTTACAAGCAAAACAAACCAAAGGCCAAGAACACATGTCTTTAGGTAAGCCTGAACTATCTAGAAATTTTAGTTTAGTCATTGAGTAGTCAACACAAATATTGAGGAGTTAAAAACAGGTTTTGTCTGTGTGTTATTTCAATAATGGTGGATTATTTTATTACCTGATTGCAAACGTTTGGAATCTCTTATATTTGCATTGCTTGGTTGATTCTCTTAGAAAAAACAACAGATTATATTCTGTCAGTCCTTTAACCATGTTGTAAATAGTAAACTGATTTTACTTTTTTAGCCTTACAGTATCTATCAACAATACAAAAGACCACACATAGAACTGCAGTTACCTGAACAGAATGAATGTCAATAAATCCCGGGTGTGTTTCACATCAGCATATATAGCTTGAGATACTTTTGAAGCAATATACATATTGGAAGCTACTTTAATTTACATACAATATATATTTTTTCTAACTAGCTCCAGAAGTGCTCAGGCAATAAATGTGCCCCTATCAAGAACACTAAAGGTTAAATATTAACAGGGAAGATAGTAATTATGGAATGAAACACTTAAGTAAATGCTAAAAACATTATGTACTCATTCAAGCATCTGGATAACACCTTTCACAGTGTACCTATGGTAGCTGCTTTATGGGGATGCTACATTAGCACAAATAGTTGGGTAGTTGGGAAAATATAACTTTGGCTTTGAATCAAAACTAGTTTCAATATTCCCTGTTAATTTTTAAAGCTTTTGTTATTTTTTATTCTCTAAATATTTGCATGATATTTTTGTTATGTTTTGTATATTACGTCAGTGACAAATACATGGGTCAAGGAACTTCTTTGTATTATACATTGAGTAAATATGATAATGATGTGTTTAAGTGAGTTCTGGAGTCAAAATGTCTACAATGAATCCGGTCACCACAAAGTAAGCAATGTGTAGTCTTGGGCAATTTACCTCAGTGCTTCAGGACTCTGTAAAATGGAATAATGCTACTAGTTACTTAAAAGATTATTGTGCAGATTATATTAGTATCTGTGATATGTATATTATCTACTTAATATATATAAAATTTAATAATGATGAAAATGAGTTTTTATTTTTTTATTTTTTTTAATGTTTTATTTATTTCTATGAGAGACAGAAAGACAGCGTGAGCAGGGGAGGGTCAGAGAGAGAGGGAGTGACAGACTCTGAAACAGGCTCCAGGCTCTGAGCTGGCAGCACAGAGCCCGACGCGGGGCTCGAACCCACGAACCGCGAGATCATGACCTAAGCGAAAGTCGGACGCTCAACCGACTAAGCCACCCAGGCGCCCCGAGTTCTTTTTATTTTTAAAGGATTTTTTAAATGTTTATTTTCAGAGAGACAGAGAGCATGTGAGCAGGGGAGGTGCAGAGAGAGGGAGAATCTCAAGCAATCTCTGTACTATCAGCACAGAGCTTGATGTGGGACTCAAACTCATGAATGGTGAGATCATGACCTGAGCCAAAGTCAAGAGCTAGACTCTTAAGTGACTTAGCCAGCCAGGCTCCCTGAGCTGTACTTTTCTGAACAGTGAGGAACAAAGAATAAGTGGGCCAAATTTGAACATCAGAGATTATAAAAATATTTTCAACTTCTTCATCACACTTCTAATAAATACATCAAACATGACATGATATCATATGAAATTAATGTAATAATGAGGAGGAGGGGAAAGAGAAAGGAGAGGAACAGTAACAGAGTGCCTTGATAGTTGGGTGTTGTATTAAAGTTTCTCTCATTTTTTGGATCGTGAGATAATACTGTCAATTCGTGAATTGTCCTGGGTTAGGGGAAGCTATGCTAATCCTGGGGGAGTGATGGGAGCATGCTTGTAACCACCTGCCTTGTGGATCCAGACTAGTGTCTAGCACTGTATTAGGCACTGAAAGATTAAATGGGAATCTTTTAAAACCTGCCCCAAAGTTGGGAATGACTAATTAGATTATGACCAAATGGGCCAAGTTTAAAACCTGGATATCTTGAGGATTTTCAAAGTGGCTTAGAAGACACATTAAAAACAAAAGGAAAGATTTGCAGAACACTTGAAATAAGAGCTGTTAGGGTCAGTTAAATTAATGTCTATAATTTTTACATTGTTTGGGCACCAATGAAAATATGTTTTACCTTTTATTAAGGAAAACAGGGAAAATCAATGGAAGATTTATATGAAACAGAAGGAGAAGCCATGTAACTTTAAACCTAATGCTGTGTGTTACGAACATAGTCTGTTTTCCTGTTAGTTTTGGTGTTATTGTAAAAAGGGGATATAAATTGGTATACCATTGATTCTCCAATATAAACTTTACTACTTATTGCTAAGCTTACTACTAAAGCATCTACTTCGTTTCAGCTAATTAACTTCTTAATCTTCAGTATCTCTTCCAATCTTTCCCCCACCACCCAGTTTATCCTTCCCAGTGAGTAGCGGGCAGTCACAGACTTGGGCTCCACGCAACCAGCATTTGAATATAGACTCGTCTATTTCCTACTTTAATAACTTTGAATGTTAGGTGGCTTTTGGTGACTGTTTCTTCAGTCACCAATGGAGCTAATAGTAGATCTTCAGAAGGTCATTAGGATTAACTGAATAAATTCATGTACAGCATATCAAAAGCATACCTATAACAGAGTAAAGTGTTCAATAGATGTTATTTATTTTCTTTGTCAAACGTATCTTTCTGAGGGTGACCAACATTACTAGTTTCATTCTGATTCAAAAGTTTATATTGAGACCCACAGCCATTGAATTGGGAAGTCTGAATTGGCTATTTTGGGGGAGCTCTATACTTCTGCTTGTTTGGTGATTGAATGACTTGCCCAGCAGTCATTGGCATACACTAAGCCCTCAGTAGCACTGACAATCATTATAACTATAGTCCTAAATACAAACAGTGATGGTAAAAATCTTTTTTTCCCATAAGATACTTTGTCTACATCTTTCTTAGTCTGTTTTTGTTTTTGTTTTTGTTTTTACCTCTTTAGTAGCTCCTGATTATGTATCAGGAAGATTTCCGTGATCATTTCTGTGATCTCCATTGCCCCAGTGTTTACAGTCACTTTGTGAATTGACTATTTTCATGACTTCTGGATTTATAAGACTCCAAAGGGGGAGAGTCGAGTATTTTAGGTACATTTATTTTCCCTTTGCAGCACTTGAAAGAGAGCAAATAGCTGTAGTTCAACAAAGATGGACTATCTGTACAAAGGTAGAGCAAAATACACATACTTTGTTCAAATATATTCTCCCCGGTAACATTTTGGATATTTAAATTTATACAGGAACTTACCTGTTTATATTTCTAATGTTTAATTAGTACCATCAGTTTCCTTTCACTATTATAGAGAAGAAAGAGTTGCCCTTAAAAATTAAAGATGATAACAGATTTCATGGTATATAACAAAACCAGTACAGTACACCCATGAGCCTTTTTTTTTTTAATCTTTCAATATCCTTACATAAACTTGGCCTAGTTTTTCTTTTATTAAAATTTTTTTAATGTTTGTTTATTTTGGAGCAAGAGGGGAGAGAGACAGACAGAGTATGAGCAGGGGAGGGGCAGAGAAAGAGGGAGACACAGAATCCTAAGCAGGCTCCAGGCTCTGAACTCTGAGGACAGAGCCCGACACAAGGCTTAAACCCACGAACCATGAGATCATGACCTCAGCCAAAGTCAGATACTTAACCGACTGAGCCGCCCAGGTGCCCCAGTAGCCTAGTTTTTCTTACGTATCAATGTGTAGTATCATTTAAAAATTTAATGAGAGAAACTGAAAAAAAAACATGATAAAGTCTAGAGTTAATAGTAATGTCCCAGTGTTGTTTTCTTAGTTTTGATGAATGAACCATGCCAATGTAATACGACAAGTTTAAAAGAAACTAAAGGCTGTGATAAAGGGTATATGGGACATTTATATACTACTTTGTAACTTTTCTATAAATGTAAAATTATTCCCAAAGTATATCTAAAAATGAGTGGGGAAGAAATTATTTACAAATGTGTTATTCCTGAAAGTGAACAACTAGAAACAAGCTAAGTGTTTAAAAATAGGAAAAACTGATCATTTAATTTCCAGGGGCATGTTCATTTAATGGCATACAATGAAGATATTAAAAACTTTCTTGGTACAAAGAGCTAAATGCAAAATATTTTTGATACTCTATTAAGTAGTAAAAAAGATGTCAACAACAAGGTGTGTGCAGTGTGTTTACAATCATAAAAATACGTGTTAATGACAGCAAGTACATAGAAGTAGCCATGCTGGGACAATGGGATTTGGACTCCTTCTTTTTGTCATAGTTTAAAAGATTTCTATAGCTTTTATTCTGAATAACTCTGGGAGGTGAAAGAGAAACTTTAAATAATTTTTATTCACCAGGGATGAGAATTAATCCATGTTAAAGGAAACAATATATTTGACCATAACCTCTCAAATTTTAATTAAACCAGTTTTTACCAACCAGTTTTTGATAAATTTGATAATTTTGGGGATGGGGGGTGTAAAATGGCTGAAGGTGGTCCCAAAACACCAACTTCCAGATATAAAATAAATAAGACTTGGGCTTTAATGTACAGAAGGGTGATAAGAGATGATAAAATTGTATTGTATATTTGAAAGTTGTTAAGAGAGTAGATCTTAAAGGGTCTTATCAAAAGATAAAATTTTAATTGTGTGCTAATGGGTGCTAACCAGACTTATGGTGGTGATGGCTTCACAATATATACTAATATCAAATTACTATTTTTTTACATCTGAAGTGAGTATAATTTTGATATTTATTTATATCCCAAATAACTTTAACAGGTGTTTTAGCTTAAGAATCTACTTTATTCCATCAATATCTTATTCTTTAGGTTGGAGACCGGATTTTTTTTTCTTTGCATTCCCAAATATAGTTAGCTTCCAAAGTCTCCTCATATAAAATTGCCTAAGTTTAACTAAGCTGAATACTCTGAAAGCCTGTTGAAAACTTACTACCTGAATGCATGTACATAAGAGGTAGGGCCAGAGTATTGGTATTGCCAAGTAATTTGTGCAGATTCGAAGTACCTCGTTAATGGTTGAAGAAAGCAAATGCCAGATTGCTGCCAACAAAGGGCCATCAAATCAGAGAGACAGAGTGGTTTTGGAAATGGCCTTGAGAGAACATTGATGACTTTACTTTGTCCTTGAGCTTTTTTATTCTGGCCTCATTTTAACAGCACTTTTGGGTCCAGCGGAAGCCTGACTTGTATCTTTACACTCTGAGAACACATGCAGATCTCCTTGTATCTTGAAATACTATCCTAAGTTTAACTTCTTACTCTGGGCTTATATTATTTGATTAATTTCATTTAGAATACAAAGAAATAAGTAAAAACATAGAAAAATAAAGTATAAAGTTTATAAAAGAATATTGATAATGTTTTATATATGAATAGACACTACATAATTTTCCCTGTTGTGTATTTAAAAGGCTTTAGCCTGCCTGAAACTTAAATCTACGTCAAAATAAAAACAATGTGATTGGGAATTACTTTTCAGTGTCAAACTTATTCACAGCTTTAAGAATCTTAGTTGAGATTATTTCCATAGTAAAAATAGGATACATTTATAATGTATGTGTGAGCATGAGGAGATTCTTGACTGAAAGAGGCCTTGTAATACTTTCATTCCTTGGGGTCTAAGGGAGATACATATTTAGACGGAAATATAGAGTCCACTGGACAATTTCTACCACCAAACCATAGGCATGATATGTCCTTGGGAATCATGGTGATGATTCTTCATTGGAAGTATTCCACCCTTAAAAATGGAATGACGTATATTGAACCCTCTTGCAGTGCTTGGATAGAAGTTGAATGGGATTCAGGAAATGGAAATCATTCCAGAAGCTCCTCTCAACCCTTTCAATGGAAACAATCTTTGATCGAAACTCACCACTTAAAAAGGGTGTGTGTGAAGGGATCCTTGGAAGATTTTCAACTTTTGATGAGATAGCTCCTTGGATGGTTTTCAAGACCTGGAGGGGTCCGTAATGAAGAATCATGCTGCTTCCATTAGTGTATTTTTCCTCTGCATGTTTGCAGACATAGCTGAGAATCTGTCCAATTTCTTCTTTGGCTAAGGTAGTCTTTATTTTAATAGAAAGGCTAGTCGACTTGGCACATTTGCAAATGAGAAGAGCAAATGAAAGCAAGTAACATTTAGATAATTCTCATAGCCAATGGGAGGTAATGTTGTGTTTGCAACAGCTGCACTTTTTTTTTCACAGTAATTTACCAAAAGGAGTAATATATTTGGAAAAAGATGAAAAAATTATGTCTTGTTTTGTAGCTATTAACGACCACGTACTTTTATGTTTTGTGTTGTGAAAGAAATGAAGTTGGGATATTTGTGTTCATAAAGAAGAAATATGCCTTTGTACGGCTCATACAACTTAGCTAATATGTTACTTTTCTAAGTTCTGCAGTATATGTAACTACTGATTGGTTTATGTTTGAGGTATTTTAGAAGTTTTACCAAGAATCATTGATTGACTCTGAATTTAAAAACCAGAGGTCTCCATGTATCTTAATATTGGATTTCATTTTCCTTTGAACTTAGAAAGATAGTATTAATATGTGTACCAAGTGTATCTAGTTATAAATGTTTCCATAGTTGGAATGCTATTTTACTTACTGTAACATGATAAATTTATTCTACCTGAACTTTGTTGCTATGTTATAATAAGGATCCTTTATTCCTCAGTAACCAAAATAACAATAAAAAGTGTTAAGTTAAAAAAATACACAAATGACAGAGATTACATTTAATGCTTTATGATCTGTGATGATATAAAATAACAGTGCTCCTTTATATTTTAAAAGGCTTTAATTTACTTTCTACTATAAATGCCTAAACAAAAAAATTTTTAAGTATCTCATTACAATGATTAGGAAATAAATGTTAATGACCTCTTAAAATAATTCAGTGAAAATAATTCTTTATCATACTTTATGAAATGTATTACACTTTTAGCTGCATGATTTCACTCATATTGAAAGCAAATACAAATATGAGATATTTAAATTTTAATATGAAATCATTTTCAGGTCTAATTTAAACAGTTATCTCTACAATTGGCATTACCCTCCAAGCTCCAGAATTAAAACCTATAACCCATGTGTGATTTACTGTGATATCAGTGGAAGACTGCTTTGGTGGGTGTTATGAAATCATAAATTCAAGGGAGACAGGAACCTAACATACAAAGTCTTCTAAATTCCATTTTTTTAGGGAATATCTGTCTTCTAGTCAAAGCCAGAGAATACATGAATTTCCTCTTTAATACTGCAGTTGGTAAACATTCTTGAACCAGTGGATAAATTCTGTGTAGCATATTCAAGTATGGCTGTTGATAAAATTCTGTGTATTAAGGAGGACAGTTCTAGCAGAACTGTTCATTCTGCACTTAAGATGAGCCTCTATAGGTTCCAAGATGGAGGGGGAAAAAAACCTTTCAAAATAATTATATAGAACTCAAGAGATCCTTTCTGCCTTAACAAAAATTATATACTAGCTTCCAAATATATTATTCCAAATATATTATTCCAAAAATTAGATACTAGTGTTCCTATTTAGGTGGGCCTTTCAGTTGAAAAATGAAATTGACCATAATAGAATTTTTGCTGCTTAAAATTTCATTGTAATGGCCCTTGTCCTAGTTTTCCAGGGGACTGTGAATTCTTATACCCAAAAGCCCAGAGCCAAAACCAAAACCAAAACCAAAAAAAAACCCAAAAAACCCAAAAAACAAAAACAAAAAAATGCCACCAAAATAAAACACAGCCCCAAAATCCAACAGTAAAATTGTTTTGTGGCTTTAGAACTTAATGTTTTAAGTAACCTGGCTCTTAGGTGGAGTTGAAATAGAATATTCCTTTAGCCAGTGGCACAGACGGACATTTCTGGATGAGATTCTGCCCCCTTGTAGTGGAACGTGATGTACATTTTGATTCCCTGGCATGCCTACACTAACACTCATCTGTTAAGATGGCATCATTCCTATTTTTTAAAAAAAAGCATTTTGCCAGGTTCCAGAAGTCCTAGGTGTCTGGCATATGTATACATTTCTAAAGGTATTTTCCAGAATTTTTTTAAAAAATTGAGTTTAGCTTAGAGTGTGTTCCCCTAGAGAATAATCCCATTGGTGGTCCATTCCAGGCAATCCTACCACTAATAGGTAATTTTAGTTAAATATATCCTTATGTTTGACATGAACAAATTTGCATGTAGAAAAAAATTCATTGAAAATTAATAAACATTAACTTCTTTCCATGTAAACAATCTTCATTCATTGCAGTTGCTCACTTTCACAGATCCCTATATTTGCTATTCATGTTATTTTAATCACTTTTGTCAAATATTCCATAAGATGAGATGTTCGACAGTAGAATATCCAAGAAGACTGTGGTGACCAGTTTTGAGATGGATATCCCTGCCCCATAAACTTGACAGAAAAGCGTTGAGTGCCTGAGGTGAAAAAGACCAGAAATGGCTCAAGTTAAAGTCAAATGATAGAAATTGTATAGAGCCCTGGCGCCCACAGGGGATGTCTGGATAATTTGGTTACTGAAGAGAAGACATTCCCTTGTTGCTTAGCGACAGGATTCTGGGTGGCAGCTCTTTTCCCTCGCATTTCCTGGTGTTTTGTTTTTGTAAATGTAGTTTCTTGCAAATCAGAGTGTCTGCATGCAGATGTCCACACTGCAATTGTTTTGATTTGTAAAATGAAGCAGTATTAGATGAAGGAAAAAGCTGGGAGATGGAAAATTTGGAGAGGAAGCGCCTTCTTGTGCTTCGTTGCTTAAAGAGATAAAATCAAGTAATATAAAACATAGTAGACCCCTTGAGTTTTGGTATACTTTTTGCAAGATGCAGCATTTTAATTCATAATGCTAGAGTCATTTATTTAATCTCTTTAAGATGGATGACTATATATTGAAAACACAAACACCTGTTGCATATACATATATTGAAAATCATTGGCGTCCAATCTACTTGATGGGGGGTATTTAAAAAACTTCAAATACTCTATATTTTCATTTTTATGTATGTATATTTCATCTTTGACACATCTTTAACACCACTTTTTATCTTGGTTTGCTAGTTCCTATACTAAGTAATTTAGAACTGAGGTATAATAGAGGTTCCAAATAATAGCCTGTAATTATTATACTGTATTAAAAATCATCATAATTACATTACAGCATATTTACTTTATAGTCCAAAAAGGTTGTTGAATTATTTGTATTAAAATAACAAGGGGTTCTTAATACATTTCCTTGGAAAAGATGGGCAGTTATGCTTTGAAATTAGTTGCTAAGAAAGTCGTGAAGTTAGTTGAAAAATTTGTAAAAACCTTCAAATTCCATAAGCTTAGTAAGTAAGCATCAAAAGAGTAATTGGGCTCTGCTGTACCATTTAAATTTTCCTTATTTGGGGACAAACTAAAAACCTAATGTCTTTGGAAGTGTTCTTTAACTACTGTTAATTACATATGGCCCTGGAAAAAGAACGTTCAAATAAGAGTGAAAGAAAACTACTGTGAGTCTAGAAAGCCATGCAGGCTTTGTGTGATAGATCTAAATGCTGAAATAAACATGTAGTTTTCCCTTATAAAACCATGTAAGGTAACTTTCACAATTGATTTGGCTATGGGAAAATAAAAGGAGAAGAAGAAAAAGAAGAACCTCACAAACTTAGCTTACAAGCAGAAATTAGACAGTCCTTCTCTGGGCAAATAGACCTTAGTTTTGTGATCAGAAAGAAAGAAATGAATTGGGGACCGAGAGGAGAAATTTGAAATTGTCACACCAGATATCACCAGTGTGCCTGCTTAATGGAACATGCTAGGTGGCCAGAAAAGTATCCTAGCTGGCTATGATATATTGAAAGGAAGTTTTTTGCTTTTTTTTTTTTTTAGGGTGTAAGGCTTGCCAGCACAAGATTTTAGGCTTAGACAGAATGCTAAGATTTGTGAAGGTGGGCCCTTCAGTAAAAAGAAAAAAAAAGTAGAAATAACAAGAATTATTGAATAAATGCTCTAGGATTTAAGTTATCTTTTGAATCACTAAAATATGCATCAGTTTCATGAAGGGATAAAGTTATTGAACATAGTAAAGATAAGTTGCTAATCAAGAAACTAATTTAACAGGTTCTTTTTGAGTCAGTGCGTCAGGCAGATATCATGAAAGTAAATAATTGTGATTCATGTTTTATCAGAATCATAGGATTTTTTTCTCTAAATTTTTAAAAATGAAGATTAATATACACTAAAATCATAGTAACTTATTTATTGATGGAGATTCTATGGAACATTTTTTCCTCTGTAGGATGTTTTTATATTCTTCTGGTTGGTTATATTTTCTACATGTCCAACAATATGCAAGAATTACTTTTATAGGAGAAAAAAAAATCTACTTTAAAATTTTAAAAGGTGGGTTTGGGGTTTTTCCCAATAGTGCAATATTCTTACCCTATATTACTGCCTTTAAAATAAAAGAAAGAAATCTCTTTAATTAGAAAAAGAAAATTAGAAAAGTCGTTTTTATCATAATGAAATTTATAATAAGAGTTATGAACAAAAGAAAGCACAATAATGTAGGGCATGTGTTTATGTGTCAGGCTTATCTTGGTAGAAACTAAAGAGTCAGTGTTACAGAAGTTCAAGGAAAATATGAGGACAAATTTGCCAGCTTTTTTTGTCTGAAATTAATTGTGGAAGGAAAGGACAATAGCGGGAAGAATGATCTGACATTGCTTGGCTATACCAATATGTATGGCATGGTAAAGGCCCTTTTTTTTAAAAGAAAAAGTAAATATTTTGATTACAAAAGTTGTATGTATATATTTATATACACATGTATATATGAATATGGGTGTGTGTGTGTAGTTGGGATTGGGAAGAATAATAAAAATGTATAAAATTTTGCCATAGATTATCTAGCCATAAAAGACTGCCTTTAAGATTTTAGTCTATATTCTTCTAGTCCTTACTTTCTTTTTAGCGTACCTTCTTTTAAAAAAACAAGTATGAATTAGTGTTTTTACTTACTAACTTTACCTGTTTCCCTTGTCATCAGTCTACTGGCATGAGTAGTCTACATACCCCCATATCTTCTTCCGCTTTTACGTTTTGCCCTTAATATTGTGATGTTTGCCTGGGTTCTATGAAGACAATGTCACCAGCATCTATATTTTGTATAGAATAGCTGTATTGCAATTTGCTACTTGTGATTAAGAAGTATGGAAGTCTAAAGAGGACTGTATCAAAGCTCTGGGTCCTATAATAAACATTCTTACTTGATGCAAGCTTTTTAAATTTTTTGTCATTTAGTTTGGTAAATTTGCATAACTAATGAAAGACATACCGCTTACAACACAACTCCCTATACTCTAGGTATTTCTACAAATATCTTTGGGGTTGTTTATGTTGAATATAAATTACAAATGCTTTCTTCTCTCTTTCTTCCTCTCTCTAGCCAACACTTACACTGCAGGCACTGTTCAAATAGCCTGCATACTCAGTAAAAAACTTATTAGAAAAGAACTGAGCCTGGTGGGGACATGACAGATGTGTTATTCTAGTTGCTTCCTTCAAACAGGAATTTTAGATACAAAGTTCCTTTTAGGGTGTCTCTCTGGACAATCAGAGTTTTTTTATTTTATCTTTTGAGTTACTTCAGTACCACCAAAAACTATGGCAGAAACAAAACTTCACAGCAATTTTATACTGTAAATTTGATATCATTTTTATCAATAGGCTAAAAAATCCTTCTACTTTCTAAGTTTTGAAATTTATAAAGCAAGTACTTGAAGTTGCATGTATTATGAAAAATAATTATGTAAAATTTCCGTGTTGAGAGGTTATTGCTTTCTTTTTTTTTTAATATTTTTTTAATGTATTTCTAGGAGAGAGAGAGACAGCGTGAGCAGGGGAGGGTCAGAGAGAGAGGGAGATACAGACTCTGAAATAGGCTCCAGGTCTGAGCTGGCATTCAGCACAGAGCCCGACGCGGGGCTTGAACCCACGAACCGTGAGATCATGACCTAAGCGAAAGTCAGACGCCTAACTGACTAAGCCACCCAAGTGCCCCGAGAGGTCATTGCTTTCAATTTATAATCACAAAAGACTTTATTTAGGAATCATTTATTACATGTAACATTATAAAAAAGAAACGTCAAGTTTATGGTACTACATATATGGATGAAAATCTCTTAAGTTAATTTTTCTATTTCTGGGCTATAATTAATATGAACAAACCAGTAAATCTATGTAAAAAAAAGGCATTAAGATTTAACGAATGAGGGCAAATTAGCCTTTGTATTGAAAAGAGAATGCTTTTTAAATATACTGATTTTTAAATATACTGATTCCCAACATAAAAGCCTTTAAAACACAGACGGATAATGAATAAACAGTATCTCTCTCCCTCTTTCTTTCACGGCGTTTTTTGTTGTTGTTTTTGGAAGGTATACATATTATAGTCCCTGGAACTTGTCCATCATTTGGAAATAACAAATATGTTTTCATTAACATATTGGATCTTTTTAAAGCAAAAAATGTTCATCATTACACAAAATCTTTTTTTCTCAAAAATCTTTATTCCAAAAAGTAAGAGACATTGAGGTGGTTATGGCTATTCAGGTCGGAGCAGACATTGAGGCAGGCAAGACCACTTGGTCCGACATATTTATACCCTGTTCTCTGACAGGAACACAAAACAAATTAAGGGGTTTTGATCAACGTGGAAAAGTTTTTTTCCAAATCTCAACAGCTGGTCTGAATTAATATATTTGCTTTTTTTTTTTTAAATAATCTGCTTTTATTTTTTCTTGTGTATTGTTTCCACTGTAAAAAGTACAATGCCCCATCTCCAGGGTGGGAAACATGAACCTTAATTCCC
Source organism: Crocuta crocuta (assembly GCF_008692635.1). Taxonomy (NCBI): domain Eukaryota; kingdom Metazoa; phylum Chordata; class Mammalia; order Carnivora; family Hyaenidae; genus Crocuta; species Crocuta crocuta. Next base: position 8,219,310 of record NW_027529173.1, read on the forward strand.
TAGGAGATACAAGTGTGACATGAAATGAATATGCATTTGTATGTAACAAATAAGAGGGCATTAAGGGTTATTAAGTTTAAGTTTAAAATTTAATGTCTGTGGAGAGTCTCAGCACTACCATGCTGCTCAGGCTACACATGCATGCGTGTGTGCACACGTGCACAACACACACACACACACACAGAGTAAAGGGACTAACTGCTTTTTTGTTTGTATTTCAGCTCAAGGCTGTGTATTTTTACTTAGATAGTTTAGTAATTTAGGTGATGAACAAAAAGTGGAAGACCCAGTGATAGGAAGATATGCTTCATTCTAACTCTGTCCAGAAAAAACAATTAAAGCTATTTCCATGACAGGTTAGGAAGGACCTCAGATACTATGTTGAAAATACATCTGTTGATTTTAAGTACCTGTTAGAATAGAGTAATAGTCTAGTGTTAAGACAGACTATCTCTTCAAGTGAATCATTCTGCCTCCCTCACTATTATTTCAAGTGGATAATTCATTCTTCACTTTCCATCTGAAAACATTGATGAAGAGTTGGACAGGCAAAGAATAGCAATGAGGCTACTTTTTAATGAATTCAGGGCTCTTTCAATAAGTACAGTGTGGGACAAAATGCAGTAAGATTTTTTTTTTCTTTTAAGACTGATAAACTACCTTGGTGTCACTTGCCTTTCTAGAGCACTAGCAAAACTAAATATTGAGACTTCGGTGATGGTGATTGTGCAGGCTGTCACTAATGTGAATGCAGATCTTCTGACATGCATGTTTTTTCTACTCTCCTTCCACCCCTGTCCAAGTGTGTAATGTCCTGGTTGAATGTGTCACGGTCCACAGCCTAATGAAGAAGTAATGTAGAAGTAATGTAGGATAGTAATGGGAAAGAGCACAGAATTTAACTCAGGCCATTTTGTTTTGAATCTGGGATCCAAAACTTATTTGCTGTGGGATCTTGGGCAAGTTAGTTACCTTCTCTAAGCCTCAATTTCCTTTTCAACAAAACAGGCTAATAACAGTGTCCAGAACAGAACCCATTGAAATAAGTATGTACTGCTTGATTTTGTACCTGTTATAGAATAAGCACTTAATCTTATTTTACCAAGGTATTTTCTGGACAAATCAAATTAAGGTCCTATATGGACTTTCATCTAGAACTCCACAAGTAGTTATACCTCAGTTTAACGTTCAAACGTAGCCTGTTCTAGAGTACACACACATGCACGTTTGCATGCACATGCACACACACACACACACACACACACACAATTTCTATTTTTGTCTGTCCCTTGCTGTGTATTTGTATAAATACGTATACCATACCTGCATACACATAAATGAAGTCTATGTATGTTTGTATGCTCACTAGTAATTTTTTGACTGGTAGAGGAAATTGCATGACTTTGTTAAACTTGGATATATGAAATTGTTATAGGAACCACGGGAAGGATATTGAGGTAAGGAGGGAGAGGGAAAATAGGAGGTTGGTGGAAAGGTGACATACCATATAATCACAACAGTGGGAGTGCAGTGATGAAATTTTTATTTGCAACTCGTTGTTCCACCTGGAAAGTTTTACTTTTTCTGCAAGAACTTAATAAAATCACCTAGGAAAATCTTCTTTCTCAGTCTCCCTTGTTAACATATTCCCTAGTTGCACATATAGAGGTACAATAGTTTAATAAAACAAAGAGCGACTTGATGTTGCCAGCACTCAGTTGTTTGTGCTCACCTGTGACATTTACAAGTGAAGACATACAGAACCTTCTTTTGTTTCCTGGATAATCGTTCAGGTGTTAAAGAAGAAGTTGATTCAGTTTTAAATGGCATGAATTTCTCAAGCCTTGGGAAAGTTACTGATGGATTTTTTTCTTCTTTTTCCATAGTTCAAATATACAAAGTGCAAAGCCATGTCTAACTGTTTAATTTTACAAGACTGAAAATATTGGATTTAAGGCTTAGGTTTTAGTTGAGGTTTATTCTTGGTGTCCAACCCTGTCTAAACTTTCACAGGCAAATCGGAAATGAAACACAATTGAAACTAAACCGAGCATTTTCTGCCTGCAAAGGGGCCTTAACATTTCACTTTGTGTTTTCAGACTGAATCAAATGAAAACGTGATTTTATACAGATTCCCTGTGTCAATTATTCCCTGCATCCCTTCTACACTGATCTGTGCATTCAACGTGAAGCTTCATTAAGGATCAAGCCAAGTAGTCTTTAAAAAGTACAGGGTTTTGGTGATAGACAGATGGTGGCTTTCATGATGTCAGGAAGTGTCAGATATTATGGTTGGCTGCGGAATGGTGGCTACTATCCAAACAGATTGGGAAACAGACAGAAAGAGCAAGAACACCATTTGTTTTATTTAGATACATTGTGAACAGAAGGAAGCAAGACAGAGCATACTTTTACACATCTTTTTTCCACTCCTTGCAAAAACAGTTTAGGATTTGTTATGTTATATTAGCCCTTTCATTATGCAAAAACATGGGAAAGCCAGAGATGCTGGTGAAAGAATTGGTCTCATTGTGATTTTCTATGAAGTTTGTTTATTTTTATTCTTACGGAATGTGGGTTTTAAAAACATGTCTTTTCCTTGAAGTATCAAATGCTTAAACCAAAAGGAGGGAGATGAGGCCCTTTGGCAGTGCCATACTGTGAAGAGCATAGGAAGACAGTATTGACTTCACGACCCAGATGAGTGACTCTCAGAGAAATAGTATCAAAAATTTCAATTCCTAAGCTGAAGGTGCTTCTTCCTGAAGCACTGTAGATCTTTATTTTCTGTAATGATTTTATTCACATTGGCAGCCAGAGGGCAGTGTCAGCCCCGGACAGATCTGCAGGGTGCAGTTACAGGATTCACGTTTTCATCCAGCCCTTGACCTAGGTATCAGAACAACATGATATATTGGTGGGGGTCGTCTTAATCTTAATAAAAAAGAAAAATTTGCCAGCCTATTTTTTTTCAAGAGAAAAAGTCCTTTGAACTTTTTTTCCTGCTATTTACATATATTCATCTCTTATCTTAATCTTTCATCATCTTTTACTCCATCCCTTGAGAGGTAACAGAGTTTTGGTGGTTTTGGTGGATTAGAGATCCAGGACCAAAATCTGCCTACAGTTGTGTCCCCAAATCATGGTGAATGTGTCAGAAATACGGTTTCTAATGTAACCCCTGATATATTAATATTAAACTCCTGAATAACTTGAGGAAGGATTTAACGTTACCCAAAGAAACTGCTAGTCTTGGGTTATACAGAATCCAAGGGATTGGGAACTGGAAAGACCTTGACCAACCATTNCCATTCTTTTTTTTTTTTTTTTAATATTTTTTATTTATTTCTAGGGGGGAGAGAGAGACACCGTGAGCAGGGGAGGGTCAGAGAGAGAGGGAGATACAGACTCTGAAATTGGCTCCAGGCTCTGAGCTGGCAGTCAGCACAGAGCCCGATGCAGGGCTCGAACCCACGAACTGTGAGATCATGACCTAAGCAAAAGTCGGATGCTTAACCGACTAAGCCACCCAGGCGCCCCACGACCATTCTAAACCAGTGGTTTTCACACTGTACTTCCTAAAGCCTAGAATTTTCAAGAGGTGCTTTAGTGGCTACAGTGAAGGGTAAGTGAGAAGTCAGGACTCCAGCCTGCTATCTCTGCTTAATATAAACAGCTAAAGAGTCTTTCCAGCCGAGGGCCAAACAGAGGCTGGAATTTTGGCTTGAGAGATGAACATTTCTTTAAGGGAAAAGTGTAATGCATTTGGCTAGGGCTGAGAGTTGGGCATGACTGCTTTTTAATTATTAAAAATTAAATTAAATTTTAACTTTTTAACTAAATTAAAACAGGAGGCAGATCCCAGAGAAGGGTGTGAGATAACTATAATAATGTAAAAGGACCTCACTTTCTCCCTACTTCTCTCCCACTTCCCTTCTCCACCATGATTTGAGTACTGATGTGACCAAAACACCCAGTCATCAAAAAGGTAGGATATCCTGAAAATAAGGTATCTCTGCTACGTTCCCACGATCCCCCTTTCTACTGCTCTTCCCCAGGCAAAGAAACGCCCCAAACCAAGGAACACTTGAGCCAACAAAACAGTATCTAAAACAGTAGAGAGGCCTCTTGGAAATGAGTTAATCTATGGCAGCGAGAGACATACTGTGAATTCTTTATTGGGGAGTTTTGAAGTCACAATACACATGCTGAAAATAGTCAATCATTGTTAGTCACTTGTTAATTAAAAAACAAAACAAAGCTCTCCAACACTTTATTTTGTTTGCTGAGACAAGCACATACATTAATAAGAGAAAATACTGAGATACCTACCTTGCAGAAAGTCCAACTCTGGATTGTTGGTAGGGACCAGAGAAGACAAAAAGGAAGGTAATACAGACTTTTTATGCTAAGGATTTATGCTAAGGGCTGATCAGAGTTAAAGAGTAAATCTCATAATTTCAACAAAATTTTGGTATATGCAGTAAATTTTATTGCCTTAAATAAAATTAATTCTTATTCTACCTTGGAAAGGATCTGAACCACTTGACACGTTAAAATTATGTTTCTCTAGAGCATGATTTTAATATCAGCCTTGGTTAGGATGAAAGAATTGTTGTAAGAAAAAATATAACATTAGAATATTTGCTGAAGCCATTAATTTATATCATGGAATTAAATATCTGGGAGTCATCTTAAATCTTAATTGAACTTTCAAAGGTATGGTACACATTGAATCTATATTAAGATGTGGGCTATCAGAAGAGAAAGCATTTGATGTATTATTTATTGCTGACATGTTATTTCATTAAATTCCATACAACTACATGGAGAGTTATATGTTAACTAAGATGCCACTGCTTAGCAGTTCAACTTGCTTGGAAAAGAACACAAGGCTTTGTTTCAATGTAATTTTCTATGAATTTTTTTAATAAAATGTGATTTGTAAAAAAAAATCCTTTTCATCAGAAATATTGAATGTTTTAAACAGTGAACTCATTCTGCAAAAAGTGA